>NW_027362764.1:691062224-691199724 GCF_046119375.1 Phyllobates terribilis
GATCAGTGAGCTCAGCGGCTCTGAGCGGGGCGTTCTGTCTACAAGACCTTTTTAAGGAGCCAGCAAAAAAGTGAAGAGAAAGGAAAGCACAAAAGCACCTTGTCTCACTAAGCACTGGAAAGGGCAGCCGGCAACCGGACGTCAAAGTAGAAAAGCAGCAAGTGAGAGCCCTGTCTCTGCCTACGGCCACACCACCCTGAACACGCCCTATCTTGTCTGATCTCAGAAGCTAAGCAGGGTCAGGCCTGGTTAGTACTTGGATGGGAGACCACCTGGGAATACCAGGTACTGTAGGCTTCTGCTTTTTCTTACTTCCACAAGCAGGGGTCACTCTCCTCTATGCCTTTTTTCCATTCCTTTTTTCACAAGCGCACACATGCTCCTTTCTTCTTTTCATTTGCTTTCTCTCTTGCGCTATTTAATCCTTGCAAAATACCAGCATCCTTCTCATCACCGTGGGCCTCCAGCATTGTTGCTTATTTACTTTTAATACTAGGCTTCTTTTCACCAGGACCAGCGACTCCCGGCTGACTGGAGGCAACCACCGCTGACCTGGAGGCAACCACCGGTAACCTGGAGGCCAGTTTACAGCACAACCCAAGCAAAACACCTTTGGAGGCCACACGACCCCCCCAAAGAGCAGCTCAAATTCACTCGCAACCATCTCACCCTCTTCCTTCATTCACTCCTGGGCGTTTCGCTCCACCCCTAGTTGCGGGTCCAGCTTGCTCTTTCTGTCACATCCCCGCGATGAACGGTTTAGCCTGCAGGAGACCCTGCGCCGAGTCATTTTTAAACACATCTGATGCGGCAGGTGTTTCATTGCTCAACAAACAACACCTATAGGGACGGAACAGCCTATGCATCGGTCCTTCGGAGACCGCCCCACGCGAGCCTGAGGAAGGCTGGCCGGGCGATGGGCCAAGCAGCGTCTACTGGCCATACCACCTTGGATACGTCCGATCTCGGAATCAAAGCAGAGATGGGTTCGGAAATACTTGGTTGGGACACCTCCTGAGAACACCAGGTATTGTAGACAATTTTGATGACGTTTTGCCATCTTGCCCAGCTCGGCTAGCATTGAGTGGCGCCTTTCTGGACACCGACCTTACGTAAAGTAGAGGCTGGAAGTCCCAAGCCTCCCAAGCCCCCCAAGACCTCTAAGATAAGGACGCAACCCCGCCGCCTCTACCAGGCCTCACACCGAGCTCCTTGCCACGGCTAGGAGTGCTTATTGATCCCGCAGCCGGCCGTATGCAAATGATGGCGTTAAAAGCATCTCGCGCTGTGAAGGGGCCAGGCTTTCAGCAGCTGCCCAGGGGATGGTTTTAGAGGGCGACCGCCTAACGAGGGCCAGCAGAAGTAACGTCTTCTTCTTCAAAGAAGCTTGTGTAACTAACCCAATCAGACAGCTGCCCAGGAGCTAACCTCAGTGCTAGGAAGGAGCGGGAGGGA
This sequence comes from Phyllobates terribilis, assembly GCF_046119375.1. Classification (NCBI taxonomy): domain Eukaryota; kingdom Metazoa; phylum Chordata; class Amphibia; order Anura; family Dendrobatidae; genus Phyllobates; species Phyllobates terribilis. Next base: position 691,063,680 of record NW_027362764.1, read on the forward strand.
ATTGAGGGGGTGGTTCCTGCTAAGGCCCTGAAATAATAATAAGAGAGGCAGGAAAGTCTGACGCATGGTGGCGGAAAAGCTGCAGGTGCAAATAGGGAATGTGGTCTCGTGCGAGCAACTTGTGCATGCTCGCTGTGTGTGAGTGTGCGCTTCCTAGGTACGGCGCGCTGCAGACAGTCAAAAGGGTTGCTCCCTTTCATTAAAAGTTAATCCCCGGCTGCAGGCTATTAGAAAGCAACTAACCGCGCTCTACTCACCCTACCCAGGTCTACCGGTGAGTCTCGCCGCTGCTCCCGGCCTGTGGCATTGGCCGCGACGCTGACGTTCCGTCGACAGCGCGGCAGCCGATCAGTGAGCTCAGCGGCTGTGAGCGGGGCGTTCTGTCTACAAGACCTTTTTAAGGAGCCAGCAAAAAAGTGAAGAGAAAGGAAAGCACAAAAGCACCTTGTCTTACTAAGCACTGGAAAGGGCAGCCGGCAACCGGACGTCAAAGTGGAAAAGCAGCAAGTGAGAGGCCAGTTTCTGCCTACGGCCACAACACCTGACCACGCCCAATCTCGTCTGATCTTGAAAGCTAAGCAGGGTTGGGCCTGGTTAGTACTTGGATGGGAGACCGCCTGGGAATACCAGGTGCTGCAGGCTTTTGCTTTTTCTTACTTCCACCAGCAGGGGTCACTCTCCTCTATGCCTTTTTTCCATTCCTTTTTTCACAAGCGCACACATGCTCCTTTCTTCTTTTCATTTGCTTTCTCTCTTGCGCTATTTAATCCTTGCAAAATACCAGCATCCTTCTCATCACCGTGGGCCTCCAGCATTGTTGCTTATTTACTTTTAATACTAGGCTTCTTTTCACCAGGACCAGCGACTCCTGCATGACTGGAGGCAACCACCGCTGACCTGGAGGCAACCACCGGTAACCTGGAGGCCAGTTTACAGCACAACCCAAGCAAAACACCTTTGCAGGCCACACGACCCCCCCGAAGAGCAGCTCAAATTCACTTCCTTCATTCACTCCTGGGCGTTTCGCTCCACCCCAAGTTGTGGGTCCAGCTTGCTCTTTCTGTCACATCCCCGCGATGAACGGTTTAGGCTGCAGGAGACCCTGCGCCGAGCCATTTTTAAACACATCTGATGCAGCAGGTGTTTCATTGCTCAACAAACAACACCTATAGGGACGGCACAGCCTATGCATCGGTCCTTCGGAGACCGCCCCAGAACGGCCAGAGTTCTCGTCCCCACGCGATCCTGAGGAAGGCTGGCCGGGCGATGGGCCAAGCAGCGTCTACTGGCCATACCACCTTGGATACGTCTGATCTCGGAAGCAAAGCAGAGATGGGTTCCGAAATACTTGGTTGGGACACCTCCTGAGAACACCAGGTATTGTAGACAATTTTGATGACGTTTTGCCATCTTGCCCAGCTCGGCTAGCATTGAGTGGCGCCTTGCTGGACACCGACCTTACGTAAAGTAGAGGCTGGAAGACCCAAGCATCCCAAGCCCCCCAAGACCTCTAAGATAAGGACGCAACCCCGCCGCCTCTACCAGGCCTCACACCGAGCTCCTTGCCACGGCTAGGAGTGCTTATTGACCCCGCAGCCGGCCGTATGCAAATGATGGCGTTAAAAGCATCTCGCGCTGTGAAGGGGCCAGGCTTTCAGCAGCTGCCCAGGGGATGGTTTTAGAGGGCGACCGCCTAACGAGGGCCAGCAGAAGTAACGTCTTCTTCTTCAAAGAATCTTGTGTAACTAACCCAATCAGACAGCTGCCCAGGAGCTAATGACGCGCCCCTGGGCCTGTGTCGCGCTGCGTTGCGCACGCGGGAGCTTACCCGGAGCCGGATCTCTTGAGGGTTGTAGTCTCGTGGCGGTGACCCGTTCCGTGCCCAGGGAGTCAAAGTGAGCGGCGATGTAACAGCGGTAGATGCAGGACGACTACGCCACCCGTTGAATGCAGCTATGGAGCTGCCGCTGCAGGACAGTCCGCTGAGGCCGGTGGATGGATGGTGCAGCGTAGATGGTATAACCCCCAATGGGAGGGGTATGGCCTCAGGGCAGCAGATGTGGATGATGGGGGTAGCAGGAACCACTCAGAGACGGTGCGGTGTAATTCAGGGTCTTTACTGGTAACAACGATAGACCCTCCCGGAGTACTTGCTAGTGAACGGGGCCTGGTCAGTCCTTGAGCAGATGGGATCTCCCCTGGCCAGGCGGAGTTGTAGGCCTCCCAAACTGACTGTACTCTTCTGGCTACCTTGCTAGAAGCGGATATAAGTAGCCCACGTCCCTGAGTGTACCGTGTGATGCTCACCCGTATGGCCGGTGACTCGGGGCCTTCTAATGGCTTCCGCTCCACGATGGCGGTGCTGGTCCCACGCGTGTGACCGTGCCTTCGGGTTTCTGGGCCTGAGGACCTGAAATCCCCTGCCGGTCGGCTTCTGCTGCTGGGTGTAACATACCTGGCGGCGTCCTTGCATGGTGGTCCATCTCCCACTGTGCAAGAGCGCGCACTTGATCTCCAGTCCAGAATGTCTCTCTGGCTTCCCTCCATGCTGTCTGTTTGTGTCTGTTTCTGCTGCTTAAGGGTGGCGCCCGATCACTTCCTGCTTTTTGTACCTGCTGTGGGTCACACCCCTTGTGCGTCCTCAGCCTATTGCTGTCTGTCACCTGGTATATAGCTCAGCTGCTCCCATCTATTCCTGCCTGAGCATAGTGTTTCATTCAGTGTGTGCTTGCACTCTGAAGGTGCCAGGTCCCGTTCTGTGTTCTCTTGTCTGCCTATCCTGGAGGCTGTATTTCCAGGCCTGTCTGAACACGCTCCTAGCCTGTTCCTCCCGCCTTCTAGGGGCCGATTACCTAGACCCGTTCCTGTATCTTGTCTGACCTGTCTGAACACGCTCCTAGCCTGTTCCTCCCGCCTTCTAGGGGCCGATTACCTAGACCCGCTCCTGTATCTTGTCCTGTCCTGTCTGAACACGCTCCTTGCCTGTTCGTCCTGCCTCTCTGGGGGCCGTATTCCCAGACCCGCTCCTGTATTCCGCTGCAGTGTCGGTCTCCTCCGTACACTCAGTTCCCAGTCTGAACTCTCTCCTATCCTTTACCTGTTTTGCCTCTATGTCCCGTTCCCTTCCTTTTTCTGCAGAGTCTGAACTCGTACCTAACTCCTGCCTTGTGTCTCTGTACTCCCGTTTGTGAGTTTGTGGTCCACTCGCTACTTCTCTGCAAGTACCCTGTGGGTGTCTGGCTCTGCCTTTCCTTCCTGTCTGTTCCGTGTGAACAGAGCCCTGTCCCCCCTACTCAGCCCTTGCCTGCTCTGACTCCTTTGCTCACTGCTCCGGCGGTTCTAGCCTGCTCTGACTCTTTGCTCACCGCTCCGGCGGTTCTAGTCTGCTCTGACTCCTTTGCTCACCGCTCCGGCGGTTCTAGTCTGCTCTGACTCCTTGCTCACCGCTCCGGCAGTTCCTAGCCTGCTCTGACTCTTTGCTCACCGCTCCGGCGGTTCTAGTCTGCTCTGACTCCTTTGCTTACCGCTCCGGCGGTTCTAGTCTGCTCTGACTCCTTTGCTTACCGCTCCGGCGGTTCTAGCCTGCTCTGACTCCTTGCTCACTGCTCCGCAGCCTTGCTCCGCTCTGACCCTTTTGCTCACCGCTCCGGCGGTTCTAGTCTGCTCTGACTCCTTTGCTCACCGCTCCGGCGGTTCTAGTCTGCTCTGACTCCTTTGCTCACCGCTCCGGCGGTTCTAGTCTGCTCTGACTCCTTTGCTCACCGCTCCGGCGGTTCTAGTCTGCTCTGACTCCTTTGCTCACCGCTCCGGCGGTTCTAGCCTGCTCTGACTCCTTTGCTCACCGCTCCGGCGGTTCTAGCCTGCTCTGACTCCTTTGCTCACCGCTCCGGCGGTTCTAGCCTGCTCTGACTCCTTTGCTCACCGCTCCGGCGGTTCTAGCCTGCTCTGACTCCTTTGCTCACCGCTCCGGCGGTTCTAGCCTGCTCTGACTCCTTTGCTTCCCCCGCTCCGGGCGGTTCTAGCCTGCTCTGACTCCTTTGCTCACCGCTCCGGCGGTTCTAGCCTGCTCTGACTCCTTTGCTCACCGCTCCGGCGGGTTCTAGCCTGCTCTGACTCCTTGCTCACTGCTCCGCAGCCTTGCTCCGCTCTGACCCTTTTGCTCACTGCTCCGGCAGCCTTGCTCCGCTCTGACCCTTTTGCTCACTGCTCCGCAGTCCTGTCCTGCCCTGCTTCTGCCCGCTGCTCCGGCAGTCCTGTCCTGCCCTGCTTCTGCCCGCTGCTCCGGCAGTCCTGTCCTGCCCTGCTTCTGCCCGCTGCTCCGGCAGTCCTGTCCTGCCCTGCTTCTGCCCGCTGCTCCGGCAGTCCTGTCCTGCCTGCTTGTGCTCGCTGCTCCTGCAGCCCCGTCCTGCTCTGTTCTTGCCCACCGCTTCGGGCATTCCCTCTCTGCTGTGGTTGTCTACCGCATCTGCGGTTCTGTGACCCAGTCTGTACTGGGTCTTACCTTTCTGTGCTCCAGCCCGTCTTTCGGCCAGTACCTCCCTGCCTGCATACTCGCCTGTATCCACCCATCTGCATACCTGCCGTGTTTGCTTACATCCACCAGTCTGTGCCAGCCTAACCTGCCTGTTCCAGTAATCCCAGTGTGGTCAACCCCCGTGTCCGGAGTTTGACCTGGAGTAGCACCTGGTCCCCTCTGCCCGGTTTCTCCCTGGTGCACTGGCGTCGTATGCCGTCGTGCCACCTTGGTCGGATCGGCCAGATACTTAGTCACGCCCCTCCAGGCACTCTCCGGTCCATGGTCCAGTGGAACCACAACACCCGCACACGCCAGTCAGTCCGGGCGTGTGCATAACAGCATGCTCAGGCCATGGTTCCCGTTGAGCCCCACGGCCTTCGCTCTCTGAGAAGTTTTCCAGCGAATACATGCATTAAAAATAAATAAATAAAATTAATTTTTTTTCTCAGCTGAGTTCCAGGCGAATTACGCACCCGTCCAGATGGATCTATCTGCTCTCGTTCCTGCGGATCCGCCACGTTACTATGGGGATCCAAGACAAAGTCGTGCATTTGTGGAGCAATGCATGCTACACTTCAAGTTCTACCCTCTATGTTTTCCCACCGATCGGGTTAAGGTGGCATTCATTATGTCTTACCTGGCGGGTGATGCCTTGGAATGGATCAACCCCCTATATGAAACACAGGATCCGATCCTCCTGGACCTAATGGCCTTCCTGGTGGCCTTTCTAATGGTCTTCGATGATCCTAACCCGGAGGCTCCTGCTGAAGCTTCACCTCCCAATATCCCGGAGCAGCCCCGATGGGTAATGTGTGTGGGTAGCGCAATAGTCCTCCAGCCCAATGAGACTACTGTCCACCCAGAATCTTCACAGGGTGACTACGCTTTCCGGAATACATCTCCCAACCTCAAGAGGCAGTCCAGATGTGCTAGACGTAGAGGCAAGCCGTCACGCCAGGGTCTGTCCTCCCTGAGACCTCCTCACCCCAACCTTGAAGTCCCTACTGAAGCTTCATCTCCCTGTATCCCGGAGAAGCCCCAACGGGTAATGTGCGTGGGTAGTGCTCCGGTTCTCCTGCCCGAAGAGACTTCTGCCCATCCAGACTCCACACAGGAGAACTTCCTGCACCCGGCATCAGATGCTTCACCCACTTTAACCGGTGTGCATGTCCAAGGATGCTCCAAAGCTGTGGTTACCTCTGAGTCTGTGCACCTCTACTACCTGGCGGAGGACCCCCTGTTGCCTCCTGAATCCTCCGGGATACCACTCGATGACAAATGGAGAGAGACTTCTCTACACTCGGTACTCGATACTTTGTCCGCTTCGTCCTGTGAGCCTGACAATCGGTACCCCAAAGTGGTAGTTACCCCCGAGTCTCTACACCCCTCCGACCAGGCGGAGGACCTCCAGTTGTCTCCAGAACCCTTCGGGGTGCTACCTGGTAGCGAAAGGACAGAGACTCTCCTTTACTCTGTACCTGATACCTCGCTCGCTTCGTCCAGTGAGTCCAACCTAGTGTACTCCGAAGCAGAGGTTAATCCCGAGTCTCTACATCCCTCCGACCAGGCGGAGGACCTCCAGTTGTCTCCAGAACCCTTCGGGGTGCCACCTGGTGGTGAATGGACAGAGACTTTCCTATATCCTGGATCTGATACCTCGCTTGCTTCGTCCAGTGAGTCCGACCTTGTGTACTCTGAAGCAGAGGTTACCCTTGAGTCTCTACACCCCTCTGACCAGGTGGAGGACCTCCAGTTGTCTCCAGAACCCTTCGGGGTGCCACCTGGTGGTGAATGGACAGAGACTTTCCTATACTCGGTACCCGATACCTCGCCTGCTTCCTCCAGTGAGTCCGACCTAGTGTACTCTGAAGCAGATGTTTTCTCTGAGCCTCTGCACTCTTCTGACCCGGCGGAGGACCACCAGTTGTTTCCTGAATTCTCCGGGGTACCACCAGATAACAAAGAGACAGTGACTTTTCCTCATTATGTACCTGATAACCCGTCTATTTCTTCCTGTGAGCTTGACAAGATGTACCTCGAAGCAGAGATTACCCCCAAGTCTCTGTCCCCCTCCAACCCGGTGAAGGACTTCCAGTTGTCTCCTGTACCCTCTGGGGTGCCACCTGAAAATATGTGGAGAGAGACTTCCTTGTGTGCTGTTCCTGGTACTCCACCCATTTCGTCTGTTGCTGAGGATGGCTGGATAGGAGGTAGCATCCTAGCTAACCAGATGAGATCAGTTTTTCCTGTGGACAGTGGAAGTGATCTCCTTGAAGTGAACGACTGGTCCTCGAATTCCCTGCGGAAGATTCTGGCAGGCCTGAAGAAGAGGGGGCGTAAGGGGGGGGTACTGTAACATACCTGGCGGCGTCCTTGCATGGTGGTCCATCTCCCACTGTGCAAGAGCGCGCACTTGATCTCCAGTCCAGAATGTCTCTCTGGCTTCCCTCCATGCTGTCTGTTTGTGTCTGTTTCTGCTGCTTAAGGGTGGCGCCCGATCACTTCCTGCTTTTTGTACCTGCTGTGGGTCACACCCCTTGTGCGTCCTCAGCCTATTGCTGTCTGTCACCTGGTATATAGCTCAGCTGCTCCCATCTATTCCTGCCTGAGCATAGTGTTTCATTCAGTGTGTGCTTGCACTCTGAAGGTGCCAGGTCCCGTTCTGTGTTCTCTTGTCTGCCTATCCTGGAGGCTGTATTTCCAGGCCTGTCTGAACACGCTCCTAGCCTGTTCCTCCCGCCTTCTAGGGGCCGATTACCTAGACCCGTTCCTGTATCTTGTCTGACCTGTCTGAACACGCTCCTAGCCTGTTCCTCCCGCCTTCTAGGGGCCGATTACCTAGACCCGCTCCTGTATCTTGTCTGTCCTGTCTGAACACGCTCCTTGCCTGTTCGTCCTGCCTCTCTGGGGGCCGTATTCCCAGACCCGCTCCTGTATTCCGCTGCAGTGTCGGTCTCCTCCGTACACTCAGTTCCAGTCTGAACTCTCTCCTATCCTTTACCTGTTTTGCCTCTATGTCCGTTCCCTTCCTTTTTCTGCAGAGTCTGAACTCGTACCTAACTCCTGCTTGTTGTCTCTGTACTCCCGTTTGTGAGTTTGTGGTCCACTCGCTACTTCTCTGCAAGTACCCTGTGGGTGTCTGGCTCTGCCTTTCCCTTCCTGTCTGTTCCGTGTGAACAGAGCCCTGTCCCCCCTACTCAGCCTTGCCTGCTCTGACTCCTTTGCTCACTGCTCCGGCGGTTCTAGCCTGCTCTGACTCCTTTGCTCACCGCTCCGGCGGTTCTAGTCTGCTCTGACTCCTTTGCTCACCGCTCCGGCGGTTCTAGTCTGCTCTGACTCCTTTGCTCACCGCACCGGCGGTTCTAGCCTGCTCTGACTCCTTTGCTCACCGCTCCGGCGGTTCTAGTCTGCTCTGACTCCTTTGCTTACCGCTCCGGCGGATCTAGTCTGCTCTGACTCCTTTGCTTACCGCTCCGGCGGTTCTAGCCTGCTCCGACTCCTTGCTCACTGCTCCGCAGCCTTGCTCCGCTCTGACCCTTTTGCTCACCGCTCCGGCGGTTCTAGTCTGCTCTGACTCCTTTGCTCACCGCTCCGGCGGTTCTAGTCTGCTCTGACTCCTTTGCTCACCGCTCCGGCGGTTCTAGTCTGCTCTGACTCCTTTGCTCACCACTCCGGCGGTTCTAGTCTGCTCTGACTCCTTTGCTCACCGCTCCGGCGGTTCTAGTCTGCTCTGACTCCTTTGCTCACCGCTCCGGCGGTTCTAGTCTGCTCTGACTCCTTTGCTCACCGCTCCGGCGGTTCTAGTCTGCTCTGACTCCTTTGCTCACCGCTCCGGCGGTTCTAGTCTGCTCTGACTCCTTTGCTCACCGCTCCGGCGGTTCTAGTCTGCTCTGACTCCTTTGCTCACCGCTCCGGCGGTTCTAGTCTGCTCTGACTCCTTTGCTCACCGCTCCGGCGGTTCTAGCCTGCTCTGACTCCTTTGCTCACCGCTCCGGCGGTTCTAGCCTGCTCTGACTCCTTTGCTCACCGCTCCGGCGGTTCTAGCCTGCTCTGACTCCTTTGCTCACCGCTCCGGCGGTTCTAGCCTGCTCTGACTCCTTTGCTCACCGCTCCGGCGGATCTAGCCTGCTCTGACTCCTTTGCTCACCGCTCCGGCGGTTCTAGCCTGCTCTGACTCCTTGCTCACTGCTCCGCAGCCTTGCTCCGCTCTGACCCTTTTGCTCACTGCTCCGGCAGCCTTGCTCCGCTCTGACCCTTTTGCTCACTGCTCCGGCAGTCCTGTCCTGCCCTGCTTCTGCCCGCTGCTCCGGCAGTCCTGTCCTGCCCTGCTTCTGCCCGCTGCTCCGGCAGTCCTGTCCTGCCCTGCTTCTGCCCGCTGCTCCGGCAGTCCTGTCCTGCCCTGCTTCTGCCCGCTGCTCCGGCAGTCCTGTCCTGCCCTGCTTCTGCCCGCTGCTCCGGCAGTCCTGTCCTGCCCTGCTTGTGCTCGCTGCTCCTGCAGCCCCGTCCTGCTCTGTTCTTGCCCACCGCTTCGGGCATTCCCTCTCTGCTGTGGTTGTCTACCGCATCTGCGGTTCTGTGACCCAGTCTGTACTGGGTCTTAACCTTTCTGTGCTCCAGCCCGTCCTTTCGGCCAGTACCTCCCTGCCTGCATACTCGCCTGTATCCACCCATCTGCATACCTGCCGTGTTTGCTTACATCCACCAGTCTGTGCCAGCCTAACCTGCCTGTTCCAGTAATCCCAGTGTGGGTCAACCCCCGTGTCCGGAGTTTGACCTGGAGTAGCACCTGGTCCCTCTGCCCGGTTTCTCCCTGGTGCACTGGCGTCGTATGCCGTCGTGCCACCTTGGTCGGATCGGCCAGATACTTAGTCACGCCCCTCCAGGCACTCTCCGGTCCATGGTCCAGTGGAACCACAACACCCGCACACGCCAGTCAGTCCGGGCGTGTGCATAACACTGGGTAAGAGTTAGTCCCCACAGCCTCGGACGCCGGGTCCGGTAAGAAAGCTTCTCAGTCAGGGCGAGCTCTGCAGCTGCCAGCCCCTGACTCGTAGTAGTATTGCTTCTGCTGTTTCTTGTCTCTACTCTCCTTGACTGCTAACCCTGCTTCAGCCCCGGGTTTATATAGGGGAAGTTCTTCCCCTCCCAAGACTGGGCAGGAGGTGTGGCATGCACAGGATCCCTGACCAAAGGACCTCCCACCTGCTCTCAGACATAACATCTCTATCACTGTGGCAACCAGACCCCTGGGGTGTCACATTCCCCCCTAGTGAAATTTAGTACTCCGGGACTAAACATATTTTAGAAAAACATAACAAGATAAAAACAATAATAATACAATAAGAAAAACATATAAAGTTGGTTACGGCATGTCCGTAACCGGGTGCAGTCTTTGAAGAAAAGCAAGGTGTCCATTTCACCAAAACAGGGAGACGTAACCAGGTAGGGGTTTGTCCTACCCCGAGTCCTTAACAGTCTTTAGTCCGTCCTGGGTTACGCTCCAACTATGTACAAGGATTCCCGGTAAATCCACCAAGGATTCCTAAAAATAACTGGAAACACAAAATTATACACAAGCAACAATACACAGATAAACATAAATAAAACAATTTATACACTTCAAATCCTCCAGCGTGCGGGTAACTGGCCTCTAGTGGCCCTAGTGGACCTACGGAGCTGACTGTCTGGCCCTGAACTACAGGGTGTAGGAGCTGTCAAGGGTAAACTGGGCAGCTGTCTACCGGCTCTTTGTCTCACTAGGGGTACGGCAGGCTCACTATAAGCAGAGGGTTGATCCTCCTGTTCTGCTTGTGTGGAGTCTTCTGCCTCCTGGACCGGCTGTTCTTCCAGCTCTACCTGTTGCTCCGTAGGTGCTTGGGATGCTGGTTGGAGGAAGGTGAGTATGGGTACCACAACTGCACCATTGACTTGAGTCCAAGACCGAGGGAAGTCCCCGAGCACAGTACTAACCATATCTTCCCTTTCCTCTACGGGTCGATGGTCTTCTTGTTCCTCTTCAGGGTTCCTCAGTTGTTCGGGACACTTCTTCAGGTGGTCCCGGGATACAATGGCTGTGGTTTCCCCTCCGTCTTTACTGATGGTACAAACCTTCGGGTTCTCGTGGCTTGAGGGCAGTACGGTGTACGGGTCCTTCTCCCACTGGTCGTCCAACTTGTGGAGCCGTCTCTTCCTCTTCAAGACCTGCTCTCCGGGTACCAGGGGAACAGCGGGAGCATACTGGTTGTAAGTTTTCTCTTGTCTTTCCCTAGCCTGACAGAGACTTCGCTCCACGCTCTCCTGTACTCTCCGGTACTGCTGCTGCCTCTCTGTGTCCCAGTCTGTTTCTGGTGAAGTGTCCTCGGGTGTCAGGACTCCCATTTCCAGGTCAACAGGTAACTTACCAGGTCTTGCCCTCATTAGGTAAGCCGGGGTACAGTTGGTGGAACCTACCGGGATGTGGTTGTATAGGTCCACCAGATCGGGCAACTTCTCAGGCCACAGACTGCGTTCTTCCAGGGGCAACGTTTTTAGAAGATCCATTACCACCTGGTTCATTTTCTCACAAAGTCCATTAGTTTGCGGATGGTAGGGTGTCGTCCTTATCTTCCGGCAGCCATACAGATTGCAGAATTCCTGGAAGACCTCCGCTTCAAAGGCAGGTCCCTGGTCCATCAGCACTTGGTCCGGGTACCCGTGTGGACGGCAAAAGTGCTGCTGAAAGGCTCTAGCTGCTGTTTGAGCCGTTAAGTCCTTGACGGGGACGACAACCAGAAACCGGGAGTAATGATCCACGATGGTTAACGCGTAGACGTAGCCACTTCTGCTTGGGGTCAGTTTTACATGATCCAAGGCTACCAGTTCCAACGGTTGCCGGGTGACGATGGACTGCAGGGGAGTCTTCTGGCTGGCACGGTCCTTCCTTCTCAGGTTGCACGGGCCACAGTCTCTGCACCACTTCTCGATGGTTCCCCTCATGCCTACCCAGTGGAACCGCTCGCGCAGCAGGAACTCCAGCTTCTTCCACCCGAAGTGTCCAGCTCCGTCGTGGTATGCCTCCATCACCATGGCTGCGTCTCTTCGTGGCACCACTACTTGCCAGAGTAATTCATGCGTCCGGGAGTTAACCATTCTGCGGCACAACTTCCCTTTGTAAAGGAACAGTCGACTCTTCTCTGCCCATAGTTGTTTGGCTTCCTCCGGAGCGTCTGGTTCAAGGCGAGCCTCCGGCCGAGTCAGCATCTCCTTCACCAGTCGGACGGCAGGGTCGCTGTCTTGCGTTTCCGCCCAGTTGTAGTGGGGTAAGGGGTTCAACGTAGCAGCCTGCTTACTCCTTACCCGGTGGGAATACTGGATAGTCCCATGACGGTGGAACGCAGGGAGTTCAACTTCTTCCAGTCCCTCCGGATCTTCTCCTCCGTCCGGCAGGTTGGGCATCCTGGACAGGGCGTCCGCGTTGGTATTGGAGCGTCCTGCCCGGTATTTGATTATGAACTCGTAGTTGGACAGACGGGCCATCCACCTCTGCTCCAGGGCACCGAGTCTTGCCGTGTCCAGGTGTGTCAACGGGTTGTTATCCGTGTACACGGTGAACCGGGAAGAAGCGAGGTAATGCTTAAAGCGCTCGGTGACTGCCCATACCACGGCCAGGAACTCTAGCTTAAATGAGCTGTAATTCTCGGGGTTCCTTTCGGTGGGTCGCAGTTTTCGGCTGGCGTAGGCGATTACTCGTTCCTTCCCCTGCTGGATCTGGGACAGTACGGCTCCTAGCCCGATGTTACTGGCGTCGGTGTAGAGGATAAAGGGCTGGCTATAATCCGGGTACGCCAGGATTTAGTCCCCCGTGAGGGCCATCTTCAGCTGGCGGAAGGACTCTTCTTCCAGCTCCTCCCATTTGAAGGGCGGCTTCTGGTTCTTGGCCTTCCGGGACTGGCCTATCAGGAGGTCCTGCATAGGTGCTGCCTTTTTGGTGAAACCGGGAATAAACCTTCGGTAGTAGCCTACCAACCCGAGGAACTGCCGCACTTCTTTTACGCTGGAGGGGCTTGGCCATTCCTTAATTGCGGTGATCTTATCAGGGTCGGGAGCCACTCCGTCAGCGCTCACCACGTGTCCCAGGTACTGCACCTTTGGTTTCAGGAGGTGACACTTGGAGGGTTTCACCTTTAGGCCGTAACTTGCCAGAGCTTCGAACACTTCCGCCAGGTGTTTCAGGTGGTCCTCATACGTCTTGGAATATACGATGACATTGTCCAGGTACAACAGGACCGTCTCGAAGTTTCTGTGGCCCAGACAACACTCCATTAGTCGTTGGAAGGTTCCCGGTGCGTTGCAGAGTCCGAACGGCATGCAGGTGAACTCGCTAAGTCCCATCGGGGTGGTGAATGCGGTCTTCTCCCGGTCCGCCTCTGCTACAGGAACCTGCCAGTACCCGCTAGTGAGATCCAAGGTAGAGAAGAAGTTAGCAGATCTTAAAGCAGCCAATGACTCCTCTATCCTTGGTAAGGGGTACGCATCCTTGTGTGTGATACGATTGATTTTCCGGTAATCTACACACATCCTCATGGTGTTGTCTTTCTTTCGGACTAAGACTAGTGGAGCTGCCCAGGGGCTACAGCAATCCCTGATCACCCCAGCCTCCTTCATGTCTCTAAGCATCCCCTTGGCGTGTTGGTAGTGGGCAGGGGGTACGGGTCGATACCTCTCTTTTATAGGAGGATGGTCTCCCGTGGGGATGTGGTGTTCTACCCCCTTGACTCGCCCGAAGTCTAACAGGTGTTTACTGAACACTCTCTCGTACTCCTGAACCACCCGATAGACTCCTTGTTTCTGGTGGGCGGGAGTGGAGTCAGTACCCAGATGTAGTTGCTGACACCAGTCCTCCATGTTTTTCTTAGAGCCGTTACCTTCCTCCGGGTGAGATGGAGGCAAGGGTTCCACAGATTGTATAGAATTTTGGTTAATGGTATATAATTTGGCTAGCGTGGCATACCGGGGCAGGTACACTTCCCTCTCCCCGATATTTATTATGCGAACGGGCACCCTCCCATGGCGTACATCAACCACCCCCCGTGCTGTCAAAATGGTGGGCCTACTGTCCGAGTAAACTGGTTCTACCATTGCCTGGTAATCTCTACCTCTCAGACCAATAGCTGCCCGGCACCAAATCATCATTTCACTTTTTGGGGGCATGGCAATAGGAAAAGGGTCACACATTCTTACGCTACCAATCTCACCGCCGGAGAGTTCCACCTGTTGCCGTCGCATCAGTGCCCGGATCTCTTTCTGGAGCACCCGCTGCTCGCCGGAGCTGGCGTTCTTGGCAACCTGCTGTAAAAGGAAAATCACCTCTGCAAGACAATTTTCAATTACATTAGTTCCTAGAGTTATTTTTGGGTGACTCTCATGTTTGTCAGTATCTACAATGATCAGTCCCTGTGCTGCCAGTTCGACTCTACCGATTTTGATGGTCACCTCTTTAAATCCGATCTGTGGCACGGGCTGGCCATTGCTGGCGATGATACTCAAGTCGTCGTCAGGGTAGCGGGTAATATCCGAGTCATTCCAGTACTGCTTAAAGAGCACGTACGGGATGGTGGTGACCTGTGACCCGGTGTCCAGTAGGGCACTCATGGGAATGCCATCCAGTACCACAGGCAAGACTGGACGTCCTCCCACATATCTGTCGCGCCAGTTCGATGGGCCTGGTGATCTTTTTCCTGGGGGTTGGCCCTCTACCCCAGGTTGTGCCCGTTTAAAGAACAGTACCTTGCCATATGTCCAGGTTGATTGCAGCGGCGGCAGATGGGTCGTCCGTCCTCGCTGTATCGGTCACTGGGTCTCCCTCTGGCCGGTGGGGTCCTCCTTGGTCGACGCCACGGGATGTCCTCCGGTCCGGATGCCAGCTGGATCTTCCCTGGGGTGGAAGCCTGTAAAGACTGCACAGTTCGGGTTAGCGCAGCAACGCTCTTAGCTAGCTCTTGGAGCTGATGGTGTAGGTCTGGAGCCGGGTCATTGTCCAAAGCCTGCGCATCAGCTCCCACAGGCCCTGCCGACAAGGGCGCCGCCTCCTGGTGGTAAGTGATAGCAGGGCGCTTGTGGGTCACAACGCCACCCGGTGCCGGTTCTCGGAGCACCCGGATGGCTCTGTCCTTGAACTGTGCAAAGCCCAGATGGGGATCCTGTAAGGCCATTGCCCGCAACTGGGTTCGGTGGGTATTACAATACAGTCCCTCTATAAACTGTTCGGTCAACAGCCTGTCCTCGTTTCCCACTCCATCAGGGTCGGTCTGCTTAATGGCCCTCAGGGCCTCTTGTAGGTTTAGTGCATAGTCCCTTATACTCTCATGCGCTCGCTGCTTGCACCCGTAGAATCTAAGCTTAATCTCGGCTGAGGTGCGGGTATCAAAGGTGTCCTTCAGCCGGGTTAGTATCCCTGCGACAGTCTTCCTCCCAGGTGGCCAGGATTTTACTTCCCTTTTGGCTGCCCCGGTTAGTTGGGCCACCAGGATGCTCACTTTTTGCTCTTCTGTGAGGGGGTACACCTGGAAGAGGCTATCCAGCTTTTCTCTAAAGTCATGCAGGGTATGTGACTCCCCTGAGTACTGGGGTAGCCAAGCTGCTCCCGGGATATAGGGCATGGTGAAGGGCATAACTGCAGCAGCGGTAGCGCTGGCGGGGGTTGAGGCAGTGAAGCTCTCCTCCGTATCCGACATCTTCCTCCCCCCTAGTGGACCGTGGCCTACCTTGCGATGATCCTCTTCCGTAGGCCGCGGCTCCGCAGTGGATCGTCAGGGTTGAGGACCTTCCGTCGCGCTCCTGTGATGTCGGCGTCTGCTGGGCTCCTTCCAGGACCTTACGCAACGTCCGGACGTGAGGCGGGGCTTCAGTTCTCGCGCGCTTTCGGAGTCCACGCCCCTCTTCTTCCCGCGCGGCGTCCTCAAGATGGCGTCCAATGGCGGGAAAACTCCACGGATAGCGGGAAGAAGGCAGAAGATGGCGCCGGATGGCGGGAAACTTCACCGATGGCGGGAAGAAGGCTGAAGACGGCGCCGGATGGCGGGAATCTTCACCACAGGTAAGTTAGAAAAGTCTCTTTTTCAGGCACGCAGTACCCGGTGGTTGCGGGCACGAAATCCTGCTGACTACGCCAAAGTTGACGCGCCCCTGGGCCTGTGTCGCGCTGCGTTGCGCACGCGGGAGCTTACCCGGAGCCAGATCTCTTGAGGGTTGTAGTCTCGTGGCGGTGACCCGGTCCGTGCCCAGGGAGTCAAACTGAGCGGCGATGTAACAGCGGTAGATGCAGGACGACTACGCCACCTGTTGAATGCAGCTATGGAGCTGCGGCTGCAGGACAGTCCGCTGAGGCCGGTGGATGGATGGTGCAGCGTAGATGGTATAACCCCCAACGGGAGGGGTATGGCCTCAGGGCAGCAGATGTGGATGATGGGGGTAGCAGGAACCACTCAGAGACGGTGCGGTGTAATTCAGGGTCTTTACTGGTAACAACGATAGACCCTCCCGGAGTACTTGCTAGTGAACGGGGCCTGGTCAGTCCTTGAGCAGATGGGATCTCCCCTGGCCAGGCGGAGTTGTAGGCCTCCCAAACTGACTGTACTCTTCTGGCTACCTTGCTAGAAGCGGATATAAGTAGCCCACGTCCCTGAGTGTACCGTGTGATGCTCACCCGTATGGCCGGTGACTCGGGGCCTTCTAATTGCTTCCGCTCCACGATGGCGGTGCTGGTCCCACGCGTGTGACCGTGCCTTCGGGTTTCTGGGCCTGAGGACCTGAAATCCCCTGCCGGTCGGCTTATGCTGCTGGGTAAGAGTTAGTCCCCACAGCCTCGGACGCCGGGTCCGGTAAGAAAGCTTCTCAGTCAGGGCGAGCTCTGCAGCTGTCAGCCCCTGACTCGTAGTAGTATTGCTTCTGCTGTTTCTTGTCTCTACTCTCCTTGACTGCTAACCCTGCTTCAGCCCCGGGTTTATATAGGGGAAGTTCTTCCCCTCCCAAGACTGGGCAGCAGGTGTGGCATGCACAGGATCCCTGACCAAAGGACCTCCCACCTGCTCTCAGACATAACATCTCTATCACTGTGGCAACCAGACCCCTGGGGTGTCACACTAACCTCAGTGCTAGGAAGGAGCGGGAGGGAATTGAGGGGGTGGTTCCTGCTAAGGCCCTGAAATAATAATAAGACAGGCAGGAGAGTCTGACGCATGGTGGCGGAAAAGCTGCAGGTGCAAATAGGGAATGTGGTCTCGTGCGAGCAACTTGTGCATGCTCGCTGTGTGTGAGTGTGCGCTTCCTAGGTACGGCGCGCTGCAGACAGTCAAAAGGGTTGCTCCCTTTCATTAAAAGTTAATCCCCGGCTGCAGGCTATTAGAAAGCAACTAACCGCGCTCTACTCACCCTACCCAGGTCTACCGGTGAGTCTCGCCGCTGCTCCCAGCCTGTGGCATTGGCCGCGACGCTGACGTTCCGTCGACAGCGCGGCAGCCGAACAGTGAGCTCAGCGGCTCTGAGCGGGGCGTTCTGTCTACAAGACCTTTTTAAGGAGCCAGCAAAAAAGTGAAGAGAAAAGAAAGCACAAAAGCACCTTGTCTTACTAAGCACTGGAAAGGGCAGCCGGCAACCGGACGTCAAAGTGGAAAAGCAGCAAGTGAGAGGCCTGTCACTGCCTATGGCCACACCACCCTCAACACGCCCGATCTCGTCTGATCTTGGAAGCTAAGCAGGGTTGGGCCTGGTTAGTACTTGGATGGGAGACTGCCTGGGAATACCAGGTGCTGTAGGCTTTTGCTTTTTCTTACTTCCACCAGCAGGGGTCACTCTCCTCTATGCCTTTTTTCCATTCCTTTTTTCACAAGCGCACACATGCTCCTTTCTTCTTTTCATTTGCTTTCTCTCTTGCGCTATTTAATCCTTGCAAAATACCAGCATCCTTCTCATCACCGTGGGCCTCCAGCATTGTTGCTTATTTACTTTTAATACTAGGCTTCTTTTCACCAGGACCAGCGACTCCCGCATGACTGGAGGCAACCACCGCTGACCTGGAGGCAACCACCGGTAACCTGGAGGCCAGTTTACAGCACAACCCAAGCAAAACACCTTTGCAGGCCACACGACCCCCCCGAAGAGCAGCTCAAATTCACTCGCAACCATCTCACCCTCTTCCTTCATTCACTCCTGGGCGTTTCGCTCCACCCCAAGTTGCGGGTCCAGCTTGCTCTTTCTGTCACATCCCCGCGATGAACGGTTTAGCCTGCAGGAGACCCTGCGCCGAGCCATTTTTAAACACATCTGATGCGGCAGGTGTTTCATTGCTCAACAAACAACACCTATAGGGACGGCACAGCCTATGCATCGGTCCTTCGGAGACCGCCCCAGAACGGCCAGAGTTCTCGTCCCCACGCGAGCCTGAGGAAGGCTGGCCGGGCGATGGGCCAAGCAGCGTCTACTGGCCATACCACCTTGGATACGTCCGATCTCAGAAGCAAAGCAGAGATGGGTTCGGAAATACTTGGTTGGGACACCTCCTGAGAACACCAGGTATTGTAGACAATTTTGATGACGTTTTGCCATCTTGCGCAGCTCGGCTAGCATTGAGTGGCGCCTTGCTGGACACCGACCTTACGTAAAGTAGAGGCTGGAATTCCCAAGCCTCCCAAGCCCCCCAAGACCTCTAAGATAAGGACGCAACCCCGCCGCCTCTACCAGGCCTCACACCGAGCTCCTTGCCACGGCTAGGAGTGCTTATTGACCCCGCAGCCGGCCGTATGCAAATGATGGCGTTAAAAGCATCTCGCGCTGTGAAGGGGCCAGGCTTTCAGCAGCTGCCCAGGGGATGGTTTTAGAGGGTGACCGCCTAACGAGGGCCAGCAGAAGTAACGTCTTCTTCTTCAAAGAAGCTTGTGTAACTAACCCAATCAGACAGCTGCCCAGGAGCTAACCTCAGTGCTAGGAAGGAGCGGGAGGGAATTGAGGGGGTGGTTCCTGCTAAGGCCCTGAAATAATAATAAGACAGGCAGGAGAGTCTGACGCATGGTGGCGGAAAAGCTGCAGGTGCAAATAGGGAATGTGGTCTCGTGCGAGCAACTTGTGCATGCTCGCTGTGTGTGAGTGTGCGCATCCTAGGTACGGCGCGCTGCAGACAGTCACAAGGGTTGCTCCCTTTCATTAAAAGTTAATCCCCGGCTGCAGGCTATTAGAAAGCAACTAACCGCGCTCTACTCACCCTACCCAGGTCTACCGGTGAGTCTCGCCGCTGCTCCCGGCCTGTGGCATTGGCCGCGACGCTGACGTTCCGTCGACAGCGCGGCAGCCGATCAGTGAGCTCAGCGGCTGTGAGCGGGGCGTTCTGTCTACAAGACCTTTTTAAGGAGCCAGCAAAAAAGTGAAGAGAAAGGAAAGCATAAAAGCACCTTGTCTTACTAAGCACTGGAAAGGGCAGCCGGCAACCGGACGTCAAAGTAGAAAAGCAGCAAGTGAGAGGCTTGTCTCTGCCTATGGCCACACCACCCTGAACAAACCTGATCTTGTCTGATCTCCGATTATAAGCAGGGTTGGGCCTGGTTAGTACTTGGATGGGAGACCGCCTGGGAATACCAGGTGCTGTAGGCTTTTGCTTTTTCTTACTTCCACCAGCAGGGGTCACTCTCCTCTATGCCTTTTTTCCATTCCTTTTTTCACAAGCGCACATGTGGCACCCCAGGGGTCTGGTTTCCACAGTAATGTAATGTTATGTCTGAGAGCAGGTGGGAGGTCCTTTGGTCAGGGATCCTGTGCATGCCACACCTCCTGCCCAGTCTTGGGAGGGGAAGAACTTCCCCTATATAAACCCGGGGCTGAGGCAGGGTTAGGAGTAGAGAAGAAGCAGAGACAAGAAACAGTCATAGGAAGAAACAGCAGAAGCTCAGTGGGAGCAATACTACTATGAGTCAGGGGCTGGCAGCTGCAGAGCTCGCCCTGACTGAGAAGCTTTCTTACCGGACCCGGCGTCCGAGGCTGTGGGGACTAACTCTTACCCAGCAGCAGAAGCCGACCGGCAGGGGATTTCAGGTCCTCAGGCCCAGAAACCCGAAGGCAAGGTCACACGCGTGGGACCAGCACCGCCAACGTGGAGCGGAAGCCATTAGAAGGCCCCGAGTCACCGGCCATACGGGTGAGCACCACACGGCACACTCAGGGACGTGGGCTACTTATATCCGCTTCTAGCAAGGTAGCCAGAAGAGTACAGTCAGTTTGGGAGGCCTACAACTCCGCCTGGCCAGGGGAGATCCCATCTGCTCAAGGACTGACCAGGCCCCGTTCGCTAGCAAGTACTCCGGGAGGGTCTATCGTTGTTACCAGTAAAGACCCTGAATTACACCGCACCGTCTCTGAGTGGTTCCTGCTACCCCCATCTTCCACGTCGGCTGCCCTGAGGCCATACCCCTCCCGTTGGGGGTTATACTATCACGCTGCACAATTCTACATCGGCCTCAGCGGTCTGCCCTGCAGCGGCAGCTCCATAGCTGCAAATCAACGGGTGGCGTAGTCGACACTCAAATAACACCTATCAAGACTGCCACACACTGAGTTTGACTCCCTGGGCACGGACCGGGTCCCCGCCACTCGGAGACTACAACCCTCATCTGATCCGGTTCCGGGTAAGCCCCCGAGCGCGAGACGCTGCGCGACACAGCAGGCCCAGGGGCGCGTCAACTTTGGCGTAGTCGGCAGGATTTCGTGCCCGTAACCACCGGGTACTGCGTGCCTGAAAAAGAGACTTTCAAACTCACCTGTGGTGAAGATTCCCGCCATCCGGCGCCATTTTCAGCCTTCTTCCCGCCATCTGTGAAGATTCCCGCCATCCGGCGCCATCTTCAGCCTTCTTCCCGCCATCCGTGGAGTTTTCCCGCCGTTGGACGCCATCTTGAGGACGCCGCGCGGGAAGAAGAGGGGCGTGGACTCCAAAAAGCCCGCGAGAACTGAAGCCCCGCCTCACGTCCGGACGTTGCGTAAGGTCCTGGAAGGAGCCCAGCAGACGCCGACGTCACCGGAGCGCGACGGAAGGTCCTCAACCCTGACGATCCACTGCGGAGCCGCGGCCTACGGAAGAGGATCATCGCAAGGTAGGCCATGGTCCACTAGGGGGGAGAAGGATGTCGGATACGGAGGAGAGCTTCACCGCTTCAACCCCCGCCAGCGCCACCGCTGTCGCGGTCATGCCTTTCACCATGCCCTATATCCCGGGGGCAGCCTGGCTACCCCAGTACTCAGGGGAGTCACATACCCTGCAGGACTTTAGAGAAAGGCTGGATAGCCTCTTCCAGGTGTACCCCCTCACAGAAGAGCAAAAAGTGAGCATCCTGGTGGCCCAATTAACCGGAGCAGCCCGAAGGGAGGTAAAGTCCTGGCCACCTGGGGGGAGGACTGTCGCAGGGATACTAACCCGGCTGAAGGACACCTTTGATACCCGCACCTCAGCCGAGATCAAGCTTAGATTCTACGGGTGCAAACAGCGGGCCCATGAGAGTATAAGGGACTATGCCCTGAACCTACAAGAGGCCCTGAGAGCCGTTAAGCAGACCGACCCTGACGGCGTGGGAGACGAGGACAGGCTGTTGACTGAACAATTTATAGAGGGTTTATATTGCAATGCCCACCGAACCCAGTTGCGGGCAATGGCCCTACAGGACCCTCATCTGGGATTTGCACAGTTCAAGGACAGAGCCATCCGGGTGCTCCGAGAACCGGCACCGGATGGCGTTGTGACCCACAGGCGCCCAGCTATCACTTACCACCAGGAGGCGGCGCCCTTGTCGGCAGGGCCTGTAGGGGCTGATGCGCAGGCTTTGAACAATGACCCGGCTCCAGACCTGCACCATCAGGTCCAAGAGCTAGCTAAAAGCGTTGCTGCGTTAACCCGAACTGTGCAGTCTTCACAGGCTTCCACTCCAGGGAAGATCCAGCTGGCATCCGGACCGGAGAACATCCCGTGGCGTCGACCAAGGAGGACCCCACCGGCCAGAGGAAGACCCAGTGACCGGTACAACGAGGACGGACGACCCATCTGCCGCCGCTGCAATCAACCCGGACATATGGCAAGGTACTGTCCTTTAAACTGGCACAACCTGGGGGTAGAGGGCCAACCCCCAGGAAAAAGACCACAAGGCCCATCGAACTGGTGCGACAAATATGTCGGAGGGCGTCCAGTCTTGCCTGTGGTACTGGATGGCATCCCTATGAGTGCCCTACTGGACACCGGGTCACAGGTCACCACCATTCCGTACGTGCTCTTCAAGCAGTACTGGAATGACTCGGATATAACCCGCTACCCTGACGACGACTTGAGTATCATCGCCAGCAATGGTCAGCCCGTGCCACAGATCAGATTTAAAGAGGCGACCATTAAAATTGGTAGAGTCGAACTGGCAGCACAGGGACTGATTATTGTAGACATTGACAAACACGAGAGTCACCCAAAGATAACGCTAGGAACTAATGTAATTGAAAATTGTCTTGCAGAGGTGATTTTCCTTTTACAACAGGTTGCCAAGAACGCCAGCTCCGGCGAGCAGCGAGTGCTCCAGAAAGAGATCCGGGCACTGAGGCGACGGCAACAGGTGGAACTCTCCGGCGGTGAGATTGGTAGCGTAAGAATGTGTGACCCTTTCCCTATTGCCATGCCCCCAAAAAGTGAAATGATGATTTGGTGCCGGGCAGCTATTGGTCCGAGAGGTAGGGATTACCAGGCAATGGTAGAACCAGTTTACTCAGACAGTAGGCCCACCATTTTGACAGCACGGGGGGTGGTTCATGTACGCCATGGGAGGGTGCCCGTTTGCCTAATAAATATCGGGAAGAGGGAAGTATACCTACCCCGGTATGCCACGCTAGCCAAATTATATACCATCAACCAAAACTCTATACAGTCTGTGGAAGCCTTGCCTCCATCTCACCCGGAGGAAGGTAACGGCTCTAAGAAAGTAATGGAGGATTGGTGTCAGCAACTACACTTGGGAACTGACTCCACTCCCTCCCACCAGAAACAGGGAGTCTACCGGGTGGTTCAAGAGTATGAGAGAGTGTTTAGTAAACACCCGTTAGACTTCGGGCGAGTTAAGGGGGTAGAACACCGCATCCCCACGGGAGATCATCCTCCCATAAAAGAGAGGTATCGACCCGTACCCCCTGCACATTACCAACACGCCAAGGGGATGCTTAGAGACATGAAGGAGGCTGGGGTAATCCGGGATAGCTGTAGCCCCTGGGCAGCCCCACTAGTTTTAGTCAAAAAGAAAGACAACACTATGAGGATGTGTGTAGATTACCGGAAAATCAATCGTATCACACACAAGGATGCGTACCCTTTACCAAGGATAGAGGAGTCTTTGGCTGCTTTAAGATCTGCTAACTTCTTCTCTACCTTGGATCTCACTAGCGGGTACTGGCAGGTTCCTGTAGCAGAGGCGGACCGGGAGAAGACCGCATTCACCACCCCGATGGGACTTAGCGAGTTTACCTGTATGCCGTTTGGACTTTGTAACGCACCCGGAACCTTCCAACGATTAATGGAGTGCTGTCTGGGACACAAAAACTTCGAGACGGTCCTGTTGTACCTGGACGATGTCATCGTATATTCCAAGACTTATGAGGACCACCTGAAACATCTGGCGGAAGTGTTCGAAGCCCTGGCAAGTTACGGCCTGAAGGTGAAACCCTCTAAGTGTCACCTCCTGAAGCCAAAGGTGCAGTACCTGGGACACGTGGTGAGCGCTGACGGAGTGGCTCCCGACCCTGATAAGATCACCGCAATTAAGGAATGGCCAAGTCCCTCCAGTATAAAGGAAGTGCGGCAGTTCCTTGGGTTGGTAGGCTATTACCGCAGATTCATCCCCGGTTTCACCAAAAAGGCAGCTCCCATGCAGGACCTCCTGATAGGCCAGTCCCGGAAGGCCAAGAACCAGAAGCCGCCCTTCAGATGGGAGAAGTTAGAAGAAGAGTCCTTCCGCCAGCTGAAGATGGCCCTCACGGGGGATGAAATCCTGGCGTACCCCGATTACAGCCAGCCCTTTATCCTCTACACTGACGCAAGTAACATCGGGCTAGGAGCTGTGCTGTCCCAGATCCAGCAGGGGAAAGAACGAGTAATCGCTTACGCCAGCCGAAAACTGCGACCCACCGAGAGAAACCCGGAGAATTACAGCTCCTTTAAGCTAGAGTTCCTGGCAGTGGTGTGGGCAGTCACCGAACGCTTTATGCACTACCTCGCTTCTTCCCGGTTCATCGTGTACACGGATAACAACCCGTTGACACACCTGGACACAGCAAGACTCGGTGCCCTAGAGCAGAGATGGATGGCTCGTCTGTCCAACTACGAGTTCACAATCAAATACCGGGCAGGACGCTCCAATACCAACGCGGACGCCCTGTCCAGGATGCCAAATCTACCGGACGTAGGAGAAGATCCAGAGGAACTGGAAGAAGTCGAACTCCCTGCGTTCCACCGTCATGGGACTATCCAGTGTTCCCACCGGGTAGGGAGTAAGCAAGCCGCTACGTTTAACCCCTTGCCTCACTACAACTGGGCGGAAACGCAAGACAGCGACCCTGCCGTCCGGCTGGTAAAGGAGATGCTGACTCGGCCAGAGGCTCGCCTTGACCCAGACGCTCCGGAGGAAGCCAAGCAACTGTGGGCAGAAAAGAGTAGACTGTTCCTTTACAAGGGGAAGTTGTGCCGCAGAATGGTTAACTCCCGGACGCATGAACTAATCTGGCAAATAGTGGTGCCACGAAGAGACGCAGCCATGGTGATGGAGGCATACCACGACGGGGCTGGACACTTCGGATGGAAGAAGCTGGAGTTCCTGCTGCGCGAGCGGTTCCACTGGGTAGGCATGAGGGGAACCATCGAGAGGTGGTGCAGAGACTGTGGCCCGTGCAACCTAAGAAGGAAGGACCGTGCCAGCCAGAAGACTCCCCTGCAGTCCATCGTCACCCGGCAGCCGTTGGAACTGGTAGCCTTGGATCATGTAAAACTGACCCCAAGCAGAAGTGGCTACGTCTACGCGTTAACCATCGTGGATCATTACTCCCGGTTTCTGGTTGTCGTCCCCGTCAAGGACTTAACGGCTCAAACAGCAGCTAGAGCTTTTCAGCGGCACTTTTGCCGTCCACACGGTTACCCGGACCAAGTGCTGACTGTGATGAACCTGTAGCCGCCATCTTGGTAATGATAAATCATATCCAGGGATGGCCACACTTCAGCAGCCCCCACCCTTGGGACCTTCTGTTAAAACGTCAACTAGATAGTTTCCCCCCATCCAGGCTCCTGTAAGATAAGAAGCCTACTTAACACTTGAATGCTAGGAGCTTCAAAGACTTCGAGAGGAAACACAGCCAGCAGGGGGGGGTGCTTCGTCTATCTGTACCTGACCATTTGTCCCATAGGACTAGTTTCTTTGTCTGTCACAAGCATGGAGGCATAAGATATAGAAACATGAAAAGTACACGCATGTTGCGTGGGATGGGCCAATAAAAAAATATCACGGTGTCCCGGAGCCATTGCGCACACAAGCCTCCGCGGTAGACGTTTGTACGTGCTCTGGAAGCCAAGATATAGCGCTGAGCCATTCCTGAGGACCGTATGGTATCATAATTGATATCAAAAGGTCGGTTACGGCGGCCCGAATCCGTGGGAACCCCTGTGGGTATCCTGAGACCATCCCAGAAGAAGTTATTGGGTTCCTTAGAATTTGGGCTTCTGATCGAAGTTAGACCTGAGGGTGGAGACTGAGCCAGCTGACCTCACCAGCAGTGGGCGGGACGGGGCAGGTAAGATAGCAGGACAGACAAGAGACAAGTCAGTCTTGACCCAAGAGTGGTGTGCTGAACATCTGAGCACCAGCTGAGGCCACCAAGGGGAGGAGCAGTTTGACCATGCGGTGGTAGGCCTCAGCCTGTAACAAAGAACCGTGCCTGCGATCGCAGAATCCTCTCCCTGCGTCACAAGAAAATCAAGAAACCGGTAACTGATATGCTGTGGTGATTCTGTGTGTTGTATTCCATTGTTGTATAGTTTAGCCTGACCTTATACCTGTGTATATTTAGTTGTATATCGTGTATCTAGTGTATTATTATAATCAATTACCTCAAGTAATTGTGGGCCTGCCTTTTATTCTGCATAACGAACGCACGTCCGTGTGAGCTCGGCTCAAGCCAAAACGCTACCCAGGGTTGGTTCCTGACCCGATATAGGCCCATTCACGGACTGGGCGTATATCTAAAATAGGGACTGGTGGCAGCATACCAACTGGGGATTGGGGAAGGCTGGTAGTGACGGTCGGAGGTTCAGATATATATATTCCTGGCGCGGCCAAGGAAGATATATATACCGCCCTCACTACAGAGGGCCCCGATACCCAGTAGGTTACAGGACAGTCTCCCTGGCGACCGCTTATCCTAGGTGCAGTTCCTTGACTGACCTGAGGCTAAGAGGGCGCTAGCGAGTTGTGCTGTGTAGTGACGTTACGGTTTAGTGACGTTGAAGGGATAACACACTACCGTGTTCCCTGCGCTGGTTGCAGCTTCCTGGCACTACTTTCTCTAGGTGCAGTACCTTGACTGACCTGAGAGGTAAGGGGGCGCCAGAGAGCTGCACCCACCGGCCGGCTTTCACCACACTGACGGACCAGGGACCTGCCTTTGAAGCGGAGGTCTTCCAGGAATTCTGCAATCTGTATGGCTGCCGGAAGATAAGGACGACACCCTACCATCCGCAAACTAATGGACTTTGTGAGAAAATGAACCAGGTGGTAATGGATCTTCTGAAAACGTTGCCCCTGGAAGAACGCAGTCTGTGGCCTGAGAAGTTGCCCGATCTGGTGGACCTATACAACCACATCCCGGTAGGTTCCACCAACTGTACCCCGGCTTACCTAATGAGGGCGAGACCTGGTAAGTTACCTGTTGACCTGGAAATGGGAGTCCTGACACCCGAGGACACTTCACCAGAAGCAGACTGGGACACAGAGAGGCAGCAGCAGTACCGGAGAGTACAGGAGAGCGTGGAGCGAAGTCTCTGTCAGGCTAGGGAAAGACAAGAGAAAACTTACAACCAGCATGCTCCCGCTGTTCCCCTGGTACCCGGAGAGCAGGTCTTGAAGAGAAAAAGACGGCTCCACAAGTTGGACGACCAGTGGGAGAAGGACCCGTACACCGTACTGCCCTCAAGCCACGACAACCCAAAGGTCTGTACCATCAGTAAAGATGGAGGGGAAACCACAACCATTGTATCCCGGGATCACCTGAAGAAGTGTCCCGAACAGCTACGGAACCCTGAAGAGGAACAAGAAGACCCTCGACCCGTAGAGGAAAGGGAAGACATGGTTAGTACTGTGCTCGGAGACTTCCCTCGGTCTTGGACTCAAGTCAATGGCGCAGTTGTGGTACCCGTACTCACCTTCCTCCAACCCGCATCCCAAGCACCTACGGAGCGACAGGTAGAGCTGGAAGAGCAGCCGGTCCAGGAGGCAGAAGACTCCACACAAGCAGAACAGGAGGATCAACCCTCTGCTTATAGTGAGCCTGCCGTACCCCTAGTGAGCCAAAGAGCCGGTAGACAGCTGCCCAGTTTACCCTTGACAGCTCCTACACCCTGTAGTTCAGGGCTAGACAGTCAGCTCCGTAGGTCCACTAGGGCCACTAGAGGCCAGTTACCCGCACGTTGGAGGATTTGAAATGTATAAGTTGTTTTATTTGTGGTTACCTGTTTTTCTTATTGCTTGTGTATAATTATGTGTTTCTAGTTGTTTATAGGAGTATTTGGTGTACATAGTTGGAGCGTAACCCAGGACGGACTAAAGACTGTTAAGGACTCGGGGCAGAACAGACCCCTACCTGGTTACGTCTCCCTGTTTTGGTGAAATGGACACCTTGCTTTCTTCAAAGACTGCACCCGGTTACGGATATCCGTGACCACCTTTATGTGTTTCTTCTTATTGTACTATTATTGTTGTTATATCTTGTTATGTTTTTCTAAAATATGTTTAGTCCCGGAGTACTAAATTTCACTAGGGGGGAATGTGGCACCCCAGGGGTCTGGTTTCCACAGTAATGTAATGTTATGTCTGAGAGCAGGTGGGAGGTCCTTTGGTCAGGGATCCTGTGCATGCCACACCTCCTGCCCAGTCTTGGGAGGGGAAGAACTTCCCCTATATAAACCCGGGGCTGAGGCAGGGTTAGGAGTAGAGAAGAAGCAGAGACAAGAAACAGTCATAGGAAGAAACAGCAGAAGCTCAGTGGGAGCAATACTACTATGAGTCAGGGGCTGGCAGCTGCAGAGCTCGCCCTGACTGAGAAGCTTTCTTACCGGACCCGGCGTCCGAGGCTGTGGGGACTAACTCTTACCCAGCAGCAGAAGCCGACCGGCAGGGGATTTCAGGTCCTCAGGCCCAGAAACCCGAAGGCAAGGTCACACGCGTGGGACCAGCACCGCCAACGTGGAGCGGAAGCCATTAGAAGGCCCCGAGTCACCGGCCATACGGGTGAGCACCACACGGCACACTCAGGGACGTGGGCTACTTATATCCGCTTCTAGCAAGGTAGCCAGAAGAGTACAGTCAGTTTGGGAGGCCTACAACTCCGCCTGGCCAGGGGAGATCCCATCTGCTCAAGGACTGACCAGGCCCCGTTCGCTAGCAAGTACTCTGGGAGGGTCTATCGTTGTTACCAGTAAAGACCCTGAATTACACCGCACCGTCTCTGAGTGGTTCCTGCTACCCCCATCTTCCACGTCGGCTGCCCTGAGGCCATACCCCTCCCGTTGGGGGTTATACTATCACGCTGCACAATTCTACATCGGCCTCAGCGGTCTGCCCTGCAGCGGCAGCTCCATAGCTGCAAATCAACGGGTGGCGTAGTCGACACTCAAATAACACCTATCAAGACTGCCATACACTGAGTTTGACTCCCTGGGCACGGACCGGGTCCCCGCCACTCGGAGACTACAACCCTCATCTGATCCGGTTCCGGGTAAGCCCCCGAGAGCGAGACGCTGCGCGACACAGCAGGCCCAGGGGCGCGTCACACACATGCTCCTTTCTTCTTTTCATTTGCTTTCTCTCTTGCGCTATTTAATCCTTGCAAAATACCAGCATCCTTCTCATCACCGTGGGCCTCCAGCATTGTTGCTTATTTACTTTTAATACTAAGCTTCTTTTCACCAGGACCAGCAACTCCCGCATGACTGGAGGCAACCACCGCTGACCTGGAGGCAACCACCGGTAACCTGGAGGCCAGTTTACAGCACAACCCAAGCAAAACACCTTTGCAGGCCACACGACCCCCCCGAAGATCAGCTCAAATTCACTCGCAACCATCTCACCCTCTTCCTTCATTCACTCCTGGGCGTTTCGCTCCACCCCAAGTTGCGGGTCCAGCTTGCTCTTTCTGTCACATCCCCGCGATGAACGGTTTAGCCTGCAAACAAACAACACCTATAGGGACGGCACAGCCTATGCATCGGTCCTTCGGAGACCGCCCCAGAACGGCCAGAGTTCTCGTCCCCACGCAAGCCTGAGGAAGGCTGGCCGGTCGATGGGCCAAGCAGCGTCTACTGGCCATACCACCTTGGATACGTCCGATCTCGGAAGCAAAGCAGAGATGGGTTCGGAAATACTTGGTTGGGACACCTCCTGAGAACACCAGGTATTGTAGACAATTTTGATGACGTTTTGCCATCTTGCGCAGCTCGGCTAGCATGGAGTGGCGCCTTGCTGGACACCGACCTTACGTAAAGTAGAGGATGGAAGTCCCAAGCCGCCCAAGCCCCCCAAGACCTCTAAGATAAGGACGCAACCCCGCCGCCTCTACCAGGCCTCACACCGAGCTCCTTGCCACGGCTAGGAGTGCTTATTGACCCCGCAGCGGGCCGTATGCAAATGATGGCGTTAAAAGCATCTCGCGCTGTGAAGGGGCCAGGCTTTCAGCAGCTGCCCAGGGGATGGTTTTAGAGGGCGACCGCCTAACGAGGGCCAGCAGAAGTAACGTCTTCTTCTTCAAAGAAGCTTGTGTAACTAACCCAATCAGACAGCTGCCCAGGAGCTAACCTCAGTGCTAGGAAGGAGCGGGAGGGAATTGAGGGGGTGGTTCCTGCAAAGGCCCTGAAATAATAATAAGACAGGCAGGAGAGTCTGACGCATGGTGGTGGAAAAGCTGCAGGTGCAAATAGGGAATGTGGTCTCGTGCGAGCAACTTGTGCATGCTCGCTGTGTGTGAGTGTGCGCTTCCTAGGTACGGCGCGCTGCAGACAGTCAAAAGGGTTGCTCCCTTTCATTAAAAGTTAATCCCCGGCTGCAGGCTATTAGAAAGCAACTAACCGCGCTCTACTCACCCTACCCAGGTCTACCGGTGAGTCTCGCCGCTGCTCCCGGCCTGTGGCATTGGCCACGGCAGCCGATCAGTGAGCTCAGCGGCTCTGAGCGGGGCGTTCTGTCTACAAGACCTTTTTAAGGAGCCAGCAAAAAAGTGAAGAGAAAGGAAAGCACAAAAGCACCTTGTCTTACTAAGCACTGGAAAGGGCAGCCGGCAACCGGACGTCAAAGTGGAAAAGCAGCAAGTGAGAGGCCTGTCTCTGCCTTTGGCCACACCACCCTGAACATGCCCGATCTCGTCTGATCTTGGAAGCTAAGCAGGGTTGGGCCTGGTTAGTACTTGGATGGGAGACCGTCTGGGAATACCAGGTGCTGTAGGCTTTTGCTTTTTCTTACTTCCACCAGCAGGGGTCACTCTCCTCTATGCCTTTTTTCCATTCCTTTTTTCACAAGCGCACACATGCTCCTTTCTTCTTTTCATTTGCTTTCTCTCTTGCGCTATTTAATCCTTGCAAAATACCAGCATCCTTCTCATCACCGTGGGCCTCCAGCATTGTTGCTTATTTACTTTTAATACTAGGCTTCTTTTCACCAGGACCAGCGACTCCCGCATGACTGGAGGCAACCACCGCTGACCTGGAGGCAACCACCGGTAACCTGGAGGCCAGTTTACAGCACAACCCAAGCAAAACACCTTTGCAGGACACACGGCCCCCCCGAAGAGCAGCTCAAATTCACTCGCAACCATCTCACCCTCTTCCTTCATTCACTCCTGGGCGTTTCGCTCCACCCCTAGTTGCGGGTCCAGCTTGCTCTTTCTGTCACATCCCCGCGATGAACGGTTTAGCCTGCAGGAGACCCTGCGCCGAGACATTTTTAAACACATCTGATGCGGCAGGTGTTTCATTGCTCAACAAACAACACCTATAGGGACGGCACAGCCTATGCATCGGTCCTTCGGAGACCGCCCCAGAACGGCCAGAGTTCTCGTCCCCACGCGAGCCTGAGGAAGGCTGGCCGGGCGATGGGCCAAGCAGCGTCTACTGGCCATACCACCTTGGATACGTCCGATCTCGGAAGCAAAGCAGAGATGGGTTCGGAAATACTTGGTTGGGACACCTCCTGAGAACACCAGGTATTGTAGACAATTTTGATGACGTTTTGCCATCTTGCCCAGCTCGGCTAGCATTGAGTGGCGCCTTGCTGGACACCGACCTTACGTAAAGTAGAGGCTGGAAGTCCCAAGCCTCCCAAGCCCCCCAAGACCTCTAAGATAAGGACGCAACCCCGCCGCCTCTACCAGGCCTCACACCGAGCTCCTTGCCACGGCTAGGAGTGCTTATTGACCCCGCAGCCGGCCGTATGCAAATGATGGCGTTAAAAGCATCTCGCGCTGTGAAGGGGCCAGGCTTTCAGCAGCTGCCCAGGGGATGGTTTTAGAGGGCGACCGCCTAACGAGGGCCAGCAGAAGTAACGTCTTCTTCTTCAAAGAAGCTTGTGTAACTAACGCAATCAGACAGCTGCCCAGGAGCTAACCTCAGTGCTAGGAAGGAGCGGGAGGGAATTGAGGGGGTGGTTCCTGCTAAGGCCCTGAAATAATAATAAGAGAGGCAGGAGAGTCTGACGCATGGTGGCGGAAAAGCTGCAGGTGCAAATAGGGAATGTGGTCTCGTGCGAGCAACTTGTGCATGCTCGCTGTGTGTGAGTGTGCGCTTCCTAGGTACGGCGCGCTGCAGACAGTCAAAAGGGTTGCTCCCTTTCATTAAAAGTTAATCCCCGTCTGCAGGCTATTAGAAAGCAACTAACCGCGCTCTACTCACCCTACCCAGGTCTACCGGTGAGTCTCGCCGCTGCTCCCGGCCTGTGGCATTGGTCGCGACGCTGACATTCCGTCGACAGCGCGGCAGCCGATCAGTGAGCTCAGCGGCTCTGAGCGGGGCGTTCTGTCTACAAGACCTTTTTAAGGAGCCAGCAAAAAAGTGAAGAGAAAGGAAAGCACAAAAGCACCTTGTCTTACTAAGCACTGGAAAGGGCAGCCGGCAACCGGACGTCAAAGTGGAAAAGCAGCAAGTGAGAGGCCTGTCTCTGCCTTCGGCCACACCACCCTGAACATGCCCGATCTCGTCTGATCTTGGAAGCTAAGCAGGGTTGGGCCTGGTTAGTACTTGGATGGGAGACCGTCTGGGAATACCAGGTGCTGTAGGCTTTTGCTTTTTCTTACTTCCACCAGCAGGGGTCACTCTCCTCTATGCCTTTTTTCCATTCCTTTTTTCACAAGCGCACACATGCTCCTTTCTTCTTTTCATTTGCTTTCTCTCTTGCGCTATTTAATCCTTGCAAAATACCAGCATCCTTCTCATCACCGTGGGCCTCCAGCATTGTTGCTTATTTACTTTTAATACTAGGCTTCTTTTCACCAGGACCAGCGACTCCCGCATGACTGGAGGCAACCACCGCTGACCTGGAGGCAACCACCGGTAACCTGGAGGCCAGTTTACAGCACAACCCAAGCAAAACACCTTTGCAGGCCACACGACCCCCCCGAAGAGCAGCTCAAATTCACTCGCAACCATCTCACCCTCTTCCTAAATTCACTCCTGGGCGTTTCGCTCCACCCCAAGTTGCGGGTCCAGCTTGCTCTTTCTGTCACATCCCCACGATGAACGGTTTAGCCTGCAGGAGACCCTGCGCCGAGCCATTTTTAAACACATCTGATGCGGCAGGTGTTTCATTGCTCAACAAACAACACCTATAGGGACGGCACAGCCTATGCATCGGTCCTTCGGAGACCGCCCCAGAACGGCCAGAGTTCTCGTCCCCACGCGAGCCTGAGGAAGGCTGGCCGGGCGATGGGCCAAGCAGCGTCTACTGGCCATACCACCTTGGATACGTCCGATCTCGGAAGCAAAGCAGAGATGGGTTCGGAAATACTTGGTTGGGACACCTCCTGAGAACACCAGGTATTGTAGACAATTTTGATGACGTTTTGCCATCTTGCCCAGCTCGGCTAGCATTGAGTGGCGCCTTGCTGGACACCGACCTTACGTAAAGTAGAGGCTGGAAGTCCCAAGCCTCCCAAGCCCCCCAAGACCTCTAAGATAAGGACGCAACCCCGCCGCCTCTACCAGGCCTCGCACCGAGCTCCTAGCCACGGCTAGGAGTGCTTATTGACCCCGCAGCCGGCCGTATGCAAATGATGGCGTTAAAAGCATCTCGCGCTGTGAAGGGGCCAGGCTTTCAGCAGCTGCCCAGGGGATGGTTTTAGAGGGCGACCGCCTAACGAGGGCCAGCAGAAGTAACGTCTTCTTCTTCAAAGAAGCTTGTGTAACTAACTCAATCAGACAGCTGCCCAGGAGCTAACCTCAGTGCTAGGAAGGAGCGGGAGGGAATTGAGGGGGTGGTTCCTGCTAAGGCCCTGAAATAATAATAAGAGAGGCAGGAGAGTCTGACGCATGGTGGCGGAAAAGCTGCAGGTGCAAATAGGGAATGTGGTCTCGTGCGAGCAACTTGTGCATGCTCGCTGTGTGTGAGTGTGCGCTTCCTAGGTACGGCGCGCTGCAGACAGTCAAAAGGGTTGCTCCCTTTCATTAAAAGTTAATCCCCGGCTGCAGGCTATTAGAAAGCAACTAACCGCGCTCTACTCACCCTACCCAGGTCTACCGGTGAGTCTCGCCGCTGCTCCCGGCCTGTGGCATTGGCCGCGACGCTGACGTTCCGTCGACAGCGCGGCAGCCGATCAGTGAGCTCAGCGGCTGTGAGCGGGGCGTTCTGTCTACAAGACCTTTTTAAGGAGCCAGCAAAAAAGTGAAGAGAAAGGAAAGCACAAAAGCACCTTGTCTTACTAAGCACTGGAAAGGGCAGCCGGCAACCGGACGTCAAAGTGGAAAAGCAGCAAGTGAGAGGCTTGGCTCTGCCTACCGCCACACCACCCTGAACACGCCCGATCTTGTCTGATCTCGGAAGCTAAGCAGGGTCAGGCCTGGTTAGTACTTGGATGGGAGACCGCCTGGGAAAACCAGGTGCTGTAGGCTTTTGCTTTTTCTTACTTCCACCAGCAGGGGTCACTCTCCTCTATGCCTTTTTTCCATTCCTTTTTTCACAAGCGCACACATGCTCCTTTCTTCTTTTCATTTGCTTTCTCTCTTGCGCTATTTAATCCTTCAAAATACCAGCATCCTTCTCATCACCGTGGGCCTCCAGCATTGTTGCTTATTTACTTTTAATACTAGGCTTCTTTTCACCAGGACCAGCGACTCCCGCATGACTGGAGGCAACCACCGCTGACCTGGAGGCAACCACCGGTAAACTGGAGGCCAGTTTACAGCACAACCCAAGCAAAACACCTTTGGAGGCCACACCACCCCCCCAAAGAGCAGCTCAAATTCACTCGCAACCATCTCACCCTCTTCCTTCATTCACTCCTGGGCGTTTCGCTCCACCCCTAGTTGCGGGTCCAGCTTGCTCTTTCTGTCACATCCCCGCGATGAACGGTTTAGCCTGCAGGAGACCCTGCGCCGAGTCATTTTTAAACACATCTGATGTGGCAGGTGTTTCATTGCTCAACAAACAACACCTATAGGGACGGCACAGCCTATGCATCGGTCCTTCGGAGACCGCCCCACGCGAGCCTGAGGAAGGCTGGCCGGGCGATGGGCCAAGCAGCATCTACTGGCCATACCACCCTGAACACGCCCGATCTCGTCTGATCTTGGAAGCTAAGCAGGGTCGGGCCTGGTTAGTACTTGGATGGGAGACCACCTGGGAATACCAGGTGCTGCAGGCTTTTGCTTTTTCTTACTTCCACCAGCAGGGGTCACTCTCCTCTATGCCTTTTTTCCATTCCTTTTTTCACAAGCGCACACATGCTCCTTTCTTCTTTTCATTTGCTTTGTCTCTTGCGCTATTTAATCCTTGCAAAATACCAGCATCCTTCTCATCACCGTGGGCCTCCAGCATTGTTGCTTATTTACTTTTAATACTAGGCTTCTTTTCACCAGGACCAGCGACTCCTGCATGACTGGAGGCAACCACCGCTGACCTGGAGGCAACCACCGGTAACCTGGAGGCCAGTTTACAGCACAACCCAAGCAAAACACCTTTGCAGGCCACACGACCCCCCCGAAGAGCAGCTCAAATTCACTCGCAACCATCTCACCCTCTTCCTTCATTCACTCCTGGGCGTTTCGCTCCACCCCAAGTTGCGGGTCCAGCTTGCTCTTTCTGTCACATCCCCGCGATGAACGGTTTAGCCTGCAGGAGACCCTGCGCCGAGCCATTTTTAAACACATCTGATGCGGCAGGTGTTTCATTGCTCAACAAACAACACCTATAGGGACGGCACAGCCTATGCATCGGTCCTTCGGAGACCGCCCCAGAACGGCCAGAGTTCTTGTCCCCACGCGAGCCTGAGGAAGGCTGGCCGGGCGATGGGCCAAGCAGCGTCTACTGGCCATACCACCTTGGATACGTCCGATCTCGGAAGCAAAGCAGAGATGGGTTCGGAAATACTTGGTTGGGACACCTCCTGAGAACACCAGGTATTGTAGACAATTTTGATGACGTTTTGCCATCTTGCCCAGCTCGGCTAGCATTGAGTGGCGCCTTGCTGGACACCGACCTTACGTAAAGTAGAGGCTGGAAGTCCCAAGCCTCCCAAGCCCCCCAAGACCTCTAAGATAAGGACGCAACCCCGCCGCCTCTACCAGGCCTCACACCGAGCTCCTTGCCACGGCTAGGAGTGCTTATTGACCCCGCAGCCGGCCGTATGCAAATGATGGCGTTAAAAGCATCTCGCGCTGTGAAGGGGCCAGGCTTTCAGCAGCTGCCCAGGGGATGGTTTTAGAGGGCGACCGCCTAACGAGGGCCAGCAGAAGTAACGTCTTCTTCTTCAAAGAAGCTTGTGTAACTAACCCAATCAGACAGCTGCCCAGGAGCTAACCTCAGTGCTAGGAAGGAGCGGGAGGGAATTGAGGGGGTGGTTCCTGCTAAGGCCCTGAAATAATAATAAGAGAGGCAGGAGAGTCTGACGCATGGTGGCGGAAAAGCTGCAGGTGCAAATAGGGAATGTGGTCTCGTGCGAGCAACTTGTGCATGCTCGCTGTGTGTGAGTGTGCGCTTCCTAGGTACGGCGCGCTGCAGACAGTCAAAAGGGTTGCTCCCTTTCATTAAAAGTTAATCCCCGGCTGCAGGCTATTAGAAAGCAACTAACCGCGCTCTACTCACCCTACCCAGGTCTACCGGTGAGTCTCGCCGCTGCTCCCGGCCTGTTGCATTGGCCGCGACGCTGACGTTCCGTCGACAGCGCGGCAGCCGATCAGTGAGCTCAGCGGCTGTGAGCGGGGCGTTCTGTCTACAAGACCTTTTTAAGGAGCCAGCAAAAAAGTGAAGAGAAAGGAAAGCACAAAAGCACCTTGTCTTACTAAGCACTGGAAAGGGCAGCCGGCAACCGGACGTCAAAGTGGAAAAGCAGCAAGTGAGAGGCCTGTCTCTGCCTACGGCCACACCACCCTGAACACGCCAGATCTTGTCTGATCTTGGAAGCTAAGCAGCATTGGGCCTGGTTAGTCCTTGGATGGGAGACCGCCTGGGAATACCAGGTGCTGTAGGCTTTTGCTTTTTCTTACTTCCACCAGCAGGGGTCACTCTCCTCTATGCCTTTTTTCCATTCATTTTTTCACAAGCGCACACATGCTCCTTTCTTCTTTTCATTTGCTTTCTCTCTTGCGCTATTTAATCCTTGCAAAATACCAGCATCCTTCTCATCACCGTGGGCCTCCAGCATTGTTGCTTATTTACTTTTAATACTAGGCTTCTTTTCACCAGGACCAGCGACTCCCGCATGACTGGAGGCAACCACCGCTGACCTGGAGGCAACCACCGGTAACCTGGAGGCCAGTTTACAGCACAACCCAAGCAAAACAACTTTGCAGGCCACACGAACCCCCCGAAGAGCAGCTCAAATTCACTCGCAACCATCTCACCCTCTTCCTTCATTCACTCCTGGGCGTTTTGCTCCACCCCAAGTTGCGGGTCCAGCTTGCTCTTTCTGTCACATCCCCGCGATGAACGGTTTAGCCTGCAGGAGACCCTGCGCCGAGCCATTTTTAAACACATCTGATGCGGCAGGTGTTTCATTGCTCAACAAACAACACCTATAGGGACGGCACAGCCTATGCATCGGTCCTTCGGAGACCGCCCCAGAACGGCCAGAGTTCTCGTCCCCACGCGAGCCTGAGGAAGGCTGGCCGGGCGATGGGCCAAGCAGCGTCTACTGGCCATACCACCTTGGATACGTCCGATCTCGGAAGCAAAGCAGAGATGGGTTCGGAAATACTTGGTTGGGACACCTCCTGAGAACACCAGGTATTGTAGACAATTTTGATGACGTTTTGCCATCTTGCCCAGCTCGGCTAGCATTGAGTGGCGCCTTGCTGGACACCGACCTTACGTAAAGTAGAGGCTCGAAGTCCCAAGCCTCCCAAGCCCCCCAAGACCTCTAAGATAAGGACGCAACCCCGCCGCCTCTACCAGGCCTCACACCGAGCTCCTTGCCACGGCTAGGAGTGCTTATTGATCCCGCAGCCGGCCGTATGCAAATGATGGCGTTAAAAGCATCTCGCGCTGTGAAGGGGCCAGGCTTTCAGCAGCTGCCCAGGGGATGGTTTTAGAGGGCGACCGCCTAACGAGGGCCAGCAGAAGTAACGTCTTCTTCTTCAAAGAAGCTTGTGTAACTAACCCAATCAGACAGCTGCCCAGGAGCTAACCTCAGTGCTAGGAAGGAGCGGGAGGGAATTGAGGGGGTGGTTCCTGCTAAGGCCCTGAAATAATAATAAGAGAGGCAGGAGAGTCTGACGCATGGTGGCGGAAAAGCTGCAGGTGCAAATAGGGAATGTGGTCTCGTGCGAGCAACTTGTGCATGCTCGCTGTGTGTGAGTGTGCG
Source organism: Phyllobates terribilis (assembly GCF_046119375.1). Classification (NCBI taxonomy): domain Eukaryota; kingdom Metazoa; phylum Chordata; class Amphibia; order Anura; family Dendrobatidae; genus Phyllobates; species Phyllobates terribilis. The sequence goes on from NW_027362764.1 coordinate 691,101,490, forward strand.
CTTCCTAGGTACGGCGCGCTGCAGACAGTCAAAAGGGTTGCTCCCTTTCATTAAAAGTTAATCCCCGGCTGCAGGCTATTAGAAAGCAACTAACCGCGCTCTACTCACCCTACCCAGGTCTACCGGTGAATCTCGCCGCTGCTCCCGGCCTGTGGCATTGGCCGCGACGCTGACGTTCCGTCGACAGCGCGGCAGCCGATCAGTGAGCTCAGGGGCTCTGAGCGGGGCGTTCTGTCTACAAGACCTTTTTAAGGAGCCAGCAAAAAAGTAAAGAGAAAGGAAAGCACAAAAGCACCTTGTCTTACTAAGCACTGGAAAGGGCAGCCGGCAACCGGACGTCAAAGTAGAAAAGCAGCAAGTGAGAGGCCTGTCTCTGCCTACGGCCACACCACCTTGAACACGTCTGATCTCAGAAGCTAAGCAGGGTCAGGCCTGGTTAGTACTTGGATGGGAGACTGCCTGGGAATACCAGGTGCTGTAGGCTTCTGCTTTTTCTTACTTCCACAAACAGGGGTCACTCTCCTCTATGCCTTTTTTCCATTCCTTTTTTCACAAGCGCACACATGCTCCTTTCTTCTTTTCATTTGCTTTCTCTCTTGCGCTATTTAATCCTTGCAAAATACCAGCATCCTTCTCATCACCGTGGGCCTCCAGCATTGTTGCTTATTTACTTTTAATACTAGGCTTCTTTTCACCAGGACCAGCGACTCCCGCATGACTGGAGGCAACCACCGCTGACCTGGAGGCAACCACCGGTAACCTGGAGGCCAGTTTACAGCACAACCCAAGCAAAACACCTTTGCAGGACACACGACCCCATTGAAGAGCAGCTCAAATTCACTCGCAACCATCTCACCCTCTTCCTTCATTCACTCCTGGGCGTTTCGCTCCACCCCAAGTTGCGGGTCCAGCTTGCTCTTTCTGTCACATCCCCATGATGAACGATTTAGCCTGCAGGAGACCCTGCGCCGAGCCATTTTTAAACACATCTGATGCGGCAGGTGTTTCATTGCTCAACAAACAACACCTATAGGGACGGCACAGCTTATGCATCGGTCCTTCGGAGACCGCCCCAGAACGGCCAGAGTTCTCGTCCCCACGCGAGCCTGAGGAAGGCTGGCCGGGCGATGGGCCAAGCAGCGTCTACTGGCCATACCACCTTGGATACGTCCGATCTCGGAAGCAAAGCAGAGATGGGTTCGGAAATACTTGGTTGGGACACCTCCTGAGAACACCAGGTATTGTAGACAATTTTGATGACGTTTTGCCATCTTGCCCAGCTCGGCTAGCATTGAGTGGCGCCTTGCTGGACACCGACCTTACGTAAAGTAGAGGCTGGAAGTCCCAAGCCTCCCAAGCCCCCCAAGACCTCTAAGATAAGGACGCAACCCCGCCGCCTCTACCAGGCCTCACACCGAGCTCCTTGCCACGGCTAGGAGTGCTTATTGACCCCGCAGCCGGCCGTATGCAAATGATGGCGTTAAAAGCATCTCGCGCTGTGAAGGGGCCAGGCTTTCAGCAGCTGCCCAGGGGATGGTTTTAGAGGGCGACCGCCTAACGAGGGCCAGCAGAAGTAACGTCTTCTTCTTCAAAGAAGCTTGTGTAACTAACTCAATCAGACAGCTGCCCAGGAGCTAACCTCAGTGCTAGGAAGGAGCGGGAGGGAATTGAGGGGGTGGTTCCTGCTAAGGCCCTGAAATAATAATAAGACAGGCAGGAGAGTCTGACGCATGGTGGCGGAAAAGCTGCAGGTGCAAATAGGGAATGTGGTCTCGTGCGAGCAACTTGTGCATGCTCGCTGTGTGTGAGTGTGCGCTTCCTAGGTACGGCGCGCTGCAGACAGTCAAAAGGGTTGCTCCCTTTCATTAAAAGTTAATCCCCGGCTGCAGGCTATTAGAAAGCAACTAACCGCGCTCTACTCACCCTACCCAGGTCTACCGGTGAGTCTCGCCGCTGCTCCCGGCCTGTGGCATTGGCCGCGACGCTGACGTTCCGTCGACAGCGCGGCAGCCGATCAGTGAGCTCAGCGGCTGTGAGCGGGGCGTTCTGTCTACAAGACCTTTTTAAGGAGCCAGCAAAAAAGTGAAGAGAAAGGAAAGCACAAAAGCACCTTGTCTTACTAAGTACTGGAAAGGGCAGCCGGCAACCGGACGTCAAAGTGGAAAAGCAGCAAGTGAGAGGCCTGTCTCTTTCTACGGCCACACCACCCTGAACACGCCCGATCTCGTCTGATCTTGGAAGCTAAGCAGGGTTGGGCCTGGTTAGTACTTGGATGGGAGACCACCTAGGAATACCAGGTGCTGCAGGCTTTTGCTTTTTCTTACTTCCACCAGCAGGGGTCACTCTCCTCTATGCCTTTTTTCCATTCCTTTTTTCACAAGCGCACACATGCTCCTTTCTTCTTTTCATTTGCTTTCTCTCTTGCGCTATTTAATCCTTGCAAAATACCAGCATCCTTCTCATCACCGTGGGCCTCCAGCATTGTTGCTTATTTACTTTTAATACTAGGCTTCTTTTCACCAGGACCAGCGACTCCCGCATGACTGGAGGCAACCACCGCTGACCTGGAGGCAACCACCGGTAACCTGGAGGCCAGTTTACAGCACAACCCAAGCAAAACACCTTTGCAGGCCACACGACCCCCCCGAAGAGCAGCTCAAATTCACTCGCAACCATCTCACCCTCTTCCTTCATTCACTCCTGGGCATTTCGCTCCACCCCAAGTTGCGGGTCCAGCTTGCTCTTTCTGTCACATCCCCGCGATGAACGGTTTAGCCTGCAGGAGACCCTGCGCCGAGCCATTTTTAAACACATCTGATGCGGCAGGTGTTTCATTGCTCAACAAACAACACCTATAGGGACGGCACAGCCTATGCATCGGTCCTTCGGAGACCGCCGGAGAACGGCCAGAGTTCTCGTCCCCACGCGAGCCTGAGGAAGGCTGGCCGGGCGATGGGCCAAGCAGCGTCTACTGGCCATACCACCTTGGATACGTCCGATCTCGGAAGCAAAGCAGAGATGGGTTCGGAAATACTTGGTTGGGACACCTCCTGAGAACACCAGGTATTGTAGACAATTTTGATGACGTTTTGCCATCTTGCCCAGCTCGGCTAGCATTGAGTGGCGCCTTGCTGGACACCGACCTTACGTAAAGTAGAGGCTGGAAGTCCCAAGCCTCCCAAGCCCCCCAAGACCTCTAAGATAAGGACGCAACCCCGCCGCCTCTACCAGGCCTCACACCGAGCTCCTTGCCACGGCTAGGAGTGCTTATTGATCCCGCAGCCGGCCGTATGCAAATGATGGCGTTAAAAGCATCTCGCGCTGTGAAGGGGCCAGGCTTTCAGCAGCTGCCCAGGGGATGGTTTTAGAGGGCGACCGCCTAACGAGGGCCAGCAGAAGTAACGTCTTCTTCTTCAAAGAAGCTTGTGTAACTAACCCAATCAGACAGCTGCCCAGGAGCTAACCTCAGTGCTAGGAAGGAGCGGGAGGGAATTGAGGGGGTGGTTCCTGCTAAGGCCCTGAAATAATAATAAGACAGGCAGGAGAGTCTGACGCATGGTGGCGGAAAAGCTGCAGGTGCAAATAGGGAATGTGGTCTCGTGCGAGCAACTTGTGCATGCTCGCTGTGTGTGAGTGTGCGCTTCCTAGGTACGGCGCGCTGCAGACAGTCAAAAGGGTTGCTCCCTTTCATTAAAAGTTATTCCCCGGCTGCAGGCTATTAGAAGGCAACTAACCGCGCTCTACTCACCCTACCCAGGTCTACCGGTGAGTCTCGCCGCTGCTCCCGGCCTGTGGCATTGGCCGCGACGCTGACGTTCCGTCGACAGCGCGGCAGCCGATCAGTGAGCTCAGCGGCTGTGAGCGGGGCGTTCTGTCTACAAGACCTTTTTAAGGAGCCAGCAAAAAAGTGAAGAGAAAGGAAAGCACAAAAGCACCTTGTCTTACTAAGCACTGGAAAGGGCAGCCGGCAACCGGACGTCAAAGTGGAAAAGGAGCAAGTGAGAGGCCTGTCTCTGCCTACAGCCACACCACCCTGAACACGCCCGATCTTGTCTGATCTCGGAAGCCAAGCAGGGTCAGACCTGGTTAGTATTTGGATGGGAGACCGCCTGGGAATACCAGGTGCTGTAGGCTTTTGCTTTTTCTTACTTCCACAAGCAGGGGTCACTCTCCTCTATGCCTTTTTTCCATTCCTTTTTTCACAAGCGCACACATGCTCCTTTCTTCTTTTCATTTGCTTTCTCTCTTGCGCTATTTAATCCTTGCAAAATACCAGCATCCTTCTCATCACCGTGGGCCTCCAGCATTGTTGCTTATTTACTTTTAATACTAGGCTTCTTTTCACCAGGACCAGCGACTCCCGCATGACTGGAGGCAACCACCGCTGACCTGGAGGCAACCACCGGTAACCTGGAGGCCAGTTTACAGCACAACCCAAGCAAAACACCTTTGCAGGCCACACGACCCCCCCGAAGAGCAGCTCAAATTCACTCGCAACCATCTCACCCTCTTCCTTCATTCACTCCTGGGCGTTTCGCTCCACCCCAAGTTGCGGGTCCAGCTTGCTCTTTCTGTCACATCCCCGCGATGAACGGTTTAGCCTGCAGGAGACCCTGCGCCGAGCCATTTTTAAACACATCTGATGCGGCAGGTGTTTCATTGCTCAACAAACAACACCTATAGGGACGGCACAGCCTATGCATCGGTCCTTCGGAGACCGCCCCAGAACGGCCAGAGTTCTCGTCCCCACGCGAGCCTGAGGAAGGCTGGCCGGGCGATGGGCCAAGCAGCGTCTACTGGCCATACCACCTTGGATACGTCCGATCTCGGAAGCAAAGCAGAGATGGGTTCGGAAATACTTGGTTGGGACACCTCCTGAGAACACCAGGTATTGTAGACAATTTTGATGACGTTTTGCCATCTTGCCCAGCTCGGCTAGCATGGAGTGGCGCCTTGCTGGACACCGACCTTACGTAAAGTAGAGGCTGGAAGTCCCAAGCCTCCCAAGCCCCCCAAGACCTCTAAGATAAGGACGCAACCCCGCCGCCTCTACCAGGCCTCACACCGAGCTCCTTGCCAAGGCTAGGAGTGCTTATTGACCCCGCAGCCGGCCGTATGCAAATGATGGCGTTAAAAGCATCTCGCGCTGTGAAGGGGCCAGGCTTTCAGCAGCTGCCCAGGGGATGGTTTTAGAGGGCGACCGCCTAACGAGGGCCAGCAGAAGTAACGTCTTCTTCTTCAAAGAAGCTTGTGTAACTAACCCAATCAGACAGCTGCCCAGGAGCTAACCTCAGTGCTAGGAAGGAGCGGGAGGGAATTGAGGGGGTGGTTCCTGCTAAGGCCCTGAAATAATAATAAGACAGGCTGGAGAGTCTGACGCATGGTGGCGGAAAAGCTGCAGGTGCAAATAGGGAATGTGGTCTCGTGCGAGCAACTTGTGCATGCTCGCTGTGTGTGAGTGTGCGCTTCCTAGGTACGGCGCGCTGCAGACAGTCAAAAGGGTTGCTCCCTTTCATTAAAAGTTAATCCCCGGCTGCAGGCTATTAGAAAGCAACTAACCACGCTCTACTCACCCTACCCAGGTCTACCGGTGAGTCTCGCCGCTGCTCCCGGCCTGTGGCATTGGCCGCGACGCTGACGTTCCGTCGACAGCGCGGCAGCCGATCAGTGAGCTCAGCGGCTCTGAGCGGGGCGTTCTGTCTACAAGAGCTTTTTAAGGAGCCAGCAAAAAAGTGAAGAGTAAGGAAAGCACAAAAGCACCTTGTCTTACTAAGCACTGGAAAGGGCAGCCGGCAACCGGACGTCAAAGTAGAAAAGCAGCAAGTGAGAGGCCTGTCTCTGCCTATGGCCACACCACCCTGAACACGGCCGATCTCGTCTGATCTTGGAAGCTAAGCAGGGTCAGGCCTGGTTAGTACTTGGATGGGAGACCGCCTGGGAATACCAGGTGCTGTAGGCTTTTGCCTTTTCTTACTTCCACAAGCAGGGGTCACTCTCCTCTATGCCTTTTTTCCATTCCTTTTTTCACAAGCTCCTTTCTTCTTTTCATTTGCTTTCTCTCTTGCGCTATTTAATCCTTGCAAAATACCAGCATCTTTCTCATCACCGTGGGCCTCCAGCATTGTTGCTTATTTACTTTTAATACTAGGCTTCTTTTCACCAGGACCAGCGACTCCCGGCTGACTGGAGGCAACCACCGCTGACCTGGAGGCAACCACCGGTAACCTGGAGGCCAGTTTACAGCACAACCCAAGCAAAACACCTTTGGAGGCCACACGACCCCCCCGAAGAGCAGCTCAAATTCACTCGCAACCATCTCACCCTCTTCCTTCATTCACTCCTGGGCGTTTCGCTCCACCCCTAGTTGCGGGTCCAGCTTGCTCTTTCTGTCACATCCCCGCGATGAACGGTTTAGCCTGCAGGAGACCCTGCGCCGAGCCATTTTTAAACACATCTGATGCGGCTGGTGTTTCATTGCTCAACAAACAACACCTATAGGGATGGCACAGCCTATGCACCGGTCCTTCGGAGACCGCCCCAGAACGGCCAGAGTTCTCGTCCCCACGCGAGCCTGAGGAAGGCTGGCCGGGCGATGGGCCAAGCAGCGTCTACTGGCCATACCACCTTGGATACGTCCGATCTCGGAAGCAAAGCAGAGATGGGTTCGGAAATACTTGGTTGGGACACCTCCTGAGAACACCAGGTATTGTAGACAATTTTGATGACGTTTTGCCATCTTGCCCAGCTCGGCTAGCATGGAGTGGCGCCTTGCTGGACACCGACCTTACGTAAAGTAGAGGCTGGAAGTCCCAAGCCTCCCAAGCCCCCAAGACCTCTAAGATAAGGACGCAACCCCGCCGCCTCTACCAGGCCTCACACAGAGCTCCTTGCCACGGCTAGGAGTGCTTATTGACCCCGCAGCCGGCCGTATGCAAACGATGGCGTTAAAAGCATCTCGCGCTGTGAAGGGGCCAGGCTTTCAGCAGCTGCCCAGGGGATGGTTTTAGAGGGCGACCGCCTAACGAGGGCCAGCAGAAGTAACGTCTTCTTCTTCAAAGAAGCTTGTGTAACTAACCCAATCAGACAGCTGCCCAGGAGCTAACCTCAGTGCTAGGAAGGAGCGGGAGGGAATTGAGGGGGTGGTTCCTGCTAAGGCCCTGAAATAATAATAAGACAGGCTGGAGAGTCTGACGCATGGTGGCGGAAAAGCTGCAGGTGCAAATAGGGAATGTGGTCTCGTGCGAGCAACTTGTGCATGCTCGCTGTGTGTGAGTGTGCGCTTCCTAGGTACGGCGCGCTGCAGACAGTCAAAAGGGTTGCTCCCTTTCATTAAAAGTTAATCCCCGGCTGCAGGCTATTAGAAAGCAACTAACCGCGCTCTACTCACCCTACCCAGGTCTACCGGTGAGTCTCGCCGCTGCTCCCGGCCTGTGGCATTGGCCGCGACGCTGACGTTCCGTCGACAGCGCGGCAGCCGATCAGTGAGCTCAGCGGCTCTGAGCGGGGCGTTCTGTCTACAAGAGCTTTTTAAGGAGCCAGCAAAAAAGTGAAGAGTAAGGAAAGCACAAAAGCACCTTGTCTTACTAAGCACTGGAAAGGGCAGCCGGCAACCGGACGTCAAAGTAGAAAAGCAGCAAGTGAGAGGCCTGTCTCTGCCTATGACCACACCACCCTGAACACGGCCGATCTCGTCTGATCTTGGAAGCTAAGCAGGGTCAGGCCTGGTTAGTACTTCGATGGGAGACCGCCTGGGAATACCAGGTGCTGTAGGCTTTTGCCTTTTCTTACTTCCACAAGCAGGGGTCACTCTCCTCTATGCCTTTTTTCCATTCCTTTTTTCACAAGCTCCTTTCTTCTTTTCATTTGCTTTCTCTCTTGCGCTATTTAATCCTTGCAAAATACCAGCATCCTTCTCATCACCGTGGGCCTCCAGCATTGTTGCTTATTTACTTTTAATACTAGGCATCTTTTCACCAGGACCAGCGACTCCCGCATGACTGGAGGCAACCACCGCTGACCTGGAGGCAACCACTGATAACCTGGAGGCCAGTTTACAGCACAACCCAAGCAAAACACCTTTGCAGGCCACACGACCCCCCCGAAGAGCAGCTCAAATTCACTCGCAACCATCTCACCCTCTTCCTTCATTCACTCCTGGGCGTTTCGCTCCACCCCAAGTTGCGGGTCCAGCTTGCTCTTTCTGTCACATCCCCGTGATGAACGATTTAGCCTGCAGGAGACCCTGCGCCGAGCCATTTTTAAACACATCTGATGCGGCAGGTGTTTCATTGCTCAACAAACAACACCTATAGGGACGGCACAGCCTATGCATCGGTCCTTCGGAGACCGCCCCAGAACGGCCAGAGTTCTCGTCCCCACGCGAGCCTGAGGAAGGCTGGCCGGGCGATGGGCCAAGCAGCGTCTACTGGCCATACCACCTTGGATACGTCCGATCTCGGAAGCAAAGCAGAGATGGGTTCGGAAATACTTGGTTGGGACACCTCCTGAGAACACCAGGTATTGTAGACAATTTTGATGACGTTTTGCCATCTTGCCCAGCTCGGCTAGCATGGAGTGGCGCCTTGCTGGACACCGACCTTATGTAAAGTAGAGGCTGGAAGTCCGAAGCCTCCCAAGCCCCCCAAGACCTCTAAGATAAGGACGCAACCCCGCCGCCTCTACCAGGCCTCACACCGAGCTCCTTGCCACGGCTAGGAGTGCTTATTGACCCCGCAGCCGGCCGTATGCAAATGATGGCGTTAAAAGCATCTCGCGCTGTGAAGGGGCCAGGCTTTCAGCAGCTGCCCAGGGGATGGTTTTAGAGGGCGACCGCCTAACGAGGGCAAGCAGAAGTAACGTCTTCTTCTTCAAAGAAGCTTGTGTAACTAACCCAATCAGACAGCTGCCCAGGAGCTAACCTCAGTGCTAGGAAGGAGCGGGAGGGAATTGAGGGGGTGGTTACTGCTAAGGCCCTGAAATAATAATAAGACAGGCAGGAGAGTCTGACACATGGTGGCGGAAAAGCTGCAGGTGCAAATAGGGAATGTGGTCTCGTGCGAGCAACTTGTGCATGCTCGCTGTGTGTGAGTGTGCGCTTCCTAGGTACCGCGCGCTGCAGACAGTCAAAAGGGTTGCTCCCTTTCATTAAAAGTTAATCCCCGGCTGCAGGCTATTAGAAAGCAACTAACCGTGCTCTACTCACCCTACCCAGGTCTACCGGTGAATCTCGCCGCTGCTCCCGGCCTGTGGCATTGGCCGCGACGCTGACGTTCCGTCGACAGCGCGGCAGCCGATCAGTGAGCTCAGCGGCTCTGAGCGGGGCGTTCTGTCTACAAGACCTTTTTAAGGAGCCAGCAAAAAAGTGAAGAGAAAGGAAAGCACAAAAGCACCTTGTCTCACTAAGCACTGGAATGGGCAGCCGGCAACCGGACGTCAAAGTAGAAAAGCAGCAAGTGAGAGGCCTGTCTCTGCCTATGGCCACACCACCCTGAACACACCTGATCTCGACTGATCTTGGAATCTAAGCAGGGTTGGGCCTGGTTAGTAATTGGATGGGAGACCGCCTGGGAATACCAGGTGCTGTAGGCTTTTGCTTTTTCTTACTTCCACCAGCAGGGGTCACTCTCCTCTATGCCTTTTTTCCATTCCTTTTTTCACAAGCGCACACATGCTCCTTTCTTCTTTTCATTTGCTTTCTCTCTTGCGCTATTTAATCCTTGCAAAATACCAGCATCCTTCTCATCACCGTGGGCCTCCAGCATTGTTGCTTATTTACTTTTAATACTAGGCTTCTTTTCACCAGGACCAGCGACTCCCGCATGACTGGAGGCAACCACCGCTGACCTGGAGGCAACCACCGCTGACCTGGGGGCCAGTTTACAGCACAACCCAAGCAAAACACCTTTGCAGGCCACACGACCCCCCCGAAGAGCAGCTCAAATTCACTCGCAACCATCTCACCCTCTTCCTTCATTCACTCCTGGGCGTTTCGCTCCACCCCAAGTTGTTGTTCCAGCTTGCTCTTTCTGTCACATCCCCGCGATGAACGGTTTAGCCTGCAGGAGACCCTGCGCCGAGCCATTTTTAAACACATCTGATGCGGCAGGTGTTTCATTGCTCAACAAACAACACCTATAGGGACGGCACAGCCTATGCATCGGTCCTTCGGAGACCGCCCCAGAACGGCCAGAGTTCTCGTCCCCACGCAAGCCTGAGGAAGGCTGGCCGGTCGATGGGCCAAGCAGCATCTACTGGCCATACCACCTTGGATACGTCCGATCTCGGAAGCAAAGCAGAGATGGGTTCGGAAATACTTGGTTGGGACACCTCCTGAGAACACCAGGTATTGTAGACAATTTTGATGACGTTTTGCCATCTTGCGCAGCTCGGCTAGCATGGAGTGGCGCCTTGCTGGACACCGACCTTACGTAAAGTAGAGGCTGGAAGTCCCAAGCCCCCCAAGACCTCTAAGATAAGGACGCAACCCCGCCGCCTCTACCAGGCCTCACACCGAGCTCCTTGCCACGGCTAGGAGTGCTTATTGACCCCGCAGCCGGCCGTATGCAAATGATGGCGTTAAAAGCATCTCGCGCTGTGAAGGGGCCAGGCTTTCAGCAGCTGCCCAGGGGATGGTTTTAGAGGGCGACCGCCTAACGAGGGCCAGCAGAAGTAACGTCTTCTTCTTCAAAGAAGCTTGTGTAACTAACCCAATCAGACAGCTGCCCAGGAGCTAACCTCAGTGCTAGGAAGGAGCGGGAGGGAATTGAGGGGGTGGTTCCTGCTAAGGCCCTGAAATAATAATAAGACAGGCAGGAGAGTCTGACGCATGGTGGCGGAAAAGCTGCAGGTGCAAATAGGGAATGTGGTCTCGTGCGAGCAACTTGTGCATGCTCGCTGTGTGTGAGTGTGCGCTTCCTAGGTACGGCGCGCTGCAGACAGTCAAAAGGGTTGCTCCCTTTCATTAAAAGTTAATCCCTGGCTGCAGGCTATTAGAAAGCAACTAACCGCGCTCTACTCACCCTACCCAGGTCTACCGGTGAGTCTCGCCGCTGCTTCCGGCCTGTGGCATTGGCCGCGACGCTGACGTTCCGTCGACAGCGCGGCAGCCGATCAGTGAGCTCAGCGGCTCTGAGCGGGGCGTTCTGTCTACAAGACCTTTTTAAGGAGCCAGCAAAAAAGCGAAGAGAAAGGAAAGCACAAAAGCACCTTGTCTTACTAAGCACTGGAAAGGGCAGCCGGCAACCGGACGTCAAAGTAGAAAAGCAGCAAGTGAGAGGCCTGTCTCTTCCTCCGGCCACACCACCCTGAACACACCCGATCTCGTCTGTTCTCGGAAACTAAGCAGGGTCAGGCCTGGTTAGTACTTGGATGGGAGACTGCCTGGGAATACCAGGTGCTGTAGGCTTTTGCTTTTTCTTACTTCCACCAGCAGGGGTCACTCTCCTCTATGCCTTTTTTCCATTCCTTTTTTCACAAGCGCACACATGCTCCTTTCTTCTTTTCATTTGCTTTCTCTCTTGCGCTATTTAATCCTTGCAAAATACCAGCATCCTTCTCATCACCGTGGACCTCCAGCATTGTTGCTTATTTACTTTTAATACTAGGCTTCTTTTCACCAGGACCAGCGACTCCCGCATGACTGGAGGCAACCACCGCTGACCTGGAGGCCAGTTTACAGCACAACCCAAGCAAAACACCTTTGCAGGCCACACGACCCCCCCGAAGAGCAGCTCAAATTCACTCGCAACCATCTCACCCTCTTCCTTCATTCACTCCTGGGCGTTTCGCTCCACCCCAAGTTGTGGGTCCAGCTTGCTCTTTCTGTCACATCCCCGCGATGAACGGTTTAGCCTGCAGGAGACCCTGCGCCGAGCCATTTTTAAACACATCTGATGCGGCAGGTGTTTCATTGCTCAACAAACAACACCTATAGGGACGGCACAGCCTATGCATCGGTCCTTCGGAGACCGCCCCAGAACGGCCAGAGTTCTCGTCCCCACGCGAGCCTGAGGAAGGCTGGCCGGTCGATGGGCCAAGCAGCGTCTACTGGCCATACCACCTTGGATACGTCCGATCTCGGAAGCAAAGCAGAGATGGGTTCGGAAATACTTGGTTGGGACACCTCCTGAGAACACCAGGTATTGTAGACAATTTTGATGACGTTTTGCCATCTTGCGCAGCTCGGCTAGCATGGAGTGGCGCCTTGCTGGACACCGACCTTACGTAAAGTAGAGGATGGAAGTCCCAAGCCCCCCAAGACCTCTAAGATAAGGACGCAACACCGCCGCCTCTACCAGGCCTCACACCGAGCTCCTTGCCACGGCTAGGAGTGCTTATTGACCCCGCAGCCGGCCGTATGCAAATGATGGCGTTAAAAGCATCTCGCGCTGTGAAGGGGCCAGGCTTTCAGCAGCTGCCCAGGGGATGGTTTTAGAGGGCGACCGCCTAACGAGGGCCAGCAGAAGTAACGTCTTCTTCTTCAAAGAAGCTTGTGTAACTAACCCAATCAGACAGCTGCCCAGGAGCTAATGACGCGCCCCCTGGGCCAGTGTTGTTTGGGGAATACCCGGAGCCGGATCAGATGGGGGTTGTAGTCTCCGAGTGGCGGTGACCCGGTCCGTGCCCAGGGTGTCAAGCTCAGTGTGTGGCAGTCCTTATGATGTTACTAGATGTTCTTTTATGTCGACTACGCCACCCGTTGAATTGCGGTCAGTACGGCCGCCGCTGCAGCAGGGTCCGCTGAGGCTGATGGTGTTTGTGCAGCTTCGGTAGTATAACCCCCAACGGGAGGGGTATGGCCTCAGGGGGTCAGGTGCAGAGGATGGTGGTTGTGGAAGTGCAGTGAAGATGGTAATGAGAGTCAGAGTCGGGTTGTGCAGTTCAGGGTTTTTACTTACTGCTGTTTTTGTACCGGTCACTCCGGCCTTGAGTGACCACCCGAGCCGTGCTGCGTCCACCAGGTCCTGGACTCGGCCAACCCCCAAGTAGTTCCGGAGCGTGGTTCTGAGCTCCCTTTCTGTCCTGTCCTCTTCTCTGGCCTTCCCCACCAGGGATCCACCTATGTCCGGCTCCCTCGGGCCTCTTGGTGGTAAACCCTTGTCTCTGGGTTCCCTGACCCTATTCCTGGTCTGCCTTCCGGGTGGATTTAGTGGGTGGTCGTGGCAGATCCTGCCCACGACCTCCGGTCTCTGGCTAAGTTGTGCTGTAGCCTCTGCCAGCTTGGGATCCGGTACCCTGTTGCCAACTCTTCACCCTTGGATTTAGTTTGGGCTCTCAGAGTTCCTTCTTTCTCCCCCTCTGGGTCTTTCTTTCTCCTCTCTCTTGGCCTGGGGCTGCTCTGCTCTTCTGCTTTCTTCCTCTACTCACTCCACAAAAGACTGACAGACTGACCCTCACTCTGCAAAAAGACCCTGTCCTAAGATGGTGCCCACCTTATATACTCCCTCTATGTGTGAGCTCAGGTGACCAGCACCCAATGAGCTCCTAACTTTACCCAGACTGCTCCCCCTATCTGCCCCTACACTACTGGGATGTTCCACCCCCCCTCCCACTCCAGCCAAGGACAGACTCGGTCGTACCTGCACATTTCTAAGTGGGAGTACCGTTGGTCTGCCCTCCGGAAATGGGATGTGTGTAGTGCATGCAGCCTACTGAGCTCAGCTCCACACTCCATCCTTACCCGGGAGTGGAATATCACACCTCTGGCTTGAGGTGCAATACCCCTGTAGCAGCCGAATCCTCAGGGTGCTACATTCCCCCCTGGTAAATCACAGCACGTCCTCGGGCTGTAAGAAAACAAAACACCAAAACATACAATTTTTGCATAAACAACATAATAAAACATCATATAAAACTTTTCATAAAAACTTTTCATTAGAAACATTCTTGTCTTCTGGTACCTCCGGTCACGGTGCAACTTGTGACCGGGTATAGTGCAACAGTTTCTTTAAGAAAATGGTTTTCCTATAAAACCAGTAGGGGGCGCTTTAGGAAGCGCAACTATATACAATAGGGAAGGTGGCCGCTCTCAGTCCTCGGCCAGGTTATGGATAGGGGACACACGGGTTAACAGTTCAATTCGCTGGTCCCAACGGGGACTATAATAGCAGCAACAGTTTTTGGTACCCTTACGGGTAACTATATACAGTCTCTTCACTACCGTACTCAACGACGGCGTCCTCCTGCTCTTTCTTTGTGGACAGTTTCAGTTTCAGACCCGTCCGGGTCCTCTTGCTCCTCCTCACACCGCAGCTCCTCCTCCGTCAGGCGATGCACATGGAGGGCGTAGGGTCCTTTGGCACACTTGTGCCGGGTGAAGGTGACCTCGTCCCCTAAATACAGGTCACGACCTCTGTGTCCCTCCGGTAGGTGGGACTCAACGTCTCTCCTGGTCACGAAGACGTCGCCTGGGGTGCGGTGATCCCTGATGAAACCCCACCCATGCTGCAGATTGAACTTTATCACAGTCCCGATGGTACGGGGACCATGCGCTGCACGGGGGTTTCTCCTGGTCCGGCTCTTCTGCTCCGCGCTCCTTATTTGGGCTTGCTGTTCCCGGACCCGCCTCTCTCTCCGCTCCCTCTCAAAGACCTCGAGCTGCTGGCGGCAGCACTCTGCACGCTCCGCTGCGGCTGCCCGAGTCTCCTGAGTGAACCCCATGAGGTCTTCTCCGGTGGGATCCCACTCAAACTGGGTCTCTTCTAGCGGGGGCGAGATCCTCTTTATGGGCTTTGGAGCCGGGATCAGGGGTTCGCACATGGCCCTTGCTTTTTGCAGCTCCAGCTGGATGTATTCCTGGGGCCATACGAAGGGCTGCCCATCCGGGCACGTATGTTGGGCGAACAGGTCTTCACCCAGGTGCGGCACTCTTGTTTTTATGGGCGCAGTGGTGGTAGCGGCGCCCGGGTTAACCAGGCCTTGCGACCAGGCCTGGGGCACCTTGAAAGTAAAGGGCACCGTAAGAACGGCGGCGCCCTGTGTTACTTGGCCCTGTGACCAGGCCGGGGGCTCCGCGGAGGTAGGGGGCGCTGTTGGTATTGCGTCGCCCGGGGGTACTAGGCCTTGCGACCAGGCCGATGGTACTTCCTGCTTGACCACGCTCGGGGTCGAGGCGTGTGACGTCACAGGGGTCGCGGCTTCCGTTTGAGGCCTAGTCTGCGGCGGTGACGTTGCAGCGACGGGCACCGCAGGGGGTACTTCGGGCTCTGCGACGGGGAGCTGGGGCAGGCACGCGGTTTCCCGGCTCGGGGTAGTGACGTCCCCTTTACCTGCCTCCATTCGTTCGGCTCCCTTCTCGGCGCCGTCTCCGGCCTTCAGTCCTCCTGCGCCATCCTCAGAGGCGGTCTGTCTCCTCGTCTCGGGTGGCGTGCTCCGCTGACGAGTCTCGGTCTGCTGGGCCATCTCTCGGCTCCACTCCGCCAACGTCTCTCGTTGCACCCGGGCCAACCTCTGTGCGAGGCCCTCCAGCGCAGTCTGTGCACACTCCCGATCTCGGGGGAGCTGTGCTAGAATCTCCAGCAGGCTTTCTGGAGTGGCGACCGGCAACAGGCTCCTGACCACTGGGTCGGTGCTGCCTGGAGTGGCGGCCCGCATCAGGCTCCTGACCACTGGGTCGGTGCTGCCTGGCTCTCCCTCCATCTCCGGGTGTGCTTTCTCTGGACTCTTCTCCAGGCTTCTCGTCTCCGGGTGCGCTCTCTCTGGACTGCTCCAGGCGGCACCCATCTTCGTTCTTTTCTTTTGTCTCCGCCCACATTGAAGGTGGTCCCGGGGCAACTTTGTGATTGTCAGTTCCAGGGGCAGTTCTCTCACGCTGATGGACATATCAATCATCACAGTCTCTGCTGGTGGGGGCGGTTTCCACTTTTGGCGCCATTCTTCGACCTGGCCCACGATGGGAGGTGGCCTTTTGCCACCCTCTGGCACGCCCATAATGGCGTCCGCTCCCCCAAGGCGGGAAATCTTCGGAAATGGCGGGAATCGTCTCCCAGTGGCGGGAAACTCCATGGATGGCGGGAAAAAGCTGCAAATGGCGGACAACCGGCGGGAAACGACCTGTGATGGGGCCCGTTGGCGGGGACCCTCCGGAACCGGCAGGAGACTTCTTTTTGAGGTAACGGTGAACTTTTCTTCAGGCACGCAGTACCCGGTTGTCGCGGGCACGTTATCCTGCCGACTACGCCAAAGTTGATGCGCCCCCTGGGCCAGTGTTGTTTGGGGAATACCCGGAGCCGGATCAGATGGGGGTTGTAGTCTCCGAGTGGCGGTGACCCGGTCCGTGCCCAGGGTGTCAAGCTCAGTGTGTGGCAGTCCTTATGATGTTACTAGATGTTCTTTTATGTCGACTACGCCACCCGTTGAATTGCGGTCAGTACGGCCGCCGCTGCAGCAGGGTCCGCTGAGGCTGATGGTGTTTGTGCAGCTTCGGTAGTATAACCCCCAACGGGAGGGGTATGGCCTCAGGGGGTCAGGTGCAGAGGATGGTGGTTGTGGAAGTGCAGTGAAGATGGTAATGAGAGTCAGAGTCGGGTTGTGCAGTTCAGGGTTTTTACTTACTGCTGTTTTTGTACCGGTCACTCCGGCCTTGAGTGACCACCCGAGCCGTGCTGCGTCCACCAGGTCCTGGACTCGACCAACCCCCAAGTAGTTCCGGAGCGTGGTTCTGAGCTCCCTTTCTGTCCTGTCCTCTTCTCTGGCCTTCCCCACCAGGGATCCACCTATGTCCGGCTCCCTCGGGCCTCTTGGTGGTAAACCCTTGTCTCTGGGTTCCCTGACCCTATTCCTGGTCTGCCTTCCGGGTGGATTTAGTGGGTGGTCGTGGCAGATCCTGCCCACGACCTCCGGTCTCTGGCTAAGGTGTGCTGTAGCCTCTGCCAGCTTGGGATCCGGTACCCTGTTGCCAACTCTTCACCCTTGGATTTAGTTTGGGCTCTCAGAGTTCCTTCTTTCTCCCCCTCTGGGTCTTTCTTTCTCCTCTCTCTTGGCCTGGGGCTGCTCTGCTCTTCTGCTTTCTTCCTCTACTCACTCCACAAAAGACTGACAGACTGACCCTCACTCTGCAAAAAGACCCTGTCCTAAGATGGTGCCCACCTTATATACTCCCTCTATGTGTGAGCTCAGGTGACCAGCACCCAATGAGCTCCTAACTTTACCCAGACTGCTCCCCCTATCTGCCCCTACACTACTGGGATGTTCCACCCCCCCCCCACTCCAGCCAAGGACAGACTCGGTCGTACCTGCACATTTCTAAGTGGGAGTACCGTTGGTCTGCCCTCCGGAAATGGGATGTGTGTAGTGCATGCAGCCTACTGAGCTCAGCTCCACACTCCATCCTTACCTGAGAGTGGAATATCACACCTCTGGCTTGAGGTGCAATACCCCTGTAGCAGCCGAATCCTCAGGGTGCTACACTAACCTCAGTGCTAGGAAGGAGCGGGAGGGAATTGAGGGGGTGGTTCCTGCTAAGGCCCTGAAATAATAATAAGACAGGCAGGAGAGTCTGACGCATGGTGGCGGAAAAGCTGCAGGTGCAAATAGGGAATGTGGTCTCGTGCGAGCAACTTGTGCATGCTCGCTGTGTGTGAGTGTGCGCTTCCTAGGTACGGCGCGCTGCAGACAGTCAAAAGGGTTGCTCCCTTTCATTAAAAGTTAATCCCCGGCTGCAGGCTATTAGAAAGCAACTAACCGCGCTCTACTCACCCTACCCAGGTCTACCGGTGAGTCTCGCCGCTGCTCCCGGCCTGTGGCATTGGCCGCGACGCTGACATTCCGTCGACAGCGCGGCAGCCGATCAGTGAGCTCAGCGTCTCTGAGCGGGGCGTTCTGTCTACAAGACCTTTTTAAGGAGCCAGCAAAAAACTGAAGAGAAAGGAAAGCACAAAAGCACCTTATCTTACTAAGCACTGGAAAGGGCAGCCGGCAACCGGACGTCAAAGTGGAAAAGCAGCAAGTGAGAGGCCTGTCTCTGCCTACTGCCACACCACCCTGAACACGCCCAATCTTGTCTGATCTTGGAAGCTAAGCAGGGTTGGGCCTGGTTAGTACTTGGATGGGAGACCGCCTGGGAATACCAGGTGCTGTAGGCTTTTGCTTTTTCTTACTTCCACCAGCAGGGGTCACTCTCCTCTATGCCTTTTTTCCATTCCTTTTTTCACAAGCGCACACATGCTCCTTTCTTCTTTTCATTTGCTTTCTCTCTTGCGCTATTTAATCCTTGCAAAATACCAGCATCCTTCTCATCACCGTGGACCTCCAGCATTGTTGCTTATTTACTTTTAATACTAGGCTTCTTTTCACCAGGACCAGCGACTCCCGCATGACTGGAGGAAACCACCGCTGACCTGGAGGCCAGTTTACAGCACAACCCAAGCAAAACACCTTTGCAGGCCACACGACCCCCCCGAAGAGCAGCTCAAATTCACTCGCAACCATCTCACCCTCTTCCTTCATTCACTCCTGGGCGTTTCGCTCCACCCCAAGTTGTGGGTCCAGCTTGCTCTTTCTGTCACATCCCCGCGATGAACGGTTTAGCCTGTAGGAGACCCTGCGCCGAGCCATTTTTAAACACATCTGATGCGGCAGGTGTTTCATTGCTCAACAAACAACACCTATAGGGACGGCACAGCCTATGCATCGGTACTTCGGAGACCGCCCCAGAACGGCCAGAGTTCTCGTCCCCACGCGAGCCTGAGGAAGGCTGGCCGGTCGATGGGCCAAGCAGCGTCTACTGGCCATACCACCTTGGATACGTCCGATCTCGGAAGCAAAGCAGAGATGGGTTTGGAAATACTTGGTTGGGACACCTCCTGAGAACACCAGGTATTGTAGACAATTTTGATGACGTTTTGCCATCTTGCGCAGCTCGGCTAGCATGGAGTGGCGCCTTGCTGGTGAGAGGATGATAGGAGTTATACTTCACCCAAGACTACGATGTAAGACACAGATGAAGTTATTCTTCCCTTATCTGGACATTTGGACTGACGCCCAGAAATTAGATTGTAACTTGTTTTTAGCTGTCTCAGCAACCTTCTACTGTTATCACTTTTCTGTTTATGAAACTTTCTTATCAACATTCCACTGTTATGAATCATCACTTCACTGCTTGTGAAACAAAAGCATTTTACTGCGCATGTGTGACAAAAAAACTAAGATTATTAGTATAAATAAAGGGACAGCACCTATAGAGGCTGACGCGCTCAGGGGCTTCCCAGTACTTGATTATACACTACGTGTCTGTGTATTTCTTGTTACGGGGATACCCCGACTCCAACAAGGACCCTCCATGGCTGAATGATCCTAACAATTCCTGGCGCCCGAAACAGGGACCCGAGGTCTGCGTATTCCTTCAAGTTCATCGACCGGCACGAGTAACCGCTGAGATTGGGACATCGGAACAGCAGATGACAAACCTGGCCAGGTAAGAGACACTGTTAGTTCTCTTACATCTGCTCTGCGATAGTCCGTAAATTTCATGCATATCTTGTGTTGGGATTGAGGAACTAGTAGAGAAGGATACCTATAGCTCGGGTCATTCATGTATATACTGTAGGATCTGCCGAAGGAGAGGTCAGAGAAGGTTATGAAACGGATGGTATGAAAGAGATGTGGATGTCGGGAATAGCCTCATAAGCCGCACTAAGGTAGATGACATAAGTATTACGGAGATTGCCTAACTGAGTCATAAGGTTGTGTCCTTTCGGGGAAACCTTCGCTCACGCTTAACTCCCGAACCTTTGTCCTCCTTTTTGACGGATAAGAGATTGACAGAATGAGCCCATGGAAGTAATGATAATACTCCAGGGACACGATATATAATGGAGACTGTATGGTTCATTTTATGTATTGTTGGTCTTGCCCTTGTTGCCATATATATATGTGTTAGAATTACTCTACACTTCAGACAAAACGGTCCAGAGAAACCGTTTCAGATACTGGCTCCTTAGGACAGAATAGGTAACGAGGAAAGGTAAAATATAGAATATATTTTATCTAACCCAAAAAGCCTCCTAAGGTAGGAATAGTCAGGAAAAATGGGCAACAAACAGACTAAGACCACAAATGATGAACAAGATGTCTATACAATCGTGAAAGAAAGGTGTGGTGTAGAAGCAACTAAGAATTTAGGGAAAGTTTGCAAAACTTTTCAGGTAGCAAGGCATGACAGGTTCAACAGGAAACTATGGGAGGACATTTGGGTTAGAAAAGCAGGAGTGATAAGAGACAAAGGATGGCAGGAACAAGTAGAGGCCATGGTCGAACTATCAAAAACAGCAGAGACAGACCATTGGACTTTTAATAAAGACAATGGATTATGGAGAACTCCAGTCAGACAGGGTCCCATTGTACAAACAGAAAACAGTAAACAAATGAACCCATTGGCACCACCATATCAGCCCAGGTCAGAACCCACACTGTATCCTGATTTTCGGGGTCCGGGTGGATGGACATGTACAAACTGTGGACTCCAGAATCCAGACTGGAGAGACACATGTGCAGGATGTGGAGCACCACGACCACATGATATGTTGGCACCAGTGCGTATCCTCAGTCGACCATACAGAGAAGAAGATGGTGGCAATCCACCGCGTAGAGTAACTAGATACCATCAGACTAGACAATATTTTCCATGGACCCCCGCTGAGGGAATGTCCCTACTTCAGAATGCACCAGATCCAATACAATGCCCACTAAGATTTGCTACGTACATACAGCAGATAATACACACCCATAATGGAACATGGTCAGATGGGACAGAATTATGTAGAATGAAAATGACACCAGGGTTGTATCAGGAATTGATGACAGTTATAGAACCTCATAGACCTCAACCAGTAGATGGTGAGGATCCAAATACCGCACTGTCAGGACAGAATTTTATGATCAGACTTATGGAGTTTATGAGAACTAAACAACGAATGAGAGGGACTTCAGGAACTGTCTCCCAGAAGTCAGGACAGCCTGTAGATGAATACTACTTAGCGGTAGAAAACAGTTACAGAGACGAGGGAATGGACCTTACCAATGAAGGAGTCATTCGACTGATGACAAAAACTTTTATAGAGAATCTTAACCCAAAACTTAGGGAAAAGTTCAAGGCTGCAACTCCTGATTGGAGAACCTTAGATGATCCCCAGATAGTCAGACAAAAACTATTAGGGATAGAAATGGATATGCGTGAGGCAGCATCCAAACCCGTCAGAGTAGCAGCAAATAATAGTCTGGTCAATAAAAACAACAGATCAAATCAGACCTATGACAAAGGGAACTTGGATAAGAAAACTAATCCATGTCACTACTGTAAGAAACCAGGACATTGGATTAGAGAATGCAGGAAAAAAGCCAGGGATATAGAAGATGGTACCTATGTCCCAAGAGAATCACAAGAAAAGACAGTACAGGCTTCTGCTTCTGCAGCAAGCGAGTGACTAGACGTGATGCAAACCACTTTGACTGGAAGGCGCCCAATAATTCAGGTAAAAGTAGCAGGAAAACAATGCCCTTTTCTAATAGATACCGGAGCAACTTCCTCCGTCCTCAATGAAGACGCCTTACCAAATGCTGATTGTTTATCAGATGATGTAACCTATACCGAAGGGTATGATGGAGGAATCAGGCCACTCCCATATAGTATTCCCCTTGAAACAAAGATAGGATCTAAAATATTTTTATCTAAATTTCTTTTTGTCAAAGGGGCACCTACTTGTCTTCTAGGTACAGACCTATTAAAGCAGACAGAAATGAATATCCAATTTTTGGAGGATGGTAGAGTCCAAATTTTGGTGCCTGATGACCAAGAGTCTCTAGAAAACATTGTAAAAGTCCAAGCCTTAGAGGATGAGAAAGATCCTGCCCCTACCCAAATTATTTTAGATCTTTCTGAGGTACCAGAAAAATTATGGGCACAACATGACACCGATGTAGGACTAATGCCAATAGCTCCAGTAAAAGTCACTCCTGTTCCAGGTGTGACACTACCCCAATTGAGACAGTATCCTATTAGTGCCCAACAAGAACACGCCATAGGAGAACAGATAAAAGATTATCTAAAAACTGGAGTACTGATAGAAGTAAAGTCACCAGCCAATACACCGTTGTACCCCGTAAAAAAGAAATCTACTGAGGGGTCAGCTGCTAGATACCGGATGGTACATGATTTAAGAGAGATAAATAAAATTTTGGAACCTATTACTCCTGTTGTGCCAAATCCACACACGTTGCTATCACAGATCCCAGCAACAGCACGAGTATTTTCTGTCATAGACTTATCAAATGCATTTTTTTCAGTACCATTACACCCAGACTGTTACAAACTGTTTGCATTTACATTTAAGAATAGACAATTAGCATGGACAAGATTACCACAGGGTATGATACATTCACCTACCTTGTACTCAGAAGCTATGAGATCAGTTCTTCAAAATTTCAAACCTACGGATGAGGTTGTAATTCTTCAATATGTTGATGACCTATTATTATGTGCCCCTGCTCAAGAGTCCGCAAACAGCAACACAATAAGATTGTTAATATTTCTAGCAGACATGGGCTGTAAAGTTAACAAGAAAAAAGTACAACTTTGTATGACTACGGTAGTATTTCTAGGACACTGCATTTCACAAGGTATTCGGCACCTCACCGCCGACAGACTAAAAATCATTAGAGATCTTGTTCCTCCCAAGAACTACAAAACATTAAGAGCATTTTTGGGAATAGTATCACACTGCAGACAATGGGTTATACATGCTAGTCAGCTTATGCAACCTCTATATGATTGTTTAAAAATCGAGCCTTTTCAGTTAACTGAATCAGCGCTCATAGCCTTTCAAGACCTCAAGAAAGGTCTCATGTCAGCCCCGGCCTTGGGAATCCCAGACTACGCCAAACCATTCCAATTAATGGCTGCGGAAATGTCTAATCATGCTACAGGAGTACTAACACAGAAACATGAAAATAAACAAAGACCTGTCGCATACTATTCTGCTCAATTAGATAATGTTACCAAAGCTGCACCATCATGTGTCAGAGTAGTAGCAGCTGTCTCTCTTTTGGTAGAAAAAGCCTCAGAAATAGTACTAGACCATGCCTTAATAGTACAAACTACACATGATGTACATGGCATACTGAATCAGGTATTGCCAAAACACATTTCAATGGCTAGACATCTTAGATTACAATGCTCCTTACTAATGCCACCAAACCTCACTTTTCGCCGCATATTGTCTCTAAATTTAGCCACTCTGTTACCACTAGAGACAAAGGGGGGAGTGGAAGGAGGTCAGGAAGACGAAGATGAAAATTTTTTACAATACCACGAACAAGACAATATAATACATGATTGCTTACAGTGTATAGAACAAGAAACACAAGGGCTACCTAATGTACAGGACACCCCTCTTGACAATCCAGACCTACATATGTATATAGATGGTAGTAGGTATGCAGATGAAACTGGTAACTTTCACACAGGTTATGCCATTGTATCAGATCATGATGTTATTGAAGCTGAGCCAATGCAGGCCAGCTGTTCAGCCCAGGAAGCTGAACTATTAGCTCTAATACGAGCATTACAGTTAGCAAAAGAAAAAAACGCTAATATTTTTACTGATTCTAGATATGCATATGGTATTGTACATGATTTTGGATGTATATGGAGAGCTAGAGGTTACATGACAGCTTCAGGTCAACCAGTAAAACATGGACAAATGATTAGACAAATCCTAGAATCAGCTGCCTCAACCAAACAAGTAGCAGTAATAAAAGTACCTGCACATGTAAGACTCGACACCGAGATAGCTAGGGGTAATGACCGAGCCGACAAGGCTGCTAAGCGAGCTGCAGTAAAACCTCTGACAACTGACCACACTATTAGTGCAGTATCAGAATTTGACTTAATTACACGGCTCAAAGAAGCCCACCAGCAGGTGAGTAGAGAAGAAAAAGAAGAGTGGCAGAAACAGGGGGCAGAAGAAAAAGAAGGACTATGGAGAAAAGGAGATGAGCTTTGTCTCCCCCGAGCGTGGTACCCTGTTGTGGTCAGTGAAGCCCACGGACCTACACATGTGTCTGCAAACGGTATGATACAGAGGGTCAGACAGAAGTGGTTAGCCCCAGGGTTCGGCCAGGTAGCTCGAGCAAAATGTGGTTCTTGTGAAATCTGTTTAGCCCACAATCCAGGACAGACTGTTAAGACCCCCCAGAAGCACCATGTAAGACCACTATATCCGTTCCAGAGACTTCAGATCGATTACATCCAGATGCCTAAGCATGGACACTATGAGTATGTACTGGTATGTGTGGACATGTTTTCGGGGTGGCCAGAGGCTTATCCAGTTCATACAGCCACGGCTAAAGTCACTGCAGTAAAAATAGCACATGAACTGGTACCCCGTTATGGTATCCCAGAAGTGATCGAGTCAGATAGAGGTACACATTTTACTGGAGAGATCTTTCAGAATGTAATGAAAATGTTGTGTAT
Source organism: Phyllobates terribilis (assembly GCF_046119375.1). Classification (NCBI taxonomy): domain Eukaryota; kingdom Metazoa; phylum Chordata; class Amphibia; order Anura; family Dendrobatidae; genus Phyllobates; species Phyllobates terribilis. The sequence goes on from NW_027362764.1 coordinate 691,125,956, forward strand.
AAAAAGTGAACTACACACCCCTTACCACCCACAGAGTTCTGGTAAGGTTGAGAGAATGAATGGAACACTTAAGTTAAAAATACAGAAAGCCATGGCAGAAACACAGAAACCATGGACTGAGTGTCTCCCAATAGCATTGTATTCAGTCAGAAACACCCCCCAGGGAAAGAGCAAACTCACCCCCCATGAAATATTGTTTGGTAGAGTTGCCAATACAGGATTGTATTTCCCACAGACTTTAATGTTAGAAACTGAAAGCTTAACTGCTTATGTACAAAATTTATGTAAGCATGTGTCTAAAATACACTCTTTAGTGTTCTCTTCCATTCCAGATCCTGATTCCATTGAGGGAACGCACAAGCTGCAACCAGGAGACGAAGTTTACGTAAAAAGACATAACAGAAGAACGCTAGAACCCAGATTTGAGGGTCCATATCAGGTGTTATTGACAACTCCAACTGCAGTAAAATTGGAAGGAAAATCAGCATGGGTACATGCAAGCCATTGCAAAAAGAAATAGTGGTGATTGTACTTGTGTTAGCTATAACGATAGATCAGGGAGACCTGTGGGATAAACTAAGTTCCCCAAAACCTGCAGATAATAAATTTATAAAACATCATGAGACATTGGTAAACGGGCTGCTCGATGGCGGACAGAAAATAGCAGACTGTTGGATTTGTACGCATTCTCCAATATCAGCCACGAGCATACCCTTCCTGGCCGTACCCATGACCCCTGAGGAAGTGTTTACATGGACTAATTGCTCAGACAAATTAGCAAATAACCAAACCGTTAATTCTAGATTATGGAACACCACTGTTGCCATCCCAGTTGTGGGGTGGGTGGGATTTCCCTGGTGGCAAGGTAATATGACCGGAAAAATAAACAACTTACAATATTTAGCGTTTAAAGGAGGTGTATGGGTTCCTAGAAATAAGACGGGACTAACAGACTTAGGGTTAATTCCTACAGAAAATATACAACTCAGTTTTAGTAGCACAGTATCTTCTTCTCAACCTTTTAAACCTGATATAGTAGAAAAATACATACACAATAATGGTTGGAAATATTCACAATTATTCCCCGATGGAAACAATGATACATGTTCAAAGATACCAGGTAATATATTATGTAATGAATCAAGTGCATATGACCCAGGTACACCGACTTGTGAAAATCCAGATGCAGGATACTGTAGTCCATTAGGTCAAAAACCCCCTTGGTGTATACTTCAGAATGTATCTAAATTTTTAGATTTGGTACATAGGTTGGTGCTCCAACACTCTGCAATATGGGATCTGCCTGAAGGAACCTTCTGGATTTGTGGAAATGGAGCATACAAATGGCTCCCAGTAGGAATAAAAGGTGCATGTACTCTAGGACGCTTAACACCGGCCACATTTATAGTTCAGAATCAGCAGGTAGATATGCAAGCAGTACCTAAACACACACTATACAAAAGAGCAGCCGACAACTCGCCTAGACCTTCAGGTAGGCCACATGTGGTCCAAATGGGAATTCCTAATAAAATATTCAGCACTTTCTTTGTGTATCCAATGTTGATGCAGATGTGGGATAAATTAGTTCAGGCCACCGACTATCTAGATGATCAGATATGGGATATTATGGATATACTTAATACTAGTATAGCTGTCCAAAATCAACTTATAATTGTTACTAATCAACATACTGTAGTGTTAGACTACCTAACTGCGGCCCAGGGAGGAATGTGTCAAATTATTGGTCCAACCTGTTGTCATTACATAGATCCAAACAGTACAATGAGTATGAGGTTCAAGCTGGCAGATATACAACGATTACGGGATGAATATGACAGACACAATGACCAAAATAAAGATAGCTGGTGGTCAGACACCTTCTCCTTTCTCAACCCAAAGAACTGGTTTAAGGGTATTGGAGGTTGGGTGGCTGGAATTCTGCAAGGTATATTACAGATTGTGCTAATTATAGTAGTCATATATGTAGTGTTTAAAATAGGATTAAAAATTATTTTAATATGCATAAATAAGCTTTGTAACACGGACTCAAGAATATGAAAGAAAAGAACTCCCGGACCAGGTTTTCTACCAAAAGTCCATAAGGAAGAATCAAAGGGGGGACTGAGAGGATGATAGGAGTTATACTTCACCCAAGACTACGATGTAAGACACAGATGAAGTTATTCTTCCCTTATCTGGACATTTGGACTGACGCCCAGAAATTAGATTGTAACTTGTTTTTAGCTGTCTCAGCAACCTTCTACTGTTATCACTTTTCTGTTTATGAAACTTTCTTATCAACATTCCACTGTTATGAATCATCACTTCACTGCTTGTGAAACAAAGGCATTTTACTGCGCATGTGTGACAAAAAAACTAAGATTATTAGTATAAATAAAGGGACAGCACCTATAGAGGCTGACGCGCTCAGGGGCTTCCCAGTACTTGATTATACACTACGTGTCTGTGTATTTCTTGTTACGGGGATACCCCGACTCCAACAAGGACCCTCCATGGCTGAATGATCCTAACACTGGACACCGACCTTACGTAAAGTAGAGGATGGAAGTCCCAAGCCCCCCAAGACCTCTAAGATAAGGACGCAACCCCGCCGCCTCTACCAGGCCTCACACCGAGCTCCTTGCCACGGCTAGGAGTGCTTATTGACCCCGCAGCCGGCCGTATGCAAATGATGGCGTTAAAAGCATCTCGCGCTGTGAAGGGGCCAGGCTTTCAGCAGCTGCCCAGGGGATGGTTTTAGAGGGCGACCGCCTAACGAGGGCCAGCAGAAGTAACGTCTTCTTCTTCAAAGAAGCTTGTGTAACTAACCCAATCAGACAGCTGCCCAGGAGCTAACCTCAGTGCTAGGAAGGAGCGGGAGGGAATTGAGGGGGTGGTTCCTGCTAAGGCCCTGAAATAATAATAAGACAGGCAGGAGAGTCTGACGCATGGTGGCGGAAAAGCTGCAGGTGCAAATAGGGAATGTGGTCTCGTGCGAGCAACTTGTGCATGCTCGCTGTGTGTGAGTGTGCGCTTCCTAGGTACGGCGCGCTGCAGACAGTCAAAAGGGTTGCTCCCTTTCATTAAAAGTTAATCCCCGGCTGCAGGCTATTAGAAAGCAACTAACCGCGCTCTACTCACCCTACCCAGGTCTACCGGTGAGTCTCGCCGCTGCTCCCGGCCTGTGGCATTGGCCGCGACGCTGACGTTCCGTCGACAGCGCGGCAGCCGATCAGTGAGCTCAGCGGCTCTGAGCGGGGCGTTCTGTCTACAAGACCTTTTTAAGGAGCCAGCAAAAAACTGAAGAGAAAGGAAAGCACAAAAGCACCTTATCTTACTAAGCACTGGAAAGGGCAGCCGGCAACCGGACGTCAAAGTAGAAAAGCAGCAAGTGAGAGGCCTGTCTCTGCCTACAGCCACACCACCCTGAACACGCCTGATCTTGTCTGATCTTGGAAGCTAAGCAGGGTTGGGCCTGGTTAGTACTTGGATGGGAGACTGCCTGGGAATACCAGGTGCTGTAGGCTTTTGCTTTTTCTTACTTCCACCAGCAGGGGTCACTCTCCTCTATGCCTTTTTTCCATTCCTTTTTTCACAAGCGCACACATGCTCCTTTCTTCTTTTCATTTGCTTTCTCTCTTGCGCTATTTAATCCTTGCAAAATACCAGCATCCTTCTCATCACCGTGGACCTCCAGCATTGTTGCTTATTTACTTTTAATACTAGGCTTCTTTTCACCAGGACCAGCGACTCCCGCATGACTGGAGGAAACCACCGCTGACCTGGAGGCCAGTTTACAGCACAACCCAAGCAAAACACCTTTGCAGGCCACACTACCCCCCCCCCGAAGAGCAGCTCAAATTCACTCGCAACCATCTCACCCTCTTCCTTCATTCACTCCTGGGCGTTTCGCTCCACCCCAAGTTGTGGGTCCAGCTTGCTCTTTCTGTCACATCCCCGCGATGAACGGTTTAGCCTGCAGGAGACCCTGCGCCGAGCCATTTTTAAACAGATCTGATGCGGCAGGTGTTTCGTTGCTCAACAAACAACACCTATAGGGACGGCACAGCCTATGCATCGGTCCTTCGGAGACCGCCCCAGAACGGCCAGAGTTCTCGTCCCCACGCGAGCCTGAGGAAGGCTGGCCGGTCGATGGGCCAAGCAGCGTCTACTGGCCATACCACCTTGGATACGTCCGATCTCGGAAGCAAAGCAGAGATGGGTTCAGAAATACTTGGTTGGGACACCTCCTGAGAACACCAGGTATTGTAGACAATTTTGATGACGTTTTGCCATCTTGCGCAGCTCGGCTAGCATGGAGTGGCGCCTTGCTGGACACCGACCTTATGTAAAGTAGAGGATAGAAGTCCCAAGCCCCCCAAGACCTCTAAGATAAGGACGCAACCCCGCCGCCTCTACCAGGCCTCACACCGAGCTCCTTGCCACGGCTAGGAGTGCTTATTGACCCCGCAGCCGGCCGTATGCAAATGATGGCGTTAAAAGCATCTCGCGCTGTGAAGGGGCCAGGCTTTCAGCAGCTGCCCAGGGGATGGTTTTAGAGGGCGACCGCCTAACGAGGGCCAGCAGAAGTAACGTCTTCTTCTTCAAAGAAGCTTGTGTAACTAACCCAATCAGACAGCTGCCCAGGAGCTAACCTCAGTGCTAGTAAGGAGCGGGAGGGAATTGAGGGGGTGGTTCCTGCTAAGGCCCTGAAATAATAATAAGACAGGCAGGAGAGTCTGACGCATGGTGGCGGAAAAGCTGCAGGTGCAAATAGGGAATGTGGTCTCGTGCGAGCAACTTGTGCATGCTCGCTGTGTGTGAGTGTGCGCTTCCTAGGTACGGCGCGCTGCAGACAGTCAAAAGGGTTGCTCCCTTTCATTAAAAGTTAATCCCTGGCTGCAGGCTATTAGAAAGCAACTAACCCGCGCTCTACTCACCCTACCCAGGTCTAACGGTGAGTCTTGCCGCTGCTCCCGGCCTGTGGCATTGGCCGCGACGCTGACGTTCCGTCGACAGCGCGGCAGCCGATCAGTGAGCTCAGCGGCTCTGAGCGGGGCGTTCTGTCTACAAGACCTTTTTAAGGAGCCAGCAAAAAAGTGAAGAGAAAGGAAAGCACAACAGCACCTTGTCTTACTAAGCACTGGAAAGGGCAGCCGGCAACCGGACGTCAAAGTAGAAAAGCAGCAAGTGAGAGGCTTGTCTCCGCCTATGGCCACACCACCCTGAACACGCCCGATCTCGTCTGATCTCGGAAGTTAAGCAGAGTCGGGCCTGGTTAGTACTTGGATGGCAGACCGCCTGGGAATACCAGGTGCTGTAGGCTTTTGCTTTTTCTTACTTCCACCAGCAGGGGTCACTCTCCTCTATGCCTTTTTTCCATTCCTTTTTTCACAAGCGCACACATGCTCCTTTCTTCTTTTCATTTGCTTTCTCTCTTGCGGTATTTAATCCTTGCAAAATACCAGCATCCTTCTCATTACCGTGGACCTCCAGCATTGTTGCTTATTTACTTTTAATACTAGGCTTCTTTTCACCAGGACCAGCGACTCCCGCATGACTGGAGGCAACCACCGCTGACCTGGAGGCAACCACTGGTAACCTGGAGGCTAGTTTACAGCACAACCCAAGCAAAACACCTTTGCAGGCCACACGACCCCCCCCCCGAAGAGCAGCTCAAATTCACTCGCAACCATCTCACCCTCTTCCTTCATTCACTCCTGGGCGTTTCGCTCCACCCCAAGTTGCGGGTCCAGCTTGCTCTTTCTGTCACATCCCCGCGATGAACGGTTTAGCCTGCAGGAGACCCTGCGCCGAGCCATTTTTAAACACATCTGATGCGGCAGGTGTTTCATTGCTCAACAAACAACACCTATAGGGACGGCACAGCCTATGCATCGGTCCTTCGGAGACCGCCCCAGAACGGCCAGAGTTCTCGTCCCCACGCGAGCCTGAGGAAGGCTGGCCGGGCGATGGGCCAAGCAGCGTCTACTGGCCATACCACCTTGGATACGTCCGATCTCGGAAGCAAAGCAGAGATGGGTTCGGAAATACTTCGTTGGGACACCTCCTGAGAACACCAGGTATTGTAGACAATTTTGATGACGTTTTGCCATCTTGCCCAGCTCGGCTAGCATGGAGTGGCGCCTTGCTGGACACCGACCTTACGTAAAGTAGAGGCTGGAAGTCCCAAGCCTCCCAAGCCCCCCAAGACCTCTAAGATAAGGACGCAACCCCGCCGCCTCTACCAGGCCTCACACCGAGCTCCTTGCCACGGCTAGGAGTGCTTATTGACCCCGCACCCGGCCGTATGCAAATGATGGCGTTAAAAGCATCTCGCGCTGTGAAGGGGCCAGGCTTTCAGCAGCTGCCCAGGGGATGGTTTTAGAGGGCGACCGCCTAACGAGGGCCAGCAGAAGTAACGTCTTCTTCTTCAAAGAAGCTTGTGTAACTAACCCAATCAGACAGCTGCCCAGGAGCTAACCTCAGTGCTAGGAAGGAGCGGGAGGGAATTGAGGGGGTGGTTCCTGCTAAGGCCCTGAAATAATAATAAGACAGGCAGGAGAGTCTGACGCATGGTGGCGGAAAAGCTGCAGGTGCAAATAGGGAATGTGGTCTCGTGCGAGCAACTTGTGCATGCTCGCTGTGTGTGAGTGTGCGCTTCCTAGGTACGGCGTGCTGCAGACAGTCAAAAGGGTTGCTCCCTTTCATTAAAAGTTAATCCCCGGCTGCAGGCTATTAGAAAGCAACTAACCAAGCTCTACTCACCCTACCCAGGTCTACCGGTGAGTCTCGCCGCTGCTCCCAGCCTGTGGCATTGGCCGCGACGCTGACGTTCCGTCGACAGCGCGGCAGCCGATCAGTGAGCTCAGCGGCTCTGAGCGGGGCGTTCTGTCTACAAGACCTTTTTAAGGAGCCAGCAAAAAAGTGAAGAGAAAGGAAAGCACAAAAGCACCTTGTCTTACTAAGCACTGGAAAGGGCAGCCGGCAACCGGACGTCAAAGTAGAAAAGCAGCAAGTGAGAGGCCTGTCTCTTCCTCCGGCCACACCACCCTGAACACACCCGATCTCGTCTGATCTCGGAAACTAAGCAGGGTCAGGCCTGGTTAGTACTTGGATGGGAGACTGCCTGGGAATACCAGGTGCTGTAGGCTTTTGCTTTTTCTTACTTCCACCAGCAGGGGTCACTCTCCTCTATGCCTTTTTTCCATTCCTTTTTTCACAAGCGCACACATGCTCCTTTCTTCTTTTCATTTGCTTTCTCTCTTGCGCTATTTAATCCTTGCAAAATACCAGCATCCTTCTCATCACCGTGGACCTCCAGCATTGTTGCTTATTTACTTTTAATACTAGGCTTCTTTTCACCAGGACCAGCGACTCCCGCATGACTGGAGGCAACCACCGCTGACCTGGAGGCCAGTTTACAGCACAACCCAAGCAAAACACCTTTGCAGGCCACACGACCCCCCCGAAGAGCAGCTCAAATTCACTCGCAACCATCTCACCCTCTTCCTTCATTCACTCCTGGGCGTTTCGCTCCACCCCAAGTTGTGGGTCCAGCTTGCTCTTTCTGTCACATCCCCGCGATGAACGGTTTAGCCTGCAGGAGACCCTGCGCCGAGCCATTTTTAAACACATCTGATGCGGCAGGTGTTTCATTGCTCAACAAACAACACCTATAGGGACGGCACAGCCTATGCATCGGTCCTTCGGAGACCGCCCCAGAACGGCCAGAGTTCTCGTCCCCACGCGAGCCTGAGGAAGGCTGGCCGGTCGATGGGCCAAGCAGCGTCTACTGGCCATACCACCTTGGATACGTCCGATCTCGGAAGCAAAGCAGAGATGGGTTCGGAAATACTTGGTTGGGACACCTCCTGAGAACACCAGGTATTGTAGACAATTTTGATGACGTTTTGCCATCTTGCGCAGCTCGGCTAGCATGGAGTGGCGCCTTGCTGGACACCGACCTTACGTAAAGTAGAGGATGGAAGTCCCAAGCCCCCCAAGACCTCTAAGATAAGGACGCAACACCGCCGCCTCTACCAGGCCTCACACCGAGCTCCTTGCCACGGCTAGGAGTGCTTATTGACCCCGCAGCCGGCCGTATGCAAATGATGGCGTTAAAAGCATCTCGCGCTGTGAAGGGGCCAGGCTTTCAGCAGCTGCCCAGGGGATGGTTTTAGAGGGCGACCGCCTAACGAGGGCCAGCAGAAGTAACGTCTTCTTCTTCAAAGAAGCTTGTGTAACTAACCCAATCAGACAGCTGCCCAGGAGCTAATGACGCGCCCCCTGGGCCAGTGTTGTTTGGGGAATACCCGGAGCCGGATCAGATGGGGGTTGTAGTCTCCGAGTGGCGGTGACCCGGTCCGTGCCCAGGGTGTCAAGCTCAGTGTGTGGCAGTCCTTATGATGTTACTAGATGTTCTTTTATGTCGACTACGCCACCCGTTGAATTGCGGTCAGTACGGCCGCCGCTGCAGCAGGGTCCGCTGAGGCTGATGGTGTTTGTGCAGCTTCGGTAGTATAACCCCCAACGGGAGGGGTATGGCCTCAGGGGGTCAGGTGCAGAGGATGGTGGTTGTGGAAGTGCAGTGAAGATGGTAATGAGAGTCAGAGTCGGGTTGTGCAGTTCAGGGTTTTTACTTACTGCTGTTTTTGTACCGGTCACTCCGGCCTTGAGTGACCACCCGAGCCGTGCTGCGTCCACCAGGTCCTGGACTCGGCCAACCCCCAAGTAGTTCCGGAGCGTGGTTCTGAGCTCCCTTTCTGTCCTGTCCTCTTCTCTGGCCTTCCCCACCAGGGATCCACCTATGTCCGGCTCCCTCGGGCCTCTTGGTGGTAAACCCTTGTCTCTGGGTTCCCTGACCCTATTCCTGGTCTGCCTTCCGGGTGGATTTAGTGGGTGGTCGTGGCAGATCCTGCCCACGACCTCCGGTCTCTGGCTAAGTTGTGCTGTAGCCTCTGCCAGCTTGGGATCCGGTACCCTGTTGCCAACTCTTCACCCTTGGATTTAGTTTGGGCTCTCAGAGTTCCTTCTTTCTCCCCCTCTGGGTCTTTCTTTCTCCTCTCTCTTGGCCTGGGGCTGCTCTGCTCTTCTGCTTTCTTCCTCTACTCACTCCACAAAAGACTGACAGACTGACCCTCACTCTGCAAAAAGACCCTGTCCTAAGATGGTGCCCACCTTATATACTCCCTCTATGTGTGAGCTCAGGTGACCAGCACCCAATGAGCTCCTAACTTTACCCAGACTGCTCCCCCTATCTGCCCCTACACTACTGGGATGTTCCACCCCCCCTCCCACTCCAGCCAAGGACAGACTCGGTCGTACCTGCACATTTCTAAGTGGGAGTACCGTTGGTCTGCCCTCCGGAAATGGGATGTGTGTAGTGCATGCAGCCTACTGAGCTCAGCTCCACACTCCATCCTTACCCGGGAGTGGAATATCACACCTCTGGCTTGAGGTGCAATACCCCTGTAGCAGCCGAATCCTCAGGGTGCTACATTCCCCCCTGGTAAATCACAGCACGTCCTCGGGCTGTAAGAAAACAAAACACCAAAACATACAATTTTTGCATAAACAACATAATAAAACATCATATAAAACTTTTCATAAAAACTTTTCATTAGAAACATTCTTGTCTTCTGGTACCTCCGGTCACGGTGCAACTTGTGACCGGGTATAGTGCAACAGTTTCTTTAAGAAAATGGTTTTCCTATAAAACCAGTAGGGGGCGCTTTAGGAAGCGCAACTATATACAATAGGGAAGGTGGCCGCTCTCAGTCCTCGGCCAGGTTATGGATAGGGGACACACGGGTTAACAGTTCAATTCGCTGGTCCCAACGGGGACTATAATAGCAGCAACAGTTTTTGGTACCCTTACGGGTAACTATATACAGTCTCTTCACTACCGTACTCAACGACGGCGTCCTCCTGCTCTTTCTTTGTGGACAGTTTCAGTTTCAGACCCGTCCGGGTCCTCTTGCTCCTCCTCACACCGCAGCTCCTCCTCCGTCAGGCGATGCACATGGAGGGCGTAGGGTCCTTTGGCACACTTGTGCCGGGTGAAGGTGACCTCGTCCCCTAAATACAGGTCACGACCTCTGTGTCCCTCCGGTAGGTGGGACTCAACGTCTCTCCTGGTCACGAAGACGTCGCCTGGGGTGCGGTGATCCCTGATGAAACCCCACCCATGCTGCAGATTGAACTTTATCACAGTCCCGATGGTACGGGGACCATGCGCTGCACGGGGGTTTCTCCTGGTCCGGCTCTTCTGCTCCGCGCTCCTTATTTGGGCTTGCTGTTCCCGGACCCGCCTCTCTCTCCGCTCCCTCTCAAAGACCTCGAGCTGCTGGCGGCAGCACTCTGCACGCTCCGCTGCGGCTGCCCGAGTCTCCTGAGTGAACCCCATGAGGTCTTCTCCGGTGGGATCCCACTCAAACTGGGTCTCTTCTAGCGGGGGCGAGATCCTCTTTATGGGCTTTGGAGCCGGGATCAGGGGTTCGCACATGGCCCTTGCTTTTTGCAGCTCCAGCTGGATGTATTCCTGGGGCCATACGAAGGGCTGCCCATCCGGGCACGTATGTTGGGCGAACAGGTCTTCACCCAGGTGCGGCACTCTTGTTTTTATGGGTGCAGTGGTGGTAGCGGCGCCCGGGTTAACCAGGCCTTGCGACCAGGCCTGGGGCACCTTGAAAGTAAAGGGCACCGTAAGAACGGCGGCGCCCTGTGTTACTTGGCCCTGCGACCAGGCCGGGGGCTCCGCGGAGGTAGGGGGCGCTGTTGGTATTGCGTCGCCCGGGGGTACTAGGCCTTGCGACCAGGCCGATGGTACTTCCTGCTTGACCACGCTCGGGGTCGAGGCGTGTGACGTCACAGGGGTCGCGGCTTCCGTTTGAGGCCTAGTCTGCGGCGGTGACGTTGCAGCGACGGGCACCGCAGGGGGTACTTCGGGCTCTGCGACGGGGAGCTGGGGCAGGCACGCGGTTTCCCGGCTCGGGGTAGTGACGTCCCCTTTACCTGCCTCCATTCGTTCGGCTCCCTTCTCGGCGCCGTCTCCGGCCTTCAGTCCTCCTGCGCCATCCTCAGAGGCGGTCTGTCTCCTCGTCTCGGGTGGCGTGCTCCGCTGACGAGTCTCGGTCTGCTGGGCCATCTCTCGGCTCCACTCCGCCAACGTCTCTCGTTGCACCCGGGCCAACCTCTGTGCGAGGCCCTCCAGCGCAGTCTGTGCACACTCCCGATCTCGGGGGAGCTGTGCTAGAATCTCCAGCAGGCTTTCTGGAGTGGCGACCGGCAACAGGCTCCTGACCACTGGGTCGGTGCTGCCTGGAGTGGCGGCCCGCATCAGGCTCCTGACCACTGGGTCGGTGCTGCCTGGCTCTCCCTCCATCTCCGGGTGTGCTTTCTCTGGACTCTTCTCCAGGCTTCTCGTCTCCGGGTGCGCTCTCTCTGGACTGCTCCAGGCGGCACCCATCTTCGTTCTTTTCTTTTGTCTCCGCCCACATTGAAGGTGGTCCCGGGGCAACTTTGTGATTGTCAGTTCCAGGGGCAGTTCTCTCACGCTGATGGACATATCAATCATCACAGTCTCTGCTGGTGGGGGCGGTTTCCACTTTTGGCGCCATTCTTCGACCTGGCCCACGATGGGAGGTGGCCTTTTGCCACCCTCTGGCACGCCCATAATGGCGTCCGCTCCCCCAAGGCGGGAAATCTTCGGAAATGGCGGGAATCGTCTCCCAGTGGCGGGAAACTCCATGGATGGCGGGAAAAAGCTGCAAATGGCGGACAACCGGCGGGAAACGACCTGTGATGGGGCCCGTTGGCGGGGACCCTCCGGAACCGGCAGGAGACTTCTTTTTGAGGTAACGGTGAACTTTTCTTCAGGCACGCAGTACCCGGTTGTCGCGGGCACGTTATCCTGCCGACTACGCCAAAGTTGATGCGCCCCCTGGGCCAGTGTTGTTTGGGGAATACCCGGAGCCGGATCAGATGGGGGTTGTAGTCTCCGAGTGGCGGTGACCCGGTCCGTGCCCAGGGTGTCAAGCTCAGTGTGTGGCAGTCCTTATGATGTTACTAGATGTTCTTTTATGTCGACTACGCCACCCGTTGAATTGCGGTCAGTACGGCCGCCGCTGCAGCAGGGTCCGCTGAGGCTGATGGTGTTTGTGCAGCTTCGGTAGTATAACCCCCAACGGGAGGGGTATGGCCTCAGGGGGTCAGGTGCAGAGGATGGTGGTTGTGGAAGTGCAGTGAAGATGGTAATGAGAGTCAGAGTCGGGTTGTGCAGTTCAGGGTTTTTACTTACTGCTGTTTTTGTACCGGTCACTCCGGCCTTGAGTGACCACCCGAGCCGTGCTGCGTCCACCAGGTCCTGGACTCGACCAACCCCCAAGTAGTTCCGGAGCGTGGTTCTGAGCTCCCTTTCTGTCCTGTCCTCTTCTCTGGCCTTCCCCACCAGGGATCCACCTATGTCCGGCTCCCTCGGGCCTCTTGGTGGTAAACCCTTGTCTCTGGGTTCCCTGACCCTATTCCTGGTCTGCCTTCCGGGTGGATTTAGTGGGTGGTCGTGGCAGATCCTGCCCACGACCTCCGGTCTCTGGCTAAGGTGTGCTGTAGCCTCTGCCAGCTTGGGATCCGGTACCCTGTTGCCAACTCTTCACCCTTGGATTTAGTTTGGGCTCTCAGAGTTCCTTCTTTCTCCCCCTCTGGGTCTTTCTTTCTCCTCTCTCTTGGCCTGGGGCTGCTCTGCTCTTCTGCTTTCTTCCTCTACTCACTCCACAAAAGACTGACAGACTGACCCTCACTCTGCAAAAAGACCCTGTCCTAAGATGGTGCCCACCTTATATACTCCCTCTATGTGTGAGCTCAGGTGACCAGCACCCAATGAGCTCCTAACTTTACCCAGACTGCTCCCCCTATCTGCCCCTACACTACTGGGATGTTCCACCCCCCCTCCCACTCCAGCCAAGGACAGACTCGGTCGTACCTGCACATTTCTAAGTGGGAGTACCGTTGGTCTGCCCTCCGGAAATGGGATGTGTGTAGTGCATGCAGCCTACTGAGCTCAGCTCCACACTCCATCCTTACCTGGGAGTGGAATATCACACCTCTGGCTTGAGGTGCAATACCCCTGTAGCAGCCGAATCCTCAGGGTGCTACACTAACCTCAGTGCTAGGAAGGAGCGGGAGGGAATTGAGGGGGTGGTTCCTGCTAAGGCCCTGAAATAATAATAAGACAGGCAGGAGAGTCTGACGCATGGTGGCGGAAAAGCTGCAGGTGCAAATAGGGAATGTGGTCTCGTGCGAGCAACTTGTGCATGCTCGCTGTGTGTGAGTGTGCGCTTCCTAGGTACGGCGCGCTGCAGACAGTCAAAAGGGTTGCTCCCTTTCATTAAAAGTTAATCCCCGGCTGCAGGCTATTAGAAAGCAACTAACCGCGCTCTACTCACCCTACCCAGGTCTACCGGTGAGTCTCGCCGCTGCTCCCGGCCTGTGGCATTGGCCGCGACGCTGACGTTCCGTCGACAGCGCGGCAGCCGATCAGTGAGCTCAGCGTCTCTGAGCGGGGCGTTCTGTCTACAAGACCTTTTTAAGGAGCCAGCAAAAAACTGAAGAGAAAGGAAAGCACAAAAGCACCTTATCTTACTAAGTACTGGAAAGGGCAGCCGGCAACCGGACGTCAAAGTGGAAAAGCAGCAAGTGAGAGGCCTGTCTCTGCCTACTGCCACACCACCCTGAACACGCCCAATCTTGTCTGATCTCGGAAGCTAAGCAGGGTTGGGCCTGGTTAGTGCTTGGATGGGAGACCACCTGGGAATACCAGGTGCTGTAGGCTTTTGCTTTTTCTTACTTCCACCAGCAGGGGTCACTCTCCTCTATGCCTTTTTTCCATTCCTTTTTTCACAAGCGCACACATGCTCCTTTCTTCTTTTCATTTGCTTTCTCTCTTGCGCTATTTAATCCTTGCAAAATACCAGCATCCTTCTCATCACCGTGGACCTCCAGCATTGTTGCTTATTTACTTTTAATACTAGGCTTCTTTTCACCAGGACCAGCGACTCCCGCATGACTGGAGGAAACCACCGCTGACCTGGAGGCCAGTTTACAGCACAACCCAAGCAAAACACCTTTGCAGGCCACATGACCCCCCCGAAGAGCAGCTCAAATTCACTCGCAACCATCTCACCCTCTTCCTTCATTCACTCCTGGGCGTTTCGCTCCACCCCAAGTTGTGGGTCCAGCTTGCTCTTTCTGTCACATCCCCGCGATGAACGGTTTAGCCTGTAGGAGACCCTGCGCCGAGCCATTTTTAAACACATCTGATGCGGCAGGTGTTTCGTTGCTCAACAAACAACACCTATAGGGACGGCACAGCCTATGCATCGGTACTTCGGAGACCGCCCCAGAACGGCCAGAGTTCTCGTCCCCACGCGAGCCTGAGGAAGGCTGGCCGGTCGATGGGCCAAGCAGCGTCTACTGGCCATACCACCTTGGATACGTCCGATCTCGGAAGCAAAGCAGAGATGGGTTTGGAAATACTTGGTTGGGACACCTCCTGAGAACACCAGGTATTGTAGACAATTTTGATGACGTTTTGCCATCTTGCGCAGCTCGGCTAGCATGGAGTGGCGCCTTGCTGGTGAGAGGATGATAGGAGTTATACTTCACCCAAGACTACGATGTAAGACACAGATGAAGTTATTCTTCCCTTATCTGGACATTTGGACTGACGCCCAGAAATTAGATTGTAACTTGTTTTTAGCTGTCTCAGCAACCTTCTACTGTTATCACTTTTCTGTTTATGAAACTTTCTTATCAACATTCCACTGTTATGAATCATCACTTCACTGCTTGTGAAACAAAAGCATTTTACTGCGCATGTGTGACAAAAAAACTAAGATTATTAGTATAAATAAAGGGACAGCACCTATAGAGGCTGACGCGCTCAGGGGCTTCCCAGTACTTGATTATACACTACGTGTCTGTGTATTTCTTGTTACGGGGATACCCCGACTCCAACAAGGACCCTCCATGGCTGAATGATCCTAACAATTCCTGGCGCCCGAAACAGGGACCCGAGGTCTGCGTATTCCTTCAAGTTCATCGACCGGCACGAGTAACCGCTGAGATTGGGACATCGGAACAGCAGATGACAAACCTGGCCAGGTAAGAGACACTGTTAGTTCTCTTACATCTGCTCTGCGATAGTCCGTAAATTTCATGCATATCTTGTGTTGGGATTGAGGAACTAGTAGAGAAGGATACCTATAGCTCGGGTCATTCATGTATATACTGTAGGATCTGCCGAAGGAGAGGTCAGAGAAGGTTATGAAACGGATGGTATGAAAGAGATGTGGATGTCGGGAATAGCCTCATAAGCCGCACTAAGGTAGATGACATAAGTATTACGGAGATTGCCTAACTGAGTCATAAGGTTGTGTCCTTTCGGGGAAACCTTCGCTCACGCTTAACTCCCGAACCTTTGTCCTCCTTTTTGACGGATAAGAGATTGACAGAATGAGCCCATGGAAGTAATGATAATACTCCAGGGACACGATATATAATGGAGACTGTATGGTTCATTTTATGTATTGTTGGTCTTGCCCTTGTTGCCATATATATATGTGTTAGAATTACTCTACACTTCAGACAAAACGGTCCAGAGAAACCGTTTCAGATACTGGCTCCTTAGGACAGAATAGGTAACGAGGAAAGGTAAAATATAGAATATATTTTATCTAACCCAAAAAGCCTCCTAAGGTAGGAATAGTCAGGAAAAATGGGCAACAAACAGACTAAGACCACAAATGATGAACAAGATGTCTATACAATCGTGAAAGAAAGGTGTGGTGTAGAAGCAACTAAGAATTTAGGGAAAGTTTGCAAAACTTTTCAGGTAGCAAGGCATGACAGGTTCAACAGGAAACTATGGGAGGACATTTGGGTTAGAAAAGCAGGAGTGATAAGAGACAAAGGATGGCAGGAACAAGTAGAGGCCATGGTCGAACTATCAAAAACAGCAGAGACAGACCATTGGACTTTTAATAAAGACAATGGATTATGGAGAACTCCAGTCAGACAGGGTCCCATTGTACAAACAGAAAACAGTAAACAAATGAACCCATTGGCACCACCATATCAGCCCAGGTCAGAACCCACACTGTATCCTGATTTTCGGGGTCCGGGTGGATGGACATGTACAAACTGTGGACTCCAGAATCCAGACTGGAGAGACACATGTGCAGGATGTGGAGCACCACGACCACATGATATGTTGGCACCAGTGCGTATCCTCAGTCGACCATACAGAGAAGAAGATGGTGGCAATCCACCGCGTAGAGTAACTAGATACCATCAGACTAGACAATATTTTCCATGGACCCCCGCTGAGGGAATGTCCCTACTTCAGAATGCACCAGATCCAATACAATGCCCACTAAGATTTGCTACGTACATACAGCAGATAATACACACCCATAATGGAACATGGTCAGATGGGACAGAATTATGTAGAATGAAAATGACACCAGGGTTGTATCAGGAATTGATGACAGTTATAGAACCTCATAGACCTCAACCAGTAGATGGTGAGGATCCAAATACCGCACTGTCAGGACAGAATTTTATGATCAGACTTATGGAGTTTATGAGAACTAAACAACGAATGAGAGGGACTTCAGGAACTGTCTCCCAGAAGTCAGGACAGCCTGTAGATGAATACTACTTAGCGGTAGAAAACAGTTACAGAGACGAGGGAATGGACCTTACCAATGAAGGAGTCATTCGACTGATGACAAAAACTTTTATAGAGAATCTTAACCCAAAACTTAGGGAAAAGTTCAAGGCTGCAACTCCTGATTGGAGAACCTTAGATGATCCCCAGATAGTCAGACAAAAACTATTAGGGATAGAAATGGATATGCGTGAGGCAGCATCCAAACCCGTCAGAGTAGCAGCAAATAATAGTCTGGTCAATAAAAACAACAGATCAAATCAGACCTATGACAAAGGGAACTTGGATAAGAAAACTAATCCATGTCACTACTGTAAGAAACCAGGACATTGGATTAGAGAATGCAGGAAAAAAGCCAGGGATATAGAAGATGGTACCTATGTCCCAAGAGAATCACAAGAAAAGACAGTACAGGCTTCTGCTCCTGCAGCAAGCGAGTGACTAGACGTGATGCAAACCACTTTGACTGGAAGGCGCCCAATAATTCAGGTAAAAGTAGCAGGAAAACAATGCCCTTTTCTAATAGATACCGGAGCAACTTCCTCCGTCCTCAATGAAGACGCCTTACCAAATGCTGATTGTTTATCAGATGATGTAACCTATACCGAAGGGTATGATGGAGGAATCAGGCCACTCCCATATAGTATTCCCCTTGAAACAAAGATAGGATCTAAAATATTTTTATCTAAATTTCTTTTTGTCAAAGGGGCACCTACTTGTCTTCTAGGTACAGACCTATTAAAGCAGACAGAAATGAATATCCAATTTTTGGAGGATGGTAGAGTCCAAATTTTGGTGCCTGATGACCAAGAGTCTCTAGAAAACATTGTAAAAGTCCAAGCCTTAGAGGATGAGAAAGATCCTGCCCCTACCCAAATTATTTTAGATCTTTCTGAGGTACCAGAAAAATTATGGGCACAACATGACACCGATGTAGGACTAATGCCAATAGCTCCAGTAAAAGTCACTCCTGTTCCAGGTGTGACACTACCCCAATTGAGACAGTATCCTATTAGTGCCCAACAAGAACACGCCATAGGAGAACAGATAAAAGATTATCTAAAAACTGGAGTACTGATAGAAGTAAAGTCACCAGCCAATACACCGTTGTACCCCGTAAAAAAGAAATCTACTGAGGGGTCAGCTGCTAGATACCGGATGGTACATGATTTAAGAGAGATAAATAAAATTTTGGAACCTATTACTCCTGTTGTGCCAAATCCACACACGTTGCTATCACAGATCCCAGCAACAGCACGAGTATTTTCTGTCATAGACTTATCAAATGCATTTTTTTCAGTACCATTACACCCAGACTGTTACAAACTGTTTGCATTTACATTTAAGAATAGACAATTAGCATGGACAAGATTACCACAGGGTATGATACATTCACCTACCTTGTACTCAGAAGCTATGAGATCAGTTCTTCAAAATTTCAAACCTACGGATGAGGTTGTAATTCTTCAATATGTTGATGACCTATTATTATGTGCCCCTGCTCAAGAGTCCGCAAACAGCAACACAATAAGATTGTTAATATTTCTAGCAGACATGGGCTGTAAAGTTAACAAGAAAAAAGTACAACTTTGTATGACTACGGTAGTATTTCTAGGACACTGCATTTCACAAGGTATTCGGCACCTCACCGCCGACAGACTAAAAATCATTAGAGATCTTGTTCCTCCCAAGAACTACAAAACATTAAGAGCATTTTTGGGAATAGTATCACACTGCAGACAATGGGTTATACATGCTAGTCAGCTTATGCAACCTCTATATGATTGTTTAAAAATCTAGCCTTTTCAGTTAACTGAATCAGCGCTCATAGCCTTTCAAGACCTCAAGAAAGGTCTCATGTCAGCCCCGGCCTTGGGAATCCCAGACTACGCCAAACCATTCCAATTAATGGCTGCGGAAATGTCTAATCATGCTACAGGAGTACTAACACAGAAACATGAAAATAAACAAAGACCTGTCGCATACTATTCTGCTCAATTAGATAATGTTACCAAAGCTGCACCATCATGTGTCAGAGTAGTAGCAGCTGTCTCTCTTTTGGTAGAAAAAGCCTCAGAAATAGTACTAGACCATGCCTTAATAGTACAAACTACACATGATGTACATGGCATACTGAATCAGGTATTGCCAAAACACATTTCAATGCCTAGACATCTTAGATTACAATGCTCCTTACTAATGCCACCAAACCTCACTTTTCGCCGCATATTGTCTCTAAATTTAGCCACTCTGTTACCACTAGAGACAAAGGGGGGAGTGGAAGGAGGTCAGGAAGACGAAGATGAAAATTTTTTACAATACCACGAACAAGACAATATAATACATGATTGCTTACAGTGTATAGAACAAGAAACACAAGGGCTACCTAATGTACAGGACACCCCTCTTGACAATCCAGACCTACATATGTATATAGATGGTAGTAGGTATGCAGATGAAACTGGTAACTTTCACACAGGTTATGCCATTGTATCAGATCATGATGTTATTGAAGCTGAGCCAATGCAGGCCAGCTGTTCAGCCCAGGAAGCTGAACTATTAGCTCTAATACGAGCATTACAGTTAGCAAAAGAAAAAACCGCTAATATTTTTACTGATTCTAGATATGCATATGGTATTGTACATGATTTTGGATGTATATGGAGAGCTAGAGGTTACATGACAGCTTCAGGTCAACCAGTAAAACATGGACAAATGATTAGACAAATCCTAGAATCAGCTGCCTCAACCAAACAAGTAGCAATAATAAAAGTACCTGCACATGTAAGACTCGACACCGAGATAGCTAGGGGTAATGACCGAGCCGACAAGGCTGCTAAGCGAGCTGCAGTAAAACCTCTGACAACTGACCACACTATTAGTGCAGTATCAGAATTTGACTTAATTACACGGCTCAAAGAAGCCCACCAGCAGGTGAGTAGAGAAGAAAAAGAAGAGTGGCAGAAACAGGGGGCAGAAGAAAAAGAAGGACTATGGAGAAAAGGAGATGAGCTTTGTCTCCCCCGAGAATGGTACCCTGTTGTGGTCAGTGAAGCCCACGGACCTACACATGTGTCTGCAAACGGTATGATACAGAGGGTCAGACAGAAGTGGTTAGCCCCAGGGTTCGGCCAGGTAGCTCGAGCAAAATGTGGTTCTTGTGAAATCTGTTTAGCCCACAATCCAGGACAGACTGTTAAGACCCCCCAGAAGCACCATGTAAGACCACTATATCCGTTCCAGAGACTTCAGATCGATTACATCCAGATGCCTAAGCATGGACACTATGAGTATGTACTGGTATGTGTGGACATGTTTTCGGGGTGGCCAGAGGCTTATCCAGTTCATACAGCCACGGCTAAAGTCACTGCAGTAAAAATAGCACATGAACTGGTACCCCGTTATGGTATCCCAGAAGTGATCGAGTCAGATAGAGGTACACATTTTACTGGAGAGATCTTTCAGAATGTAATGAAAATGTTGTGTATAAAAAGTGAACTACACACCCCTTACCACCCACAGAGTTCTGGTAAGGTTGAGAGAATGAATGGAACACTTAAGTTAAAAATACAGAAAGCCATGGCAGAAACACAGAAACCATGGACTGAGTGTCTCCCAATAGCATTGTATTCAGTCAGAAACACCCCCCAGGGAAAGAGCAAACTCACCCCCCATGAAATATTGTTTGGTAGAGTTGCCAATACAGGATTGTATTTCCCACAGACTTTAATGTTAGAAACTGAAAGCTTAACTGCTTATGTACAAAATTTATGTAAGCATGTGTCTAAAATACACTCTTTAGTGTTCTCTTCCATTCCAGATCCTGATTCCATTGAGGGAACGCACAAGCTGCAACCAGGAGACGAAGTTTACGTAAAAAGACATAACAGAAGAACGCTAGAACCCAGATTTGAGGGTCCATATCAGGTGTTATTGACAACTCCAACTGCAGTAAAATTGGAAGGAAAATCAGCATGGGTACATGCAAGCCATTGCAAAAAGAAATAGTGGTGATTGTACTTGTGTTAGCTATAACGATAGATCAGGGAGACCTGTGGGATAAACTAAGTTCCCCAAAACCTGCAGATAATAAATTTATAAAACATCATGAGACATTGGTAAACGGGCTGCTCGATGGCGGACAGAAAATAGCAGACTGTTGGATTTGTACGCATTCTCCAATATCAGCCACGAGCATACCCTTCCTGGCCGTACCCATGACCCCTGAGGAAGTGTTTACATGGACTAATTGCTCAGACAAATTAGCAAATAACCAAACCGTTAATTCTAGATTATGGAACACCACTGTTGCCATCCCAGTTGTGGGGTGGGTGGGATTTCCCTGGTGGCAAGGTAATATGACCGGAAAAATAAACAACTTACAATATTTAGCGTTTAAAGGAGGTGTATGGGTTCCTAGAAATAAGACGGGACTAACAGACTTAGGGTTAATTCCTACAGAAAATATACAACTCAGTTTTAGTAGCACAGTATCTTCTTCTCAACCTTTTAAACCTGATATAGTAGAAAAATACATACACAATAATGGTTGGAAATATTCACAATTATTCCCCGATGGAAACAATGATACATGTTCAAAGATACCAGGTAATATATTATGTAATGAATCAAGTGCATATGACCCAGGTACACCGACTTGTGAAAATCCAGATGCAGGATACTGTAGTCCATTAGGTCAAAAACCCCCTTGGTGTATACTTCAGAATGTATCTAAATTTTTAGATTTGGTACATAGGTTGGTGCTCCAACACTCTGCAATATGGGATCTGCCTGAAGGAACCTTCTGGATTTGTGGAAATGGAGCATACAAATGGCTCCCAGTAGGAATAAAAGGTGCATGTACTCTAGGACGCTTAACACCGGCCACATTTATAGTTCAGAATCAGCAGGTAGATATGCAAGCAGTACCTAAACACACACTATACAAAAGAGCAGCCGACAACTCGCCTAGACCTTCAGGTAGGCCACATGTGGTCCAAATGGGAATTCCTAATAAAATATTCAGCACTTTCTTTGTGTATCCAATGTTGATGCAGATGTGGGATAAATTAGTTCAGGCCACCGACTATCTAGATGATCAGATATGGGATATTATGGATATACTTAATACTAGTATAGCTGTCCAAAATCAACTTATAATTGTTACTAATCAACATACTGTAGTGTTAGACTACCTAACTGCGGCCCAGGGAGGAATGTGTCAAATTATTGGTCCAACCTGTTGTCATTACATAGATCCAAACAGTACAATGAGTATGAGGTTCAAGCTGGCAGATATACAACGATTACGGGATGAATATGACAGACACAATGACCAAAATAAAGATAGCTGGTGGTCAGACACCTTCTCCTTTCTCAACCCAAAGAACTGGTTTAAGGGTATTGGAGGTTGGGTGGCTGGAATTCTGCAAGGTATATTACAGATTGTGCTAATTATAGTAGTCATATATGTAGTGTTTAAAATAGGATTAAAAATTATTTTAATATGCATAAATAAGCTTTGTAACACGGACTCAAGAATATGAAAGAAAAGAACTCCCGGACCAGGTTTTCTACCAAAAGTCCATAAGGAAGAATCAAAGGGGGGACTGAGAGGATGATAGGAGTTATACTTCACCCAAGACTACGATGTAAGACACAGATGAAGTTATTCTTCCCTTATCTGGACATTTGGACTGACGCCCAGAAATTAGATTGTAACTTGTTTTTAGCTGTCTCAGCAACCTTCTACTGTTATCACTTTTCTGTTTATGAAACTTTCTTATCAACATTCCACTGTTATGAATCATCACTTCACTGCTTGTGAAACAAAAGCATTTTACTGCGCATGTGTGACAAAAAAACTAAGATTATTAGTATAAATAAAGGGACAGCACCTATAGAGGCTGACGCGCTCAGGGGCTTCCCAGTACTTGATTATACACTACGTGTCTGTGTATTTCTTGTTACGGGGATACCCCGACTCCAACAAGGACCCTCCATGGCTGAATGATCCTAACACTGGACACCGACCTTACGTAAAGTAGAGGATGGAAGTCCCAAGCCCCCCAAGACCTCTAAGATAAGGACGCAACCCCGCCGCCTCTACCAGGCCTCACACCGAGCTCCTTGCCACGGCTAGGAGTGCTTATTGACCCCGCAGCCGGCCGTATGCAAATGATGGCGTTAAAAGCATCTCGCGCTGTGAAGGGGCCAGGCTTTCAGCAGCTGCCCAGGGGATGGTTTTAGAGGGCGACCGCCTAACGAGGGCCAGCAGAAGTAACGTCTTCTTCTTCAAAGAAGCTTGTGTAACTAACCCAATCAGACAGCTGCCCAGGAGCTAACCTCAGTGCTAGGAAGGAGCGGGAGGGAATTGAGGGGGTGGTTCCTGCTAAGGCCCTGAAATAATAATAAGACAGGCAGGAGAGTCTGACGCATGGTGGCGGAAAAGCTGCAGGTGCAAATAGGGAATGTGGTCTCGTGCGAGCAACTTGTGCATGCTCGCTGTGTGTGAGTGTGCGCTTCCTAGGTACGGCGCGCTGCAGACAGTCAAAAGGGTTGCTCCCTTTCATTAAAAGTTAATCCCCGGCTGCAGGCTATTAGAAAGCAACTAACCGCGCTCTACTCACCCTACCCAGGTCTACCGGTGAGTCTCGCCGCTGCTCCCGGCCTGTGGCATTGGCCGCGACGCTGACGTTCCGTCGACAGCGCGGCAGCCGATCAGTGAGCTCAGCGGCTCTGAGCGGGGCGTTCTGTCTACAAGACCTTTTTAAGGAGCCAGCAAAAAACTGAAGAGAAAGGAAAGCACAAAAGCACCTTATCTTACTAAGCACTGGAAAGGGCAGCCGGCAACCGGACGTCAAAGTAGAAAAGCAGCAAGTGAGAGGCCTGTCTTTGCCTACAGCCACACCACCCTGAACACGCCTGATCTTGTCTGATCTTGGAAGCTAAGCAGGGTTGGGCCTGGTTAGTACTTGGATGGGAGACTGCCTGGGAATACCAGGTGCTGTAGGCTTTTGCTTTTTCTTACTTCCACCAGCAGGGGTCACTCTCCTCTATGCCTTTTTTCCATTCCTTTTTTCACAAGCGCACACATGCTCCTTTCTTCTTTTCATTTGCTTTCTCTCTTGCGCTATTTAATCCTTGCAAAATACGAGCATCCTTCTCATCACCGTGGACCTCCAGCATTGTTGCTTATTTACTTTTAATACTAGGCTTCTTTTCACCAGGACCAGCGACTCCCGCATGACTGGAGGAAACCACCGCTGACCTGGAGGCCAGTTTACAGCACAACCCAAGCAAAACACCTTTGCAGGCCACACTACCCCCCCCCCGAAGAGCAGCTCAAATTCACTCGCAACCATCTCACCCTCTTCCTTCATTCACTCCTGGGCGTTTCGCTCCACCCCAAGTTGTGGGTCCAGCTTGCTCTTTCTGTCACATCCCCGCGATGAACGGTTTAGCCTGCAGGAGACCCTGCGCCGAGCCATTTTTAAACAGATCTGATGCGGCAGGTGTTTCGTTGCTCAACAAACAACACCTATAGGGACGGCACAGCCTATGCATCGGTCCTTCGGAGACCGCCCCAGAACGGCCAGAGTTCTCGTCCCCACGCGAGCCTGAGGAAGGCTGGCCGGTCGATGGGCCAAGCAGCGTCTACTGGCCATACCACCTTGGATACGTCCGATCTCGGAAGCAAAGCAGAGATGGGTTCAGAAATACTTGGTTGGGACACCTCCTGAGAACACCAGGTATTGTAGACAATTTTGATGACGTTTTGCCATCTTGCGCAGCTCGGCTAGCATGGAGTGGCGCCTTGCTAGACACCGACCTTATGTAAAGTAGAGGATAGAAGTCCCAAGCCCCCCAAGACCTCTAAGATAAGGACGCAACCCCGCCGCCTCTACCAGGCCTCACACCGAGCTCCTTGCCACGGCTAGGAGTGCTTATTGACCCCGCAGCCGGCCGTATGCAAATGATGGCGTTAAAAGCATCTCGCGCTGTGAAGGGGCCAGGCTTTCAGCAGCTGCCCAGGGGATGGTTTTAGAGGGCGACCGCCTAACGAGGGCCAGCAGAAGTAACGTCTTCTTCTTCAAAGAAGCTTGTGTAACTAACCCAATCAGACAGCTGCCCAGGAGCTAACCTCAGTGCTAGGAAGGAGCGGGAGGGAATTGAGGGGGTGGTTCCTGCTAAGGCCCTGAAATAATAATAAGACAGGCAGGAGAGTCTGACGCATGGTGGCGGAAAAGCTGCAGGTGCAAATAGGGAATGTGGTCTCGTGCGAGCAACTTGTGCATGCTCGCTGTGTGTGAGTGTGCGCTTCCTAGGTACGGCGCGCTGCAGACAGTCAAAAGGGTTGCTCCCTTTCATTAAAAGTTAATCCCCGGCTGCAGGCTATTAGAAAGCAAATAACCGCGCTCTACTCACCCTACCCAGGTCTACCGGTGAGTCTCACCGCTGCTCCCGGCCTGTGGCATTGGCCGCGACGCTGACGTTCCGTCGACAGCGCGGCAGCCGATCAGTGAGCTCAGGGGCTGTGAGCGGGGCGTTCTGTCTACAAGACCTTTTTAAGGAGCCAGCAAAAAATTGAAGAGAAAGGAAAGCACAAAAGCACCTTATCTTACTAAGCACTGGAAAGGGCAGCCGGCAACCGGACGTCAAAGTAGAAAAGCAGCAAGTGAGAGGCCTGTCTCTGCCTACGGCCACACCACCCTGAACACGCCCGATCTCGTTTGATCTTGGAAGCTAAGCAGGGTTGGGCCTGGTTAGTACTTGGATGGGAGACCACCTGGGAATACCAGGTGCTGTAGGCTTTTGCTTTTTCTTACTTCCACCAGCAAGGGTTACTCTCCTCTATGCCTTTTTTCCATTCCTTTTTTCACAAGCGCACACATGCTCCTTTCTTCTTTTCATTTGCTTTCTCTCTTGCGCTATTTAATCCTTGCAAAATACCAGCATCCTTCTCATCACCGTGGACCTCCAGCATTGTTGCTTATTTACTTTTAATACTAGGCTTCTTTTCACCAGGACCAGCGACTCCCGCATGACTGGAGGAAACCACCGCTGACCTGGAGGCAACCACTGGTAACCCGGAGGCCAGTTTACAGCACAACCCAAGCAAAACACCTTTGCAGGCCACACGACCCCCCCCCGAAGAGCAGCTCAAATTCACTCGCAACCATCTCACCCTCTTCCTTCATTCACTCCTGGGCGTTTCGCTCCACCCCAAGTTGCGGGTCCAGCTTGCTCTTTCTGTCACATCCCCGCGATGAACAGTTTAGCCTGCAGGAGACCCTGCGCCGAGCCATTTTTAAACACATCTGATGCGGCAGGTGTTTCATTGCTCAACAAACAACACCTATAGGGACGGCACAGCCTATGCATCGGTCCTTCGGAGACCGCCCCAGAACGGCCATAGTTCTCGTCCCCACGCGAGCCTGAGGAAGGCTGGCCGGGCGATGGGCCAAGCAGCGTCTACTGGCCATACCACCTTGGATACGTCCGATCTCGGAAGCAAAGCAGAGATGGGTTCGGAAATACTTGGTTGGGACACCTCCTGAGAACACCAGGTATTGTAGACAATTTTGATGACGTTTTGCCATCTTGCCCAGCTCGGCTAGCATGGAGTGGCGCCTTGCTGGACACCGACCTTACGTAAAGTAGAGGCTGGAAGTCCCAAGCCTCCCAAGCCCCCCAAGACCTCTAAGATAAGGACGCAACCCCGCCGCCTCTACCAGGCCTCACACCGAGCTCCTTGCCACGGCTAGGAGTGCTTATTGACCCCGCAGCCGGCCGTATGCAAATGATGGCGTTAAAAGCATCTCACGCTGTGAAGGGGCCAGGCTTTCAGCAGCTGCCCAGGGGATGGTTTTAGAGGGCGACCGCCTAACGAGGGCCAGCAGAAGTAACGTCTTCTTCTTCAAAGAAGCTTGTGTAACTAACCCAATCAGACAGCTGCCCAGGAGCTAACCGCAGTGCTAGGAAGGAGCGGGAGGGAATTGAGGGGGTGGTTCCTGCTAAGGCCCTGAAATAATAATAAGACAGGCAGGAGAGTCTGACACATGGTGGCGGAAAAGCTGCAGGGGCAAATAGGGAATGTGGTCTCGTGCGAGCAACTTGTGCATGCTCGCTGTGTGTGAGTGTGGGCTTCCTAGGTACGGCGCGCTGCAGACAGTCAAAAGGGTTGCTCCCTTTCATTAAAAGTTAATCCCCGGCTGCAGGCTATTAGAAAGCAACTAACCGCGCTCTACTCACCCTACCCAGGTCTACCGGTGAGTCTCGCCGCTGCTCCCGGCCTGTGGCATTGGCCGCGACGCTGATGTTCCGTCGACAGCGCGGCAGCCGATCAGTGAGCTCAGCGGCTCTGAGCGGGGCGTTCTGTCTACAAGACCTTTTTAAGGAGCCAGCAAAAAAGTGAAGAGAAAGGAAAGCACAAAAGCACCTTGTCTTACTAAGCACTGGAAAGGGCAGCCGGCAACCGGACGTCAAAGTAGAAAAGCAGCAAGTGAGAGGCCTGTCTCTACCTACGGCCACACCACCCTGAACACGCCTGATCTTGTCTGATCTTGGAAGCTAAGCAGGGTTGGGCTAGATTAGTACTTGGATGGGAGACTGCATGGGAATACCAGGTGCTGTAGGCTTTTGCTTTTTCTTACTTCCACCAGCAGGGGTCACTCTCCTCTATGCCTTTTTTCCATTCCTTTTTTCACAAGCGCACACATGCTCCTTTCTTCTTTTCATTTGCTTTCTCTCTTGCGCTATTTAATCCTTGCAAAATACCAGCATCCTTCTCATCACCGTGGACCTCCAGCATTGTTGCTTATTTACTTTTAATACTAGGCTTCTTTTCACCAGGACCAGCGACTCCCGCATGACTGGAGGCAACCACCGCTGACCTGGAGGCAACCACTGGTAACCTGGAGGCCAGTTTACAGCACAACCCAAGCAAAACACCTTTGCAGGCCACACGACCCCCCCCCCGAAGAGCAGCTCAAATTCACTCGCAACCATCTCACCCTCTTCCTTCATTCACTCCTGGGCGTTTCGCTCCACCCCAAGTTGCGGGTCCAGCTTGCTCTTTCTGTCACATCCCCGCGATGAACGGTTTAGCCTGCAGGAGACCCTGCGCCGAGCCATTTTTAAACACATCTGATGTGGCAGGTGTTTCATTGCTCAACAAACAACACCTATAGGGACGGCACAGCCTATGCATCGGTCCTTCGGAGACCGCCCCAGAACGGCCAGAGTTCTCGTCCCCACGCGAGCCTGAGGAAGGCTGGCCGGTCGATGGGCCAAGCAGCGTCTACTGGCCATACCACCTTGGATACGTCCGATCTCGGAAGCAAAGCAGAGATGGGTTCGGAAATACTTGGTTGGGACACCTCCTGAGAACACCAGGTATTGTAGACAATTTTGATGACGTTTTGCCATCTTGCCCAGCTCGGCTAGCATGGAGTGGCGCCTTGCTGGACACCGACCTTACGTAAAGTAGAGGCTGGAAGTCCCAAGCCTCCCAAGCCCCCCAAGACCTCTAAGATAAGGACGCAACCCCGCCGCCTCTACCAGGCCTCACACCGAGCTCCTTGCCACGGCTAGGAGTGCTTATTGACCCCGCAGCCGGCCGTATGCAAATGATGGCGTTAAAAGCATCTCGCGCTGTGAAGGGGCCAGGCTTTCAGCAGCTGCCCAGGGGATGGTTTTAGAGTGCGACCGCCTAACGAGGGCCAGCAAAAGTAACGTCTTCTTCTTCAAAGAAGTTTGTGTAACTAACCCAATCAGACAGCTGCCCAGGAGCTAACCTCAGTGCTAGGAAGGAGCGGGAGGGAATTGAGGGGGTGGTTCCTGCTAAGGCCCTGAAATAATAATAAGACAGGCAGGAGAGTCTGACGCATGGTGGCGGAAAAGCTGCAGGTGCAAATAGGGAATGTGGTCTCGTGCGAGCAACTTGTGCATGCTCGCTGTGTGTGAGTGTGCGCTTCCTAGGTACGGCGCGCTGCAGACAGTCAAAAGGGTTGCTCCCTTTCATTAAAAGTTAATCCCCGGCTGCAGGCTATTAGAAAGCAACTAACCGCGCTCTACTCACCCTACCCAGGTCTACCGGTGAGTCTCGCCGCTGCTCCCGGCCTGTGGCATTGGCCGCGACGCTGACGTTCTGTCGACAGCGCGGCAGCCGATCAGTGAGCTCAGCGGCTCTGAGCGGGGCGTTCTGTCTACAAGACCTTTTTAAGGAGCCAGCAAAAAAGTGAAGAGAAAGGAAAGCACAAAAGCACCTCGTCTTACTAAGCACTGGAAAGGGCAGCCGGCAACCGGACGTCAAAGTAGAAAAGCAGCAAGTGAGAGGCCTGTCTCTGCCTACGGCCACACCACCCTGAACACGCCTGATCTCGTCTGATCTTGGAAGCTAAGCAGTGTTGGGCCTGGTTAGTACTTGGATGGGAGACCGCCTGGGAATACCAGGTGCTGTAGGCTTTTGCTTTTTCTTACTTCCACCAGCAAGGGTCACTCTCCTCTATGCCTTTTTTCCATTCCTTTTTTCACAAGCGCACACATGCTCCTTTCTTTTCATTTGCTTTCTCTCTTGCGCTATTTAATCCTTGCAAAATACCAGCATCCTTCTCATCACCGTGGGCCTCCAGCATTGTTGCTTAGTTACTTTTAATACTAGGCTTCTTTTCACCAGGACCAGCGACTCCCGCATGACTGGAGGCAACCACCGCTGACCTGGAGGCCAGTTTACAGCACAACCCAAGCAAAACACCTTTGCAGGCCACACGACCCCCCCGAAGAGCAGCTCAAATTCACTCGCAACCATCTCACCCTCTTCCTTCATTCACTCCTGGGCGTTTCGCTCCACCCCAAGTTGCGGGTCCAGCTTGCTCTTTCTGTCACATCCCCGCGATGAACGGTTTAGCCTGCAGGAGACCCTGCGCCGAGCCATTTTTAAACACATCTGATGCGGCAGGTGTTTCATTGCTCAACAAACAACACCTATAGGGACGGCACAGCCTATGCATCGGTCCTTCGGAGACCGCCCCAGAACGGCCGAGTTCTCGTCCCCACGCGAGCCTGAGGAAGGCTGGCCGGGCGATGGGCCAAGCAGCGTCTACTGGCCATACCACCTTGGATACGTCCGATCTCGGAAGCAAAGCAGAGATGGGTTCGTAAATACTTGGTTGGGACACCTCCTGAGAACACCAGGTATTGTAGACAATTTTGATGACGTTTTGCCATCTTGCCCAGCTCGCCTAGCATGGAGTGGCGCCTTGCTGGACACCGACCTTACGTAAAGTAGAGGCTGGAAGTCCCAAGCCTCCCAAGCCCCCCAAGACCTCTAAGATAAGGACGCAACCCCGCCGCCTCTACCAGGCCTCACACCGAGCTCCTTGCCACGGCTAGGAGTGCTTATTGACCCCGCAGCCGGCCGTATGCAAATGATGGCGTTAAAAGCATCTCGCGCTGTGAAGAGGCCAGGCTTTCAGCAGCTGACCAGGGGATGGTTTTAGAGGGCGACCGCCTAACGAGGGCCAGCAGAAGTAACGTCTTCTTCTTCAAAGAAGCTTGTGTAACTAACCCAATCAGACAGCTGCCCAGGAGCTAACCTCAGTGCTAGGAAGGAGCGGGAGGGAATTGAGGGGGTGGTTCCTGCTAAGACCCTGAAATAATAATAAGACAGGCAGGAGAGTCTGACGCATGGTGGCGGAAAAGCTGCAGGTGCAAATAGGGAATGTGGTCTCGTGCGAGCAACTTGTGCATGCTCGCTGTGTGTGTGTGTGTGCTTCCTAGGTACGGCGTGCTGCAGACAGTCAAAAGGGTTGCTCCCTTTCATTAAAAGTTAATCCCCGGCTGCAGGCTATTAGAAAGCAACTAACCGCGCTCTACTCACCCTACCCAGGTCTACCGGTGAGTCTCGCCGCTGCTCCCGGCCTGTGGCATTGGCCGCGACGCTGACGTTCCGTCGACAGCGCGGCAGCCGATCAGTAAGCTCAGCGGCTCTGAGCGGGGCGTTCTGTCTACAAGACCTTTTTAAGGAGCCAGTAAAAAAGTGAAGAGAAAGGAAAGCACAAAAGCACCTTGTCTTACTAAGCACTGGAAAGGGCAGCCGGCAACCGGACGTCAAAGTAGAAAAGCAGCAAGTGAGAAGCCAGTCTCTACCTACGGCTACACCACCCTGAACACACCCGATCTCGTCTGATCTTGGAATCTAAGCAGGGTTGGGCCTGCTTAGTACTTGGATGGGAGACCGCCTGGGAATACCAGGTGCTGTAGGCTTTTGCTTTTTCTTACTTCCACAAGCAGGGGTCACTCTCCTCTATGCCTTTTTTCCATTCCTTTTTTCACAAGCGCACACATGCTCCTTTCTTCTTTTCATTTGCTTTCTCTCTTGCGCTATTTAATCCTTGCAAAATACCAGCATCCTTCTCATCACCGTGGGCCTCCAGCATTGTTGCTTATTTACTTTTAATACTAGGCTTCTTTTCACCAGGACCAGCGACTCCCGCATGACTGGAGGCAACCACCGCTGACCTGGAGGCCAGTTTACAGCACAACCCAAGCAAAACACCTTTGCAGGCCACACGACCCCCCCGAAGAGCAGCTCAAATTCACTCGCAACCATCTCACCCTCTTCCTTCATTCACTCCTGGGCGTTTCGCTCCACCCCAAGTTGCGGGTCCAGCTTGCTCTTTCTGTCACATCCCCGCGATGAACGGTTTAGCCTGCAGGAGACCCTGCGCCGAGCCATTTTTAAAAACATCTGATGCGGCAGGTGTTTCATTGCTCAACAAACAACACCTATAGGGACGGCACAGCCTATGCATCGGTCCTTCGGAGACCGCCCCAGAACGGCCAGAGTTCTCGTCCCCACGCGAGCCTGAGGAAGGCTGGCCGGGCGATGGGCCAAGCAGCGTCTACTGGCCATACCACCTTGGATACGTCCGATCTCGGAAGTAAAGCAGAGATGGGTTCGGAAATACTTGGTTGGGACACCTCCTGAGAACACCAGGTATTGTAGACAATTTTGATGACGTTTTGCCATCTTGCCCAGCTCGGCTAGCATTGAGTGGCGCCTTGCTGGACACCGACCTTACGTAAAGTAGAGGCTGGAAGTCCCAAGCCTCCCAAGCCCCCCAAGACCTCTAAGATAAGGACGCAACCCCGCCGCCTCTACCAGGCCTCACACCGAGCTCCTTGCCACGGCTAGGAGTGCTTATTGACCCCGCAGCCGGCCGTATGCAAATGATGGCGTTAAAAGCATCTCGCGCTGTGAAGGGGCCAGGCTTTCAGCAGCTGCCCAGGGGATGGTTTTAAAGGGCGACCGCCTAACGAGGGCCAGCAGAAGTAACGTCTTCTTCTTCAAAGAAGCTTGTGTAACTAACCCAATCAGACAGCTGCCCAGGAGCTAACCTCAGTGCTAGGAAGGAGCGGGAGGGAATTGAGGGGGTGGTTCCTGCTAAGGCCCTGAAATAATAATAAGACAGGCAGGAGAGTCTGACGCATGGTGGCGGAAAAGCTGCAGGTGCAAATAGGGAATGTGGTCTCGTGCGAGCAACTTGTGCATGCTCGCTGTGTGTGAGTGTGCGCATCCTAGGTACGGCGCGCTGCAGACAGTCAAAAGGGTTGCTCCCTTTCATTAAAAGTTAATCCCCGGCTGCAGGCTATTAGAAAGCAACTAACCGCGCTCTACTCACCCTACCCAGGTCTACCGGTGAGTCTCGCCGCTGCTCCCGGCCTGTGGCATTGGCCGCGACGCTGACGTTCCGTCGACAGCGCGGCAGCCGATCAGTGAGCTCAGCGGCTCTGAGCGGGGCGTTCTGTCTACAAGACCTTTTTAAGGAGCCAGCAAAAAAGTGAAGAGAAAGGAAAGCACAAAAGCACCTTGTCTCACTAAGCACTGGAAAGGGCAGCCGGCAACCGGACGTCAAAGTAGAAAAGCAGCAAGTGAGAGGCCAGTCTCTGCTTATGGCCACACCACCCTGAACACGCCCAATCTCGTCTCATCTCGGAAGCTAAGCAGGGTCAGGCCTGGTTAGTACTTGGATGGGAGACCGCCTGGGAATACCAGGTGCTGTAGGCTTTTGCTTTGTCTTACTTCCACAAGCAGGGGTCACTCTCCTCTATGCCTTTTTTCCATTCCTTTTTTCACAAGCGCACACATGCTCCTTTCTTCTTTTCATTTGCTTTCTCTCTTGCGCTATTTAATCCTTGCAAAATACCAGCATCCTTCTCATCACCGTGGACCTCCAGCATTGTTGCTTATTTACTTTTAATACTAGGCTTCTTTTCACCAGGACCAGCGACTCCCGGCTGACTGGAGGCAACCACCGCTGACCTGGAGGCAACCACCGGTAACCTGGAGGCCAGTTTACAGCACAACCCAAGCAAAACACCTTTGCAGGCCACACGACCCCCCCGAAGAGCAGCTCAAATTCACTCGCAACCATCTCACCCTCTTCCTTCATTCACTCCTGGGCGTTTCGCTCCACCCCTAGTTGCGGGTCCAGCTTGCTCTTTCTGTCACATCCCCGCGATGAACGGTTTAGCCTGCAGGAGACCCTGCGCCGAGCCATTTTTAAACACATCTGATGCGGCAGGTGTTTCATTGCTCAACAAACAACACCTATAGGGACGGCACAGCCTATGCATCGGTCCTTCGGAGACCGCCCCAGAACGGCCAGAGTTCTCGTCCCCACGCGAGCCTGAGGAAGGCTGGCCGGGCGATGGGCCAAGCAGCGTCTACTGGCCATACCACCTTGGATACGTCCGATCTCAGAAGCAAAGCAGAGATGGGTTCGGAAATATTTGGTTGGGACACCTCCTGAGAACACCAGGTATTGTAGACAATTTTGATGACGTTTTGCCATCTTGCCCAGCTCGGCTAGCATGGAGTGGCGCCTTGCTGGACACCGACCTTACGTAAAGTAGAGGCTGGAAGTCCCAAGCCTCCCAAGCCCCCAAGACCTCTAAGATAAGGACGCAACCCCGCCACCTCTACCAGGCCTCACACCGAGCTCCTTGCCACGGCTAGGAGTGCTTATTGACCCCGCAGCCGGCCGTATGCAAACGATGGCGTTAAAAGCATCTCGCGCTGTGAAGGGGCCAGGCTTTCAGCAGCTGCCCAGGGGATGGTTTTAGAGGGCGACCGCCTAACGAGGGCCAGCAGAAGTAACGTCTTCTTCTTCAAAGAAGCTTGTGTAACTAACCCAATCAGACAGCTGCCCAGGAGCTAACCTCAGTGCTAGGAAGGAGCGGGAGGTATTTGAGGGGGTGGTTCCTGTTAAGGCCCTGAAATAATAATAAGACAGGCAGGAGAGTCTGACGCATGGTGGCGGAAAAGCTGCAGGTGCAAATAGGGAATGTGGTCTCGTGCGAGCAACTTGTGCATGCTCGCTGTGTGTGAGTGTGCGCTTCCTAGGTACGGCGCGCTGCAGACAGTCAAAAGGGTTGCTCCCTTTCATTAAAAGTTAATCTAGAAAGCAACTAACCGCGCTCTACTCCCCCTACCCAGGTCTACCGGTGAGTCTCGCCGCTGCTCCCGGCCTGTGGCATTGGCCGCGACGCTTACGTTCCGTCGACAGCGCGGCAGCCGATCAGTGAGCTCAGCGGCTCTGAGCGGGGCGTTCTGTCTACAAGACCTTTTTAAGGAGCCAGCAAAAAAGTGAAGAGAAAGGAAAGCACAAAAGCACCTTGTCTCACTAAGCACTGGAAAGGGCAGCCGGCAACCGGACGTCAAAGTAGAAAAGCAGCAAGTGAGAGGCCTGTCTCTGCCTACGGCCACACAACCCTGAACACGCCCTATCTCGTCTGATCTCAGAAGATAAGCAGGGTCAGGCCTGGTTAGTACTTGGATGGGAGACTGCCTGGGAATACCAGGTGCTGTAGGCTTCTGCTTTTTCTTACTTTCACAAGCAGGGGTCACTCTCCTCTATGCCTTTTTTCCATTCCTTTTTTCAGAAGCGCACACATGCTCCTTTCTTCTTTTCATTTGCTTTCTCTCTTGCGCTATTTAATCCTTGCAAAATACCAGCATCCTTCTCATCACCGTGGGCCTCCAGCATTGTTGCTTATTTACTTTTAATACTAGGTTTCTTTTCACCAGGACCAGCGACTCCCGCATGACTGGAGGCAACCACCGGTAACCTGGAGGCCAGTTTACAGCACAACCCAAGCAAAACACCTTTGCAGGCCACACGACCCCCCCCGAAGAGCAGCTCAAATTCACTCGCAACCATCTCACCCTCTTCCTTCATTCACTCCTGGGCGTTTCGCTCCACCCCAAGTTGCGGGTCCAGATTGCTCTTTCTGTCACATCCCCGTGATGAACGGTTTAGCCTGCAGGAGACCCTGCGCGGAGCCATTTTTAAACACATCTGATGCGGCAGGTGTTTCATTGCTCAACAAACAACACCTATAGGGACGGCACAGCCAATGCATCGGTCCTTCGGAGACCGCCCCAGAACAGCCAGAGTTCTCGTCCCCACGCGAGCTTGAGGAAGGCTGGCCATACCACCTTGGATACGTCCGATCTCGGAAGCAAAGCAGAGATGGGTTCGGAAATACTTGGTTGGGACACCTCCTGAGAACACCAGGTATTGTAGACAATTTTGATGACGTTTTGCCATCTTGCCCAGCTCGGCTAGCATGGAGTGGCGCCTTGCTGGACACCGACCTTACGTAAAGTAGAGGCTGGAAGTCCCAAGCCTCCCAAGCCCCCCAAGACCTCTAAGATAAGGACGCAACCCCGCCGCCTCTACCAGGCCTCACACCGAGCTCCTTGCCACGGCTAGGAGTGCTTATTGACCCCGCAGCCGGCCGTATGCAAATGATGGCGTTAAAAGCATCTCGCGCTGTGAAGGGGCCAGGCTTTCAGCAGCTGCCCAGGGGATGGTTTTAGAGGGCGACCGCCTAACGAGGGCCAGCAGAAGTAACGTCTTCTTCTTCAAAGAAGCTTGTGTAACTAACCCAATCAGACAGCTGCCCAGGAGCTAACCTCAGTGCTAGGAAGGAGCGGGAGGGAATTGAGGGGGTGGTTCCTGCTAAGGCCCTGAAATAATAATAAGACAGGCAGGAGAGTCTGACGCATGGTGGCGGAAAAGCTGCAGGTGCAAATAGGGAATGTGGTCTCGTGCGAGCAACTTGTGCATGCTCGCTGTGTGTGAGTGTGCGCTTCCTAGGTACGGCGCGCTGCAGACAGTCAAAAGGGTTGCTCCCTTTCATTAAAAGTTAATCCCCGGCTGCAGGCTATTAGAAAGCAACTAACCGCGCTCTACTCACCCTACCCAGGTCTACCGGTGAGTCTCGCCGCTGCTCCCGGCCTGTGGCATTGGCCGCGACGCTGACGTTCCGTCGACAGCGCGGCAGCCGATCAGTGAGCTCAGCGGCTGTGAGCGGGGCGTTCTGTCTACAAGACCTTTTTAAGGAGCCAGCAAAAAAGTGAAGAGAAAGGAAAGCACAAAAGCACTTTGTCTTACTAAGCACTGGAAAGGGCAGACGGCAACCGGACGTCAAAGTAGAAAAGCAGCAAGTGAGAGGCCTGTCTCTGCCTACGGCCACACCACCCTGAACACGTCCGATCTCGTCTGATCTCGGAAGCTAAGTGTGACACCCCAGGGGTCTGGTTGCCACAGTGATAGAGATATTACGTCTGAGAGCAGGTGGGAGGTCTCTTGGTCAGGAATCCTATGCATGCCACACCTCCTGCACAGTCCTGGGAGGGGAAGAACTTCCCCTATATAAAACTGGGGCTGAGGCAGGGTTAGTGAGTAGAGAAGAAGTAGAGACAGAGAAAAGAAGCAAATATAGGAACAGAACATCAGGAGCTCTGTGGGAGCAGTGTTACAAGGAGTCAGGGGCTGGCAGCTGCAGAGCTCGCCCTGACTGAGAAGATTTCTTACCGGACCCGGAGTCCGAGGCTGTGGGGACTAACTCCTACCCAGCAGCAGAATCCGTCAGGCAGGGGATTCCAGGTCCTCTGGCCAAGAAACCCGAAGGCACGGTCACACGCATGGGACCAGCACCGCCGTCGTGGAGCGGAAGCTACTAGAAGGCCCCGAGTCACCGGCCATACGGGTGAGCACCACACGGTACACTGAGGGACGTGGGCTACTTATACCAGCCTCTAGCAAGGTAGCCAGAAGAGTACAGTTAGTTTGGGAGGCCTACAACTCCGCCTGGCCAGGGGAGATCCCATCTGCTCAAGGACTGACCAGGCCCCAATCGCTAGCCAGTACTCCGGGAGGGTCTATCTTTGTCACCAGTAAAGACCCTGAACTACACCGTACCGTCTCCGAGTGGTTCCTGCTACCCCCATCATCCACGTCGGCTGCCCTGAGGCCATACCCCTCCCGTTGGGGGTTATACTATCACGCTGCACAATCCTACCACCGGCCTCAGCGGTCTGCCCTGCAGCAGCAGCTTCTTAGCTGTACTCAACGGGTGGCGTAGTCGTCCAACATCTACCGCTGATACATCGCCGCTCAGTTTGACTCCCTGGGCACGGACCGGGTCACCGCCACGAGACTACAACCCTCAACAGATCCGGCTCTGGGTAAGCTCCCGCGTGCGCAACGCAGCGCGACACAGGCCCAGGGGCGTGTCACTTAGCAGGGTCAGGCCTGGTTAGTACTTAGATGGGAGACCGCCTGGGAATACCTGGTGCTGTAGGCTTTTGCTTTTTCTTACTTCCACCAGCAGGGGTCACTCTCCTCTATGCCTTTTTTCCATTCCTTTTTTCACAAGCGCACACATGCTCCTTTCTTCTTTTCATTTGCTTTCTCTCTTGCGCTATTTAATCCTTGCAAAATACCAGCATCCTTCTCATCACCGTGGACCTCCAGCATTGTTGCTTATTTACTTTTAATACTAGGCTTCTTTTCACCAGGACCAGCGACTCCCGCATGACTGGAGGCAACCACCGCTGACCTGGAGGCCAGTTTACAGCACAACCCAAGCAAAACACCTTTGCAGGCCACACGACCACCCCGAAGAGCAGCTCAAATTCACTCGCAACCATCTCACCCTCTTCCTTCATTCACTCCTGGGCGTTTCGCTCCACCCCAAGTTGCGGGTCCAGCTTGCTCTTTCTGTCACATCCCCGCGATGAACGGTTTAGCCTGCAGGAGACCCTGCGCCGAGCCATTTTTAAACACATCTGATGCGGCAGGTGTTTCATTGCTCAACAAACAACACCTATAGGGACGGCACAGCCTATGCATCGGTCCTTCGGAGACCGCCCCAGAACGGCCAGAGTTCTCATCCCCACGCGAGCCTGAGGAAGGCTGGCCGGTCGATGGGCCAAGCAGTGTCTACTGGCCATACCACCTTGGATACGTCCGATCTCGGAAGCAAAGCAGAGATGGGTTCGGAAATACTTGGTTGGGACACCTCCTGAGAACACCAGGTATTGTAGACAATTTTGATGACGTTTTGCCATCTTGCCCAGCTCGGCTAGCATGGAGTGGCGCCTTGCTGGACACCGACCTTACGTAAAGTAGAGGCTGGAAGTCCCAAGCCCCCCAAGACCTCTAAGATAAGGACGCAACCCCGCCGCCTCTACCAGGCCTCACACCGAGCTCCTTGCCACGGCTAGGAGTGCTTATTGACCCCGCAGCCGGCCGTATGCAAATGATGGCGTTAAAAGCATCTCGCGCTGTGAAGGGGCCAGGCTTTCAGCAGCTGCCCAGGGGATGGTTTTAGAGGGCGACCGCCTAACGAGGGCCAGCAGAAGTAACGTCTTCTTCTTCAAAGAAGCTTGTGTAACTAACCCAATCAGACAGCTGCCCAGGAGCTAACCTCAGTGCTAGGAAGGAGCGGGAGGGAATTGAGGGGGTGGTTCCTGCTAAGGCCCTGAAATAATAATAAGACAGGCAGGAGAGTCTGACACATGGTGGCGGAAAAGCTGCAGGTGCAAATAGGGAATGTGGTCTCGTGCGAGCAACTTGTGCATGCTCGCTGTGTGTGAGTGTGCGCTTCCTAGGTACGGCGCGCTGCAGACAGTCAAAAGGTTTGCTCCCTTTCATTAAAAGTTAATCCCCGGCTGCAGGCTATTAGAAAGCAACTAACCGCGCTCTACTCACCCTACCCAGGTCTACCGGTGAGTCTCGCCGCTGCTCCCGGCCTGTGGCATTGGCCGCGACGCTGACGTTCCGTCGACAGCGCGGCAGCCGATCAGTGAGCTCAGCGGCTCTGAGCAGGGCGTTCTGTCTACAAGACCTTTTTAAGGAGCCAGCAAAAAAGTGAAGAGAAAGGAAAGCACAAAAGCACCTTGTCTTACTAAGCACTGGAAAGGGCAGCCGGCAACCAGACGTCAACGTAGAAAAGCAGCAAGTGAGAGGCCTGTCTCTGCCTACGGCCACACCATCCTGAACACGCCCGATCTCGTCTGATCTTGGAAGCTAAGCAGGGTTGGGCCTGGTTAGTACTTGCATGGGAGACCACCTGGGAATACCAGGTGGTGTAGGCTTTTGCTTTTTCTTACTTCCACCAGCAGTGGTCACTCTCCTCTATGCCTTTTTTCCATTCCTTTTTTCACAAGCGCACACATGCTCCTTTCTTCTTTTCATTTGCTTTCTCTCTTGCGCTATTTAATCCTTGCAAAATACCAGCATCCTTCTCATCACCGTGGACCTCCAGCATTGTTGCTTATTTACTTTTAATACTAGGCTTCTTTTCACCAGGACCAGCGACTCCCACATGACTGGAGGCAACCACCGCTGACCTGGAGGCAACCACTGGTAACCTGGAGGCCAGTTTACAGCACAACCCAAGCAAAACACCTTTGCAGGCCACACGACCCCCCCCGAAGAGCAGCTCAAATTCACTCGCAACCATCTCACCCTCTTCCTTCATTCACTCCTGGGCGTTTCGCTCCACCCCAAGTTGCGGGTCCAGCTTGCTCTTTCTGTCACATCCCCGCGATGAACGGTTTAGCCTGCAGGAGACCCTGCGCCGAGCCATTTTTAAACACATCTGATGCGGCAGGTGTTTCATTGCTCAACAAACAACACCTATAGGGACGGCACAGCCTATGCATCGGTCCTTCGGAGACCGCCCCACGCGAGCCTGAGGAAGGCTGGCCGGGCGATGGGCCAAGCAGCGTCTACTGGCCATACCACCTTGGATACGTCTGATCTCGGAAGCAAAGCAGAGATGGGTTCGGAAATACTTGGTTGGGACACCTCCTGAGAACACCAGGTATTGTAGACAATTTTGATGACGTTTTGCCATCTTGCCCAGCTCGGCTAGCATGGAGTGGCGCCTTGCTGGACACCGACCTTACGTAAAGAAGAGGCTGGAAGTCCCAAGCCTCCCAAACCCCCCAAGACCTCTAAGATAAGGACGCAACCCCGCCGCATCTACCAGGCCTCACACCGAGCTCCTTGCCACGGCTAGGAGTGCTTATTGACCCCGCAGCCGGCCGTATGCAAATGATGGCGTTAAAAGCATCTCGCGCTGTGAAGGGGCCAGGCTTTCAGCAGCTGCCCAGGGGATGGTTTTAGAGGGCGACCGCCTAACGAGGGCCAGCAGAAGTAACGTCTTCTTCTTCAAAGAAGCTTGTGTAACTAACCCAATCAGACAGCTGCCCAGGAGCTAACCTCAGTGCTAGGAAGGAGCGGGAGGGAATTGAGGGGGTGGTTCCTGCTAAGGCCCTGAAATAATAATAAGAGAGGCAGGAGAGTCTGACGCATGCTGGCGGAAAAGCTGCAGGTGCAAATAGGGAATGTGGTCTCGTGCGAGCAACTTGTGCATGCTCGCTGTGTGTGAGTGTGCGCTTCCTAGGTACGGCGCGCTGCAGACAGTCAAAAGGGTTGCTCCCTTTCATTAAAAGTTAATCCCCGGCTGCAGGCTATTAGAAAGCAACTAACCGCGCTCTACTCACCCTACCCAGGTCTACCGGTGAGTCTCGCCGCTGCTCCCGGCCTGTGGCATTGGCCGCGACGCTGACGTTCCGTCGACAGCGCGGCAGCCGATCAGTGAGCTCAGCGGCTCTGAGCGGGGCGTTCTGTCTACAAGACCTTTTTAAGGAGCCAGCAAAAAAGTGAAGAGAAAAGAAAGCACAAAAGCACCTTGTCTTACTAAGCAGTGGAAAGGGCAGCCGGCAACCGGACGTCAAAGTGGAAAAGCAGCAAGTGAGATGCCTGTCTCTGCCTACGGCCACACCACCCTGAACACACCCGATCTCGTCTGATCTTGGAAGCTAAGCAGGGTCAGGCCTGGTTAGTACTTGGATGGGAGACCGCCTGGGAATATCAGGTGCTGTAGGATTTTGCTTTTTCTTACTTCCACCAGAAGGGGTCACTCTCCTCTATGCCTTTTTTTCCATTCCTTTTTTCACAAGCGCATACATGCTCCTTTCTTCTTTTCATTTGCTTTCTCTCTTGCGCTATTTAATCCTTGCAAAATACCAGCATCCTTCTCATCACCGTGGACCTCCAGCATTGTTGCTTATTTACTTTTAATACTAGGCTTCTTTTCACCAGGACCAGCGACTCCCGCATGACTGGAGGCAACCACCGCTGACCTGGAGGCAACCACCGGTAACCTGGAGGCCAGTTTACAGCACAACCCAAGCAAAACACCTTTGCAGGCCACACGACCCCCCCGAAGAGCAGCTCAAATTCACTCGCAACCATCTCACCCTCTTCCTTCATTCACTCCTGGGCGTTTCGCTCCACCCCAAGTTGCGGGTCCAGCTTGCTCTTTCTGTCACATCCCCGCGATGAACGGTTTAGCCTGCAGGAGACCCTGCGCCGAGCCATTTTTAAACACATCTGATGCAGCAGGTGTTTCATTGCTAAACAAACAACACCTATAGGGACGGCACAGCCTATGCATCGGTCCTTCGGAGACCGCCCCAGAACGGCCAGAGTTCTCGTCCCCACGCGAGCCTGAGGAAGGCTGGCCGGGCGATGGGCCAAGCAGCGTCTACTGGCCATACCACCTTGGATACGTCCGATCTCGGAAGCAAAGCAGAGATGGGTTTGGAAATACTTGGTTGGGACACCTCCTGAGAACACCAGGTATTGTAGACAATTTTGATGACGTTTTGCCATCTTGCCCAGCTCGGCTAGCATTGAGTGGCGCCTTGCTGGACACCGACCTTACGTAAAGTAGAGGCTGGAAGTCCCAAGCCTCCCAAGCCCCCCAAGACCTCTAAGATAAGGACGCAACCCCGCCGCCTCTACCAGACCTCACACCGAGCTCCTTGCCACGGCTAGGAGTGCTTATTGACCCCGCAGCCGGCCGTATGCAAATGATGGCGTTAAAAGCATCTCGCGCTGTGAAGGGGCCAGGCTTTCAGCAGCTGCCCAGGGGATGGTTTTAGAGGGGCGACCGCCTAACGAGGGCCAGCAGAAGTAACATCTTCTTCTTCAAAGAAGCTTGTGTAACTAACCCAATCAGACAGCTGCCCAAGAGCTAACCTCAGTGCTAGGAAGGAGCGGGAGGGAATTGAGGGGGTGGTTCCTGCTAAGGCCCTGAAATAATAATAAGAGAGGCAGGAGAGTATGACGCATGGTGGCGGAAAAGCTGCAGGTGCAAATAGGGAATGTGGTCTCGTGCGAGCAACTTGTGCATGCTCGCTGTGTGTGAGTGTGCGCTTCCTAGGTACGGCGCGCTGCAGACAGTCAAAAGGGTTGCTCCCTTTCATTAAAAGTTAATCCCCGGCTGCAGGCTATTAGAAAGCAACTAACCGCGCGCTACTCACCCTACCCAGGTCTACCGGTGAGTCTCG
Organism: Phyllobates terribilis; assembly: GCF_046119375.1. Classification (NCBI taxonomy): domain Eukaryota; kingdom Metazoa; phylum Chordata; class Amphibia; order Anura; family Dendrobatidae; genus Phyllobates; species Phyllobates terribilis. Next base: position 691,168,411 of record NW_027362764.1, read on the forward strand.
CCGCTGCTCCCGGCCTGTGGCATTGGCTGCGACGCTGACGTTCCGTCGACAGCGCGGCAGCCGATCAGTGAGCTCAGCGGCTCTGAGCGGGGCGTTCTGTCTACAAGACCTTTTTAAGGAGCCAGCAAAAAAGTGAAGAGAAAGGAAAGCACAAAAGCACCTTATCTTACTAAGCACTGGAAAGGGCAGCCGGCAACCGGATGTCAAAGTGGAAAAGCAGCAAGTGAGAGGCCTGTCTCTGCCTACGGCCACACCACACTGAACACACCCGATCTCGTCTGATCTCGGAAGCTAAGCAGGGTCAGGCCTGGTTAGTACTTGGATGGGAGACTGCCTGTGAATACCAGGTGCTGTCGGCTTTTGCTTTTTCTTACTTCCACCAGCAGGGGTCACTCTCCTCTATGCCTTTTTTCCATTCCTTTTTTCACAAGCGCACACATGCTCCTTTCTTCTTTTCATTTGCTTTCTCTCTTGCGCTATTTAATCCTTGCAAAATACCAGCATCCTTCTCATCACCGTGGGCCTCCAGCATTGTTGCTTATTTACTTTTAATACTAGGCTTCTTTTCACCAGGACCAGCGACTCCCGCATGACTGGAGGCAACCACCGCTGACCTGGAGGCAACCACCGGTAACCTGGAGGCCAGTTTACAGCACAACCCAAGCAAAACACCTTTGCAGGCCACACGACCCCCCCGAAGAGCAGCTCAAATTCACTCGCAACCATCTCACCCTCTTCCTTCATTCACTCCTGGGCGTTTCGCTCCACCCCAAGTTGTGGGTCCAGCTTGCTCTTTCTGTCACATCCCCGCAATGAACAGTTTAGCCTGCAGGAGACCCTGCGCCGAGCCATTTTTAAACACATCTGATGCGGCAGGTGTTTCATTGCTCAACAAACAACACCTATAGGGACGGCACAGCCTATGCATCGGTCCTTCGGAGACCGCCCCAGAACGGCCAGAGTTCTCGTCCCCACGCGAGCCTGAGGAAGGCTGGACGGGCGATGGGCCAAGCAGCGTCTACTGGCCATACCACCTTGGATACGTCCGATCTCGGAAGCAAAGCAGAGATGGGTTCGAAAATACTTGGTTGGGACACCTTCTGAGAACACCAGGTATTGTAGACAATTTTGATGACATTTTGCCATCTTGCCCAGCTCGGCTAGCATTGAGTGGCGCCTTGCTGGACACCGACCTTACGTAAAGTAGAGGCTGGAAGTCCCAAGCCCCCCAAGACCTCTAAGATAAGGACGCAACCCCGCCGCCTCTACCAGGCCTCACACCGAGCTCCTTGCCACGGCTAGGAGTGCTTATTGACCCCGCAGCCGGCCGTATGCAAATGATGGCGTTAAAAGCATCTCGAGCTGTGAAGGGGCCAGGCTTTCAGCAGCTGCCCAGGGGATGGTTTTAGAGGGCGACCGCCTAACGAGGGCCAGCAGAAGTAACGTCTTCTTCTTCAAAGAATCTTGTGTAACTAATCCAATCAGACAGCTGCCCAGCAGCTAACCTCAGTGCTAGGAAGGAGCGGGAGGGAATTGAGGGGGTGGTTCCTGCTAAGGCCCTGAAATAATAATAAGACAGGCAGGAGAGTCTGACGCATGGTGGCGGAAAAGCTGCAGGTGCAAATAGGGAATGTGGTCTCGTGCGAGCAACTTGTGCATGCTCGCTGTGTGTGAGTGTGCGCTTCCTAGGTACGGCACGCTGCAGACAGTCAAAAGGGTTGCTCCCTTTCATTAAAAGTTAATCCCCGGCTGCAGGCTATTAGAAAGCAACTAACCGCGCTCTACTCACCCTACCCAGGTCTACCGGTGAGTCTCGCCGCTGCTCCCGGCCTGTGGCATTGGCCGCGACGCTGACGTTCCGTCGACAGCGTGGCAGCCGATCAGTGAGCTCAGCGGCTCTGAGCGGGGCGTTCTGTCTACAAGACCTTTTTAAGGAGCCAGCAAAAAAGTGAAGAGAAAAGAAAGCACAAAAGCACCTTGTCTTACTAAGCACTGGAAAGGGCAGCCGGCAACCGGACGTCAAAGTGGAAAAGCAGCAAGTGAGAGGCCTGTCTCTGCCTACGGCCACACCACCCTGAACACGCCCGATCTCGTCTGATCTTGGAAGCTAAGCAGGGTCAGGCCTGGTTAGTACTTGGATGGGAGACCACCTGGGAATACCAGGTGCTGTAGGCTTTTGCCTTTTCTTACTTCCACCAGCAGGGGTCACTCTCCTCTATGCCTTTTTTCCATTCCTTTTTTCACAAGCGCACACATGCTCCTTTCTTCTTTTCATTTGCTTTCTCTCTTGCGCTATTTAATCCTTGCAAAATACCAGCATCCTTCTCATCACCGTGGGCCTCCAGCATTGTTGCTTATTTACTTTTAATACTAGGCTTCTTTTCACCAGGACCAGCGACTCCCGCATGACTGGAGGCAACCACCGCTGACCTGGAGGCAACCACCGGTAACCTGGAGGCCAGTTTACAGCACAACCCAAGCAAAACACCTTTGCAGGCCACACGACCCCCCCGAAGAGCAGCTCAAATTCACTCGCAACCATCTCACCCTCTTCCTTCATTCACTCCTGGGCGTTTCGCTCCACCCCAAGTTGCGGGTCCAGCTTGCTCTTTCTGTCACATCCCCGCGATGAACGGTTTAGCCTGCAGGAGACCCTGCGCCGAGCCATTTTTAAACACATCTGATGCGGCAGGTGTTTCATTGCTCAACAAACAACACCTATAGGGACGGCACAGCCTATGCATCGGTCCTTCGGAGACCGCCCCAGAACGGCCAGAGTTCTCGTCCCCACGCGAGCCTGAGGAAGGCTGGCCGGGCGATGGGCCAAGCAGCGTCTACTGGCCATACCACCTTGGATACGTCCGATCTTGGAAGCAAAGCAGAGATGGGTTCGGAAATACTTGGTTGGGACACCTCCTGAGAACACCAGGTATTGTAGACAATTTTGATGACGTTTTGCCATCTTGCCCAGCTCGGCTAGCATTGAGTGGCGCCTTGCTGGACACCGACCTTACGTAAAGTAGAGGCTGGAAGTCCCAAGCATCCCAAGCCCCCCAAGACCTCTAAGATAAGGACGCAACCCCGCCGCCTCTACCAGGCCTCACACCGAGCTCCTTGCCACGGCTAGGAGTGCTTATTGACCCCGCAGCCGGCCGTATGCAAATGATGGCGTTAAAAGCATCTCGCGCTGTGAAGGGGCCAGGCTTTCAGCAGCTGCCCAGGGGATGGTTTTAGAGGGCGACCGCCTAACGAGGGCCAGCAGAAGTAACGTCTTCTTCTTCAAAGAATCTTGTGTAACTAACCCAATCAGACAGCTGCCCAGGAGCTAACCTCAGTGCTAGGAAGGAGCGGGAGGGAATTGAGGGGGTGGTTCCTGCTAAGGCCCTGAAATAATAATAAGACAGGCAGGAGAGTCTGACGCATGGTGGCGGAAAAGCTGCAGGTGCAAATAGGGAATGTGGTCTCGTGCGAGCAACTTGTGCATGCTCGCTGTGTGTGAGTGTGCGCTTCCTAGGTACGGCGCGCTGCAGACAGTCAAAAGGGTTGCTCCCTTTCATTAAAAGTTAATCCCCGGCTGCAGGCTATTAGAAAGCAACTAACCGCGCTCTACTCACCCTACCCAGGTCTACCGGTGAGTCTCGCCGCTGCTCCCGGCCTGTGGCATTGGCCGCGACGCTGACGTTCCGTCGACAGCGCGGAAGCCGATCAGTGAGCTCAGCGGCTCTGAGCGTGGCGTTCTGTCTACAAGACCTTTTAAAGGAGCCAGCAAAAAAGTGAAGAGAAAGGAAAGCACAAAAGCACCTTGTCTTACTAAGCACTGGAAAGGGCAGCCGGCAACCGGACGTCAAAGTGGAAAAGCAGCAAGTGAGAGGCCTGTCTCTGCCTATGGCCACACCACCCTGAACACACCCGATCTTGTCTGATCTTGGAAGCTAAGCAGGGTTGGGCCTGGTTAGTACTTGGATGGGAGGCTGCCTGGGAATACCAGGTGCTGTAGGCTTTTGCTTTTTCTTACTTCCACCAGCAGGGGTCAGTCTCCTCTATGCCTTTTTTCCATTCCTTTTTTCACAAGCGCACACATGCTCCTTTCTTCTTTTCATTTGCTTTCTCTCTTGCGCTATTTAATCCTTGCAAAATACCAGCATCCTTCTCATCACCGTGGGCCTCCAGCATTGTTGCTTATTTACTTTTAATACTAGGCTTCTTTTCACCAGGACCAGCGACTCCCGCATGACTGGAGGCAACCACCGCTGACCTGGAGGCAACCACCGGTAACCTGGAGGCCAGTTTACAGCACAACCCAAGCAAAACACCATTGCAGGCCACACGACCCCCCCGAAGAGCAGCTCAAATTCACTCGCAACCATCTCACCCTCTTCCTTCATTCACTCCTGGGCGTTTCGCTCCACCCCAAGTTGCGGGTCCAGCTTGCTCTTTCTGTCACATCCCCGCGATGAACGGTTTAGCCTGCAGGAGACCCTGCGCCGAGCCATTTTTAAACACATCTGATGCGGCAGGTGTTTCATTGCTCAACAAACAACACCTATAGGGACGGCACAGCCTATGCATCGGTCCTTCGGAGACCGCCCCAGAACGGCCAGAGTTCTCGTCCCCACGCGAGCCTGAGGAAGGCTGGCCGGGCGATGGGCCAAGCAGCGTCTACTGGCCATACCACCTTGGATACATCCGATCTCGGAAGCAAAGCAGAGATGGGTTCGGAAATACTTGGTTGGGACACCTCCTGAGAACACCAGGTATTGTAGACAATTTTGATGACGTTTTGCCATCTTGCCCAGCTCGGCTAGCATTGAGTGGCGCCTTGCTGGACACCGACCTTACGTAAAGTAGAGGCTGGAAGTCCCAAGCCTCCCAAGCCCCCCAAGACCTCTAAGATAAGGACGCAACCCCGCCGCCTCTACCAGGCCTCACACCGAGCTCCTTGCCACGGCTAGGAGTGCTTATTGACCCCGCAGCCGGCCGTATGCAAATGATGGCGTTAAAAGCATCTCGAGCTGTGAAGGGGCCAGGCTTTCAGCAGCTGCCCAGGGGATGGTTTTAGAGGGCGACCGCCTAACGAGGGCCAGCAGAAGTAACGTCTTCTTCTTCAAAGAAGCTTGTGTAACTAACCCAATCAGACAGCTGCCCAGGAGCTAACCTCAGTGCTAGGAAGGAGCGGGAGGGAATTGAGGGGGTGGTTCCTGCTAAGGCCCTGAAATAATAATAAGACAGGCAGGAGAGTCTGACGCATGGTGGCGGAAAAGCTGCAGGTGCAAATAGGGAATGTGGTCTCGTGCGAGCAACTTGTGCATGCTCGCTGTGTGTGAGTGTGCGCTTCCTAGATACGGCACGCTGCAGACAGTCAAAAGGGTTGCTCCCTTTCATTAAAAGTTAATCCCCGGCTGCAGGCTATTAGAAAGCAACTAACCGCGCTCTACTCACCCTACCCAGGTCTACCGGTGAGTCTCGCCGCTGCTCCCGGCCTGTGGCATTGGCCGCGACGCTGACGTTCCGTCGACAGCGCGGCAGCCGATCAGTGAGCTCAGCGGCTCTGAGCGGGGCGTTCTGTCTACAAGACCTTTTTAAGGAGCCAGCAAAAAAGTGAAGAGAAAGGAAAGCACAAAAGCACCTTGTCTTACTAAGCACTGGAAAGGGCAGCCGGCAACCGGACGTCAAAGTGGAAAAGCAGCAAGTGAGAGGCCTGTCTCTGTCTACGGCCACACCACCCTGAACACGCCCGATCTCGTCTGATCTTGGAAGCTAAGCAGGGTTGGGCCTGGTTAGTGCTTGGATGGGAGAGCGCCTGGGAATACCAGGTGCTGTAGGCTTTTGCTTTTTCTTACTTCCACCAGCAGGGGTCACTCTCCTCTATGCCTTTTTTCCATTCCTTTTTTCACAAGCGCACACATGCTCCTTTCTTCTTTTCATTTGCTTTCTCTATTGCGCTATTTAATCCTTGCAAAATACCAGCATCCTTCTCATCACCATGGACCTCCAGCATTGTTGCTTATTTACTTTTAATACTAGGCTTCTTTTCACCAGGACCAGCGACTCCCGCATGACTGGAGGCAACCACCGCTGACCTGGAGGCAACCACTGGTAACCTGGAGGCCAGTTTACAGCACAACTCAAGCAAAACACCTTTGCAGGCCACACGACCCCCCCCGAAGAGGAGCTCAAATTCACTCGCAACCATCTCACCCTCTTCCTTCATTCACTCCTGGGCGTTTCGCTCCACCCCAAGTTGCGGGTCCAGCTTGCTCTTTCTGTCACATCCCCGCGATGAACGGTTTAGCCTGCAGGAGACCCTGCGCCGAGCCATTTTTAAACACATCTGATGCGGCAGGTGTTTCATTGCTCAACAAACAACACCTATAGGGACGGCACAGCCTATGCATCGGTCCTTCGGAGACTGCCCCAGAACGGCCAGAGTTCTCATCCCCACGCGAGCCTGAGGAAGGCTGGCCGGGCGATGGGCCAAGCAGCGTCTACTGGCCATACCACCTTGGATACGTCTGATCTCGGAAGCAAAGCAGAGATGGGTTCGGAAATACTTGGTTGGGACACCTCCTGAGAACACCAGGTATTGTAGACAATTTTGATGACGTTTTGCCATCTTGCCCAGCTCGGCTAGCATGGAGTGGCGCCTTGCTGGACACCGACCTTACGTAAAGTAGAGGCTGGAAGTCCCAAGCCTCCCAAGCCCCCCAAGACCTCTAAGATAAGGACGCAACCCCGCCGCCTCTACCAGGCCTCACACCGAGCTCCTTGCCACGGCTAGGAGTGCTTATTGACCCCGCAGCCGGTCGTATGCAAATGATGGTGTTAAAAGCATCTCGCGCTGTGAAGGGGCCAGGCTTTCAGCAGCTGCCCAGGGGATGGTTTTAGAGGGCGACCGCCTAACGAGGGCCAGCAGAAGTAACGTCTTCTTCTTCAAAGAAGCTTGTGTAACTAACCCAATCAGACAGCTGCCCAGGAGCTAAGCTCAGTGCTAGGAAGGAGCTGGAGGGAATTGAGGGGGTGGTTCCTGCTAAGGCCCTGAAATAATAATAAGACAGGCAGGAGAGTCTGACGCATGGTGGCGGAAAAGCTGCAGGTGCAAATAGGGAATGTGGTCTCGTGCGAGCAACTTGTGCATGCTCGCTGTGTGTGAGTGTGCGCTTCCTAGATACGGCACGCTGCAGACAGTCAAAAGGGTTGCTCCCTTTCATTAAAAGTTAATCCCCGGCTGCAGGCTATTAGAAAGCAACTAACCGCGCTCTACTCACCCTACCCAGGTCTACCGGTGAGTCTCGCCGCTGCTCCCGGCCTGTGGCATTGGCCGCGACGCTGACGTTCCGTCGACAGCGTGGCAGCCGATCAGTGAGCTCAGCGGCTCTGAGCGGGGCGTTCTGTCTACAAGACCTTTTTAAGGAGCCAGCAAAAAAGTGAAGAGAAAAGAAAGCACAAAAGCACCTTGTCTTACTAAGCACTGGAAAGGGCAGCCGGCAACCGGACGTCAAAGTGGAAAAGCAGCAAGTGAGAGGCCTGTCTCTGCCTACGGCCACACCACCCTGAACACGCCCGATCTCGTCTGATCTCGGAAGCTAAGCAGGGTCGGGCCTGGTTAGTACTTGGATGGGAGACCGCCTGGGAATACCAGGTGCTGTAGGCTTTTGCCTTTTCTTACTTCCACCAGCAGGGGTCACTCTCCTCTATGCCTTTTTTCCATTCCTTTTTTCACAAGCGCACACATGCTCCTTTCTTCTTTTCATTTGCTTTCTCTCTTGCGCTATTTAATCCTTGCAAAATACCAGCATCCTTCTCATCACCGTGGGCCTCCAGCATTGTTGCTTATTTACTTTTAATACTAGGCTTCTTTTCACCAGGACCAGCGACTCCCGCATGACTGGAGGCAACCACCGCTGACCTGGAGGCAACCACCGGTAACCTGGAGGCCAGTTTACAGCACAACCCAAGCAAAACACCTTTGCAGGCCACACGACCCCCCCGAAGAGCAGCTCAAATTCACTCGCAACCATCTCACCCTCTTCCTTCATTCACTCCTGGGCGTTTCGCTCCACCCCAAGTTGCGGGTCCAGCTTGCTCTTTCTGTCACATCCCCGCGATGAACGGTTTAGCCTGCAGGAGACCCTGCGCCGAGCCATTTTTAAACACATCTGATGCGGCAGGTGTTTCATTGCTCAACAAACAACACCTATAGGGACGGCACAGCCTATGCATCGGTCCTTCGGAGACCGCCCCAGAACGGCCAGAGTTCTCGTCCCCACGCGAGCCTGAGGAAGGCTGGCCGGGCGATGGGCCAAGCAGCGTCTACTGGCCATACCACCTTGGATACGTCCGATCTCGGAAGCAAAGCAGAGATGGGTTCGGAAATACTTGGTTGGGACACCTCCTGAGAACACCAGGTATTGTAGACAATTTTGATGACGTTTTGCCATCTTGCCCAGCTCGGCTAGCATTGAGTGGCGCCTTGCTGGACACCGACCTTACGTAAAGTAGAGGCTGGAAGTCCCAAGCATCCCAAGCCCCCCAAGACCTCTAAGATAAGGACGCAACCCCGCCGCCTCTACCAGGCCTCACACCGAGCTCCTTGCCACGGCTAGGAGTGCTTATTGACCCCGCAGCCGGCCGTATGCAAATGATGGCGTTAAAAGCATCTCGCGCTGTGAAGGGGCCAGGCTTTCAGCAGCTGCCCAGGGGATGGTTTTAGAGGGCGACCGCCTAACGAGGGCCAGCAGAAGTAACGTCTTCTTCTTCAAAGAATCTTGTGTAACTAACCCAATCAGACAGCTGCCCAGGAGCTAACCTCAGTGCTAGGAAGGAGCGGGAGGGAATTGAGGGGGTGGTTCCTGCTAAGGCCCTGAAATAATAATAAGACAGGCAGGAGAGTCTGACGCATGGTGGCGGAAAAGCTGCAGGTGCAAATAGGGAATGTGGTCTCGTGCGAGCAACTTGTGCATGCTCGCTGTGTGTGAGTGTGCGCTTCCTAGGTACGGCGCGCTGCAGACAGTCAAAAGGGTTGCTCCCTTTCATTAAAAGTTAATCCCCGGCTGCAGGCTATTAGAAAGCAACTAACCGCGCTCTACTCACCCTACCCAGGTCTACCGGTGAGTCTCGCCGCTGCTCCCGGCCTGTGGCATTGGCCGCGACGCTGACGTTCCGTCGACAGCGCGGAAGCCGATCAGTGAGCTCAGCGGCTCTGAGCGTGGCGTTCTGTCTACAAGACCTTTTAAAGGAGCCAGCAAAAAAGTGAAGAGAAAGGAAAGCACAAAAGCACCTTGTCTTACTAAGCACTGGAAAGGGCAGCCGGCAACCGGACGTCAAAGTGGAAAAGCAGCAAGTGAGAGGCCTGTCTCTGCCTACAGCCACACCACCCTGAACACACCTGATCTTGTCTGATCTTGGAAGCTAAGCAGGGTTGGGCCTGGTTAGTACTTGGATGGGAGGCTGCCTGGGAATACCAGGTGCTGTAGGCTTTTGCTTTTTCTTACTTCCACCAGCAGGGGTCAGTCTCCTCTATGCCTTTTTTCCATTCCTTTTTTCACAAGCGCACACATGCTCCTTTCTTCTTTTCATTTGCTTTCTCTCTTGCGCTATTTAATCCTTGCAAAATACCAGCATCCTTCTCATCACCGTGGGCCTCCAGCATTGTTGCTTATTTACTTTTAATACTAGGCTTCTTTTCACCAGGACCAGCGACTCCCGCATGACTGGAGGCAACCACCGCTGACCTGGAGGCAACCACCGGTAACCTGGAGGCCAGTTTACAGCACAACCCAAGCAAAACACCTTTGCAGGCCACACGACCCCCCCGAAGAGCAGCTCAAATTCACTCGCAATCATCTCACCCTCTTCCTTCATTCACTCCTGGGCGTTTCGCTCCACCCCAAGTTGCGGGTCCAGCTTGCTCTTTCTGTCACATCCCCGCGATGAACGGTTTAGCCTGCAGGAGACCCTGCGCCGAGCCATTTTTAAACACATCTGATGCGGCAGGTGTTTCATTGCTCAACAAACAACACCTATAGGGACGGCACAGCCTATGCATCGGTCCTTCGGAGACCGCCCCAGAACGGCCAGAGTTCTCGTCCCCACGCGAGCCTGAGGAAGGCTGGCCGGGCGATGGGCCAAGCAGCGTCTACTGGCCATACCACCTTGGATACATCCGATCTCGGAAGCAAAGCAGAGATGGGTTCGGAAATACTTGGTTGGGACACCTCCTGAGAACACCAGGTATTGTAGACAATTTTGATGACGTTTTGCCATCTTGCCCAGCTCGGCTAGCATTGAGTGGCGCCTTGCTGGACACCGACCTTACGTAAAGTAGAGGCTGGAAGTCCCAAGCCTCCCAAGCCCCCCAAGACCTCTAAGATAAGGACGCAACCCCGCCGCCTCTACCAAGCCTCACACCGAGCTCCTTGCCACGGCTAGGAGTGCTTATTGACCCCGCAGCCGGCCGTATGCAAATGATGGCGTTAAAAGCATCTCGAACTGTGAAGGGGCCAGGCTTTCAGCAGCTGCCCAGGGGATGGTTTTAGAGGGCGACCGCCTAACGAGGGCCAGCAGAAGTAACGTCTTCTTCTTCAAAGAAGCTTGTGTAACTAACCCAATCAGACAGCTGCCCAGGAGCTAACCTCAGTGCTAGGAAGGAGCGGGAGGGAATTGAGGGGGTGGTTCCTGCTAAGGCCCTGAAATAATAATAAGACAGGCAGGAGAGTCTGACGCATGGTGGCGGAAAAGCTGCAGGTGCAAATAGGGAATGTGGTCTCGTGCGAGCAACTTGTGCATGCTCGCTGTGTGTGAGTGTGCGCTTCCTAGATACGGCACGCTGCAGACAGTCAAAAGGGTTGCTCCCTTTCATTAAAAGTTAATCCCCGGCTGCAGGCTATTAGAAAGCAACTAACCGCGCTCTACTCACCCTACCCAGGTCTACCGGTGAGTCTCGCCGCTGCTCCCGGCCTGTGGCATTGGCCGCGACGCTGACGTTCCGTCGACAGCGCGGCAGCCGATCAGTGAGCTCAGCGGCTCTGAGCGGGGCGTTCTGTCTACAAGACCTTTTTAAGGAGCCAGCAAAAAAGTGAAGAGAAAGGAAAGCACAAAAGCACCTTGTCTTACTAAGCACTGGAAAGGGCAGCCGGCAACCGGACGTCAAAGTGGAAAAGCAGCAAGTGAGAGGCCTGTCTCTGTCTACGGCCACACCACCCTGAACACGCCCGATCTCGTCTGATCTTGGAAGCTAAGCAGGGTTGGGCCTGGTTAGTGCTTGGATGGGAGAGCGCCTGGGAATACCAGGTGCTGTAGGCTTTTGCTTTTTCTTACTTCCACCAGCAGGGGTCACTCTCCTCTATGCCTTTTTTCCATTCCTTTTTTCACAAGCGCACACATGCTCCTTTCTTCTTTTCATTTGCTTTCTCTCTTGCGCTATTTAATCCTTGCAAAATACCAGCATCCTTCTCATCACCGTGGGCCTCCAGCATTGTTGCTTATTTACTTTTAATACTAGGCTTCTTTTCACCAGGACCAGCGACTCCCGCATGACTGGAGGCAACCACCGCTGACCTGGAGGCAACCACCGGTAACCTGGAGGCCAGTTTACAGCACAACCCAAGCAAAACACCTTTGCAGGCCACACGACCCCCCCGAAGAGCAGCTCAAATTCACTCGCAACCATCTCACCCTCTTCCTTCATTCACTCCTGGGCGTTTCGCTCCACCCCAAGTTGCGGGTCCAGCTTGCTCTTTCTGTCACATCCCCGCGATGAACGGTTTAGCCTGCAGGAGACCCTGCGCCGAGCCATTTTTAAACACATCTGATGCGGCAGGTGTTTCATTGCTCAACAAACAACACCTATAGGGACGGCACAGCCTATGCATCGGTCCTTCGGAGACCGCCCCAGAACGGCCAGAGTTCTCGTCCCCACGCGAGCCTGAGGAAGGCTGGCCGGGCGATGGGCCAAGCAGCGTCTACTGGCCATACCACCTTGGATACGTCCGATCTCGGAAGCAAAGCAGAGATGGGTTCGGAAATACTTGGTTGGGACACCTCCTGAGAACACCAGGTATTGTAGACAATTTTGATGACGTTTTGCCATCTTGCCCAGCTCGGCTAGCATTGAGTGGCGCCTTGCTGGACACCGACCTTACGTAAAGTAGAGGCTGGAAGTCCCAAGCATCCCAAGCCCCCCAAGACCTCTAAGATAAGGACGCAACCCCGCCGCCTCTACCAGGCCTCACACCGAGCTCCTTGCCACGGCTAGGAGTGCTTATTGACCCCGCAGCCGGCCGTATGCAAATGATGGCGTTAAAAGCATCTCGCGCTGTGAAGGGGCCAGGCTTTCAGCAGCTGCCCAGGGGATGGTTTTAGAGGGCGACCGCCTAACGAGGGCCAGCAGAAGTAACGTCTTCTTCTTCAAAGAATCTTGTGTAACTAACCCAATCAGACAGCTGCCCAGGAGCTAACCTCAGTGCTAGGAAGGAGCGGGAGGGAATTGAGGGGGTGGTTCCTGCTAAGGCCCTGAAATAATAATAAGACAGGCAGGAGAGTCTGACGCATGGTGGCGGAAAAGCTGCAGGTGCAAATAGGGAATGTGGTCTCGTGCGAGCAACTTGTGCATGCTCGCTGTGTGTGAGTGTGCGCTTCCTAGGTACGGCGCGCTGCAGACAGTCAAAAGGGTTGCTCCCTTTCATTAAAAGTTAATCCCCGGCTGCAGGCTATTAGAAAGCAACTAACCGCGCTCTACTCACCCTACCCAGGTCTACCGGTGAGTCTCGCCGCTGCTCCCGGCCTGTGGCATTGGCCGCGACGCTGACGTTCCGTCGACAGCGCGGAAGCCGATCAGTGAGCTCAGCGGCTCTGAGCGTGGCGTTCTGTCTACAAGACCTTTTAAAGGAGCCAGCAAAAAAGTGAAGAGAAAGGAAAGCACAAAAGCACCTTGTCTTACTAAGCACTGGAAAGGGCAGCCGGCAACCGGACGTCAAAGTGGAAAAGCAGCAAGTGAGAGGCCTGTCTCTGCCTACGGCCACACCACCCTGAACACACCTGATCTTGTCTGATCTTGGAAGCTAAGCAGGGTTGGGCCTGGTTAGTACTTGGATGGGAGGCTGCCTGGGAATACCAGGTGCTGTAGGCTTTTGCTTTTTCTTACTTCCACCAGCAGGGGTCAGTCTCCTCTATGCCTTTTTTCCATTCCTTTTTTCACAAGCGCACACATGCTCCTTTCTTCTTTTCATTTGCTTTCTCTCTTGCGCTATTTAATCCTTGCAAAATACCAGCATCCTTCTCATCACCGTGGGCCTCCAGCATTGTTGCTTATTTACTTTTAATACTAGGCTTCTTTTCACCAGGACCAGCGACTCCCGCATGACTGGAGGCAACCACCGCTGACCTGGAGGCAACCACCGGTAACCTGGAGGCCAGTTTACAGCACAACCCAAGCAAAACACCTTTGCAGGCCACACGACCCCCCCGAAGAGCAGCTCAAATTCACTCGCAATCATCTCACCCTCTTCCTTCATTCACTCCTGGGCGTTTCGCTCCACCCCAAGTTGCGGGTCCAGCTTGCTCTTTCTGTCACATCCCCGCGATGAACGGTTTAGCCTGCAGGAGACCCTGCGCCGAGCCATTTTTAAACACATCTGATGCGGCAGGTGTTTCATTGCTCAACAAACAACACCTATAGGGACGGCACAGCCTATGCATCGGTCCTTCGGAGACCGCCCCAGAACGGCCAGAGTTCTCGTCCCCACGCGAGCCTGAGGAAGGCTGGCCGGGCGATGGGCCAAGCAGCGTCTACTGGCCATACCACCTTGGATACATCCGATCTCGGAAGCAAAGCAGAGATGGGTTCGGAAATACTTGGTTGGGACACCTCCTGAGAACACCAGGTATTGTAGACAATTTTGATGACGTTTTGCCATCTTGCCCAGCTCGGCTAGCATTGAGTGGCGCCTTGCTGGACACCGACCTTACGTAAAGTAGAGGCTGGAAGTCCCAAGCCTCCCAAGCCCCCCAAGACCTCTAAGATAAGGACGCAACCCCGCCGCCTCTACCAAGCCTCACACCGAGCTCCTTGCCACGGCTAGGAGTGCTTATTGACCCCGCAGCCGGCCGTATGCAAATGATGGCGTTAAAAGCATCTCGAACTGTGAAGGGGCCAGGCTTTCAGCAGCTGCCCAGGGGATGGTTTTAGAGGGCGACCGCCTAACGAGGGCCAGCAGAAGTAACGTCTTCTTCTTCAAAGAAGCTTGTGTAACTAACCCAATCAGACAGCTGCCCAGGAGCTAACCTCAGTGCTAGGAAGGAGCGGGAGGGAATTGAGGGGGTGGTTCCTGCTAAGGCCCTGAAATAATAATAAGACAGGCAGGAGAGTCTGACGCATGGTGGCGGAAAAGCTGCAGGTGCAAATAGGGAATGTGGTCTCGTGCGAGCAACTTGTGCATGCTCGCTGTGTGTGAGTGTGCGCTTCCTAGATACGGCACGCTGCAGACAGTCAAAAGGGTTGCTCCCTTTCATTAAAAGTTAATCCCCGGCTGCAGGCTATTAGAAAGCAACTAACCGCGCTCTACTCACCCTACCCAGGTCTACCGGTGAGTCTCGCCGCTGCTCCCGGCCTGTGGCATTGGCCGCGACGCTGACGTTCCGTCGACAGCGCGGCAGCCGATCAGTGAGCTCAGCGGCTCTGAGCGGGGCGTTCTGTCTACAAGACCTTTTTAAGGAGCCAGCAAAAAAGTGAAGAGAAAGGAAAGCACAAAAGCACCTTGTCTTACTAAGCACTGGAAAGGGCAGCCGGCAACCGGACGTCAAAGTGGAAAAGCAGCAAGTGAGAGGCCTGTCTCTGTCTACGGCCACACCACCCTGAACACGCCCGATCTCGTCTGATCTTGGAAGCTAAGTAGGGTTGGGCCTGGTTAGTGCTTGGATGGGAGAGCGCCTGGGAATACCAGGTGCTGTAGGCTTTTGCTTTTTCTTACTTCCACCAGCAGGGGTCACTCTCCTCTATGCCTTTTTTCCATTCCTTTTTTCACAAGCGCACACATGCTCCTTTCTTCTTTTCATTTGCTTTCTCTATTGCGCTATTTAATCCTTGCAAAATACCAGCATCCTTCTCATCACCATGGACCTCCAGCATTGTTGCTTATTTACTTTTAATACTAGGCTTCTTTTCACCAGGACCAGCGACTCCCGCATGACTGGAGGCAACCACCGCTGACCTGGAGGCAACCACTGGTAACCTGGAGGCCAGTTTACAGCACAACTCAAGCAAAACACCTTTGCAGGCCACACGACCCCCCCCGAAGAGGAGCTCAAATTCACTCGCAACCATCTCACCCTCTTCCTTCATTCACTCCTGGGCGTTTCGCTCCACCCCAAGTTGCGGGTCCAGCTTGCTCTTTCTGTCACATCCCCGCGATGAACGGTTTAGCCTGCAGGAGACCCTGCGCCGAGCCATTTTTAAACACATCTGATGCGGCAGGTGTTTCATTGCTCAACAAACAACACCTATAGGGACGGCACAGCCTATGCATCGGTCCTTCGGAGACCGCCCCAGAACGGCCAGAGTTCTCATCCCCACGCGAGCCTGAGGAAGGCTGGCCGGGCGATGGGCCAAGCAGCGTCTACTGGCCATACCACCTTGGATACGTCTGATCTCGGAAGCAAAGCAGAGATGGGTTCGGAAATACTTGGTTGGGACACCTCCTGAGAACACCAGGTATTGTAGACAATTTTGATGACGTTTTGCCATCTTGCCCAGCTCGGCTAGCATGGAGTGGCGCCTTGCTGGACACCGACCTTACGTAAAGTAGAGGCTGGAAGTCCCAAGCCTCCCAAGCCCCCCAAGACCTCTAAGATAAGGACGCAACCCCGCCGCCTCTACCAGGCCTCACACCGAGCTCCTTGCCACGGCTAGGAGTGCTTATTGACCCCGCAGCCGGTCGTATGCAAATGATGGTGTTAAAAGCATCTCGCGCTGTGAAGGGGCCAGGCTTTCAGCAGCTGCCCAGGGGATGGTTTTAGAGGGCGACCGCCTAACGAGGGCCAGCAGAAGTAACGTCTTCTTCTTCAAAGAAGCTTGTGTAACTAACCCAATCAGACAGCTGCCCAGGAGCTAAGCTCAGTGCTAGGAAGGAGCGGGAGGGAATTGAGGGGGTGGTTCCTGCTAAGGCCCTGAAATAATAATAAGACAGGCAGGAGAGTCTGACGCATGGTGGCGGAAAAGCTGCAGGTGCAAATAGGGAATGTGGTCTCGTGCGAGCAACTTGTGCATGCTCGCTGTGTGTGAGTGTGCGCTTCCTAGGTACGGCGCGCTGCAGACGGTCAAAAGGGTTGCTCCCTTTCATTAAAAGTTAATCCCCGGCTGCAGGCTATTAGAAAGCAACTAACCGCGCTCTACTCACCCTACCCAGGTCTACCGGTGAGTCTCGCCGCTGCTCCCGGCCTGCGGCATTGGCCGCGATGCTGACGTTCCGTCGACAGCGCGGCAGCCGATCAGTGAGCTCAGCGGCTCTGAGCGGGGCGTTCTGTCTACAAGACCTTTTTAAGGAGCCAGCAAAAAAGTGAAGAGAAAGGAAAGCACAAAAGCACCTTGTCTTACTAAGCGCTGGAAAGGGCAGCCGGCAACCGGACGTCAAAGTAGAAAAGCAGCAAGTGAGAGGCCTGTCTCTGCCTACGGCCACACCACCCTGAACACGTCTGATCTCGGAAGCTAAGCAGGGTCAGGCCTGGTTAGTACTTGGATGGGAGACCGCCTGGGAATACCAGGTGCTGTAGGCTTTTGCTTTTTCTTACTTCCACCAGCAGGGGTCACTCTCCTCTATGCCTTTTTTCCATTCCTTTTTTCACAAGCGCACACATGCTCCTTTCTTCTTTTCATTTGCTTTCTCTCTTGCGCTATTTAATCCTTGCAAAATACCAGCATCCTTCTCATCACCGTGGGCCTCCAGCATTGTTGCTTATTTACTTTTAATACTAGGCTTCTTTTCACCAGGACCAGCGACTCCCGCATGACTGGAGGCAACCACCGCTGACCTGGAGGCAACCACTGGTAACCTGGAGGCCAGTTTACAGCACAACCCAAGCAAAACACCTTTGCAGGCCACACGACCCCCCCGAAGAGCAGCTCAAATTCACTCGCAACCATCTCACCCTCTTCCTTCATTCACTCCTGGGCGTTTCACTCCACCCCAAGTTGCGGGTCCAGCTTGCTCTTTCTGTCACATCCCCGCGATGAACGGTTTAGCCTGCAGGAGACCCTGCGCCGAGCCATTTTTAAACACATCTGATGCGGCAGGTGTTTCATTGCTCAACAAACAACACCTATAGGGACGGCACAGCCTATGCATCGGTCCTTCGGAGACCGCCCCAGAACGGCCAGAGTTCTCGTCCCCACGCGAGCCTGAGGAAGGCTGGCCGGGCGATGGGCCAAGCAGCGTCTACTGGCCATACCACCTTGGATACGTCTGATCTCGGAAGCAAAGCAGAGATGGGTTCGGAAATACTTGGTTGGGACACCTCCTGAGAACACCAGGTATTGTAGACAATTTTGATGACGTTTTGCCATCTTGCCCAGCTCGGCTAGCATTGAGTGGCGCCTTGCTGGACACCGACCTTACGTAAAGTAGAGGCTGGAAGTCCCAAGCCTCCCAAGCCCCCCAAGACCTCTAAGATAAGGACGCAACCCCGCCGCCTCTACCAGGCCTCACACCGAGCTCCTTGCCACGGCTAGGAGTGCTTATTGACCCCGCAGCCGGCCGTATGCAAATGATGGCGTTAAAAGCATCTCGCGCTGTGAAGGGGCCAGGCTTTCAGCAGCTGCCCAGGGGATGGTTTTAGAGGGCGACCGCCTAACGAGGGCCAGCAGAAGTAACGTCTTCTTCTTCAAAGAAGCTTGTGTAACTAACCCAATCAGACAGCTGCCCAGGAGCTAACCTCAGTGCTAGGAAGGAGCGGGAGGGAATTGAGGGGGTGGTTCCTGCTAAGGCCCTGAAATAATAATAAGACAGGCAGGAGAGTCTGACGCATGGTGGCGGAAAAGCTGCAGGTGCAAATAGGGAATGTGGTCTCGTGCGAGCAACTTGTGCATGCTCGCTGTGTGTGAGTGTGCGCTTCCTAGGTACGGCGCGCTGCAGACAGTCAAAAGGGTTGCTCCCTTTCATTAAAAGTTAATCCCCGGCTGCAGGCTATTAGAAAGCAACTAACCGAGCTCTACTCACCCTACCCAGGTCTACCGGTGAGTCTCGCCGCTGCTCCCGGCCTGTGGCATTGGCCGCGACGCTGACGTTCCGTCGACAGAGCGGCAGCCGATCAGTGAGCTCAGCGGCTCTGAGCGGGGCGTTCTGTCTACAAGACCTTTTTAAGGAGCCAGCAAAAAAGTGAAGAGAAAGGAAAGCACAAAAGCACCTTATCTTACTAAGCACTGGAAAGGGCAGCCGGCAACCGGACATCAAAGTAGAAAAGCAGCAAGTGAGAGGCCTGTCTCTGCCTACAGCCACACCACCCTGAACACGCCTGATCTCGTCTGATCTTGGAAGCTAAGCAGGGTCGGGCCTGGTTAGTACTTGGATGGGAGACCGCCTGGGAATACAAGGTGCTGTAGGCTTTTGCTTTTTCTTACTTCCACCAGCAGGGGTCACTCTCCTCTATGCCTTTTTTCCATTCCTTTTTTCACAAGCGCACACATGCTCCTTTCTTCTTTTCATTTGCTTTCTCTCTTGCGCTATTTAATCCTTGCAAAATACCAGCATCCTTCTCATCACCGTGGACCTCCAGCATTGTTGCTTATTTACTTTTAATACTAGGCTTCTTTTCACCAGGACCAGCGACTCCCACATGACTGGAGGCAACCACCGCTGACCTGGAGGCAACCACTGGTAACCTGGAGGCCAGTTTACAGCACAACCCAAGCAAAACACCTTTGCAGGCCACACGACCCCCCCCCGAAGAGCAGCTCAAATTCACTCGCAACCATCTCACCCTCTTCCTTCATTCACTCCTGGGCGTTTCGCTCCACCCCAAGTTGCGGGTCCAGCTTGCTCTTTCTGTCACATCCCCGCGATGAACGGTTTAGCCTGCAGGAGACCCTGCGCCGAGCCATTTTTAAACACATCTGATGCGGCAGGTGTTTCATTGCTCAACAAACAACACCTATAGGGACGGCACAGCCTATGCATCGGTCCTTCGGAGACCGCCCCAGAACGGCCAGAGTTCTCGTACCTACGCGAGCCTGAGGAAGGCTGGCCGGGCGATGGGCCAAGCAGCGTCTACTGGCCATACCACCTTGGATACGTCTGATCTCGGAAGCAAAGCAGAGATGGGTTTGGAAATACTTGGTTGGGACACCTCCTGAGAACACCAGGTATTGTAGACAATTTTGATGACGTTTTGCCATCTTGCCCAGCTCGGCTAGCATGGAGTGGCGCCTTGCTGGACACCGACCTTACGTAAAGAAGAGGCTGGAAGTCCCAAGCCTCCCAAACACCCCAAGACCTCTAAGATAAGGACGCAACCCCGCCGCCTCTACCAGGCCTCACACCGAGCTCCTTGCCACGGCTAGGAGTGCTTATTGACCCCGCAGCCGGCCGTATGCAAATGATGGCGTTAAAAGCATCTCGCGCTGTGAAGGGGCCAGGCTTTCAGCAGCTGCCCAGGGGATGGTTTTAGAGGGCGACCGCCTAACGAGGGCCAGCAGAAGTAACGTCTTCTTCTTCAAAGAAGCTTGTGTAACTAACCCAATCAGACAGCTGCCCAGGAGCTAAGCTCAGTGCTAGGAAGGAGCGGGAGGGAATTGAGGGGGTGGTTCCTGCTAAGGCCCTGAAATAATAATAAGACAGGCAGGAGAGTCTGACGCATGGTGGCGGAAAAGCTGCAGGTGCAAATAGGGAATGTGGTCTCGTGCGAGCAACTTGTGCATGCTCGCTGTGTGTGAGTGTGCGCTTCCTAGGTACGGCGCGCTGCAGACAGTCAAAAGGGTTGCTCCCTTTCATTAAAAGTTAATCCCCGGCTGCAGGCTATTAGAAAGCAAATAACCGAGCTCTACTCACCCTACCCAGGTCTACCGGTGAGTCTCGCCGCTGCTCCCGGCCTGTGGCATTGGCCGCGACGCTGACGTTCCGTCGACAGAGCGGCAGCCGATCAGTGAGCTCAGCGGCTCTGAGCGGGGCGTTCTGTCTACAAGACCTTTTTAAGGAGCCAGCAAAAAAGTGAAGAGAAAGGAAAGCACAAAACCACCTTGTCTTACTAAGCACTGGAAAGGGCAGCCGGCAACCAGACGTCAACGTAGAAAAGCAGCAAGTGAGAGGCCTGTCTCTGCCTACGGCCACACCACCCTGAACACACCTGATCTCGTCTGATCTTGGAAGCTAAGCAGGGTTGGGCCTGGTTAGTACTTGGATGGGAGACCGCCTGGGAATACCAGGTGCTGTAGGCTTTTGCTTTTTCTTACTTCCACCAGCAGTGGTCACTCTCCTCTATGCCTTTTTTCCATTCCTTTTTTCACAAGCGCACACATGCTCCTTTCTTCTTTTCATTTGCTTTCTCTCTTGCGCTATTTAATCCTTGCAAAATACCAGCATCCTTCTCATCACCGTGGGCCTCCAGCATTGTTGCTTATTTACTTTTAATACTAGGCTTCTTTTCACCAGGACCAGCACTCCCGCATGACTGGAGGCAACCACCGCTGACCTGGAGGCAACCACCGGTAACCTGGAGGCCAGTTTACAGCACAACCCAAGCAAAACACCTTTGCAGGCCACACGACCCCCCCGAAGAGCAGCTCAAA
The DNA here is from genome assembly GCF_046119375.1 of Phyllobates terribilis. NCBI lineage: Eukaryota > Metazoa > Chordata > Amphibia > Anura > Dendrobatidae > Phyllobates > Phyllobates terribilis. The sequence continues at coordinate 691,189,181 of NW_027362764.1, forward strand.
TTCACTCGCAACCATCTCACCCTCTTCCTTCATTCACTCCTGGGCGTTTCGCTCCACCCCAAGTTGCGGGTCCAGCTTGCTCTTTCTGTCACATCCCCGCGATGAACGGTTTAGCCTGCAGGAGACCCTGCGCCGAGCCATTTTTAAACACATCTGATGCGGCAGGTGTTTCATTGCTCAACAAACAACACCTATAGGGACGGCACAGTCTATGCATCGGTCCTTCGGAGACCGCCCCAGAACGGCCAGAGTTCTCGTACCTACGCGAGCCTGAGGAAGGCTGGCCGGGCGATGGGCCAAGCAGCGTCTACTGGCCATACCACCTTGGATACGTCCGATCTCGGAAGCAAAGCAGAGATGGGTTTGGAAATACTTGGTTGGGACACCTCCTGAGAACACCAGGTATTGTAGACAATTTTGATGACGTTTTGCCATCTTGCCCAGCTCGGCTAGCATGGAGTGGCGCCTTGCTGGACACCGACCTTACGTAAAGAAGAGGCTGGAAGTCCCAAGCCTCCCAAACCCCCCAAGACCTCTAAGATAAGGACGCAACCCCGCCGCCTCTACCAGGCCTCACACCGAGCTCCTTGCCACGGCTAGGAGTGCTTATTGACCCCGCAGCCGGCCGTATGCAAATGATGGCTTTAAAAGCATCTCGCGCTGTGAAGGGGCCAGGCTTTCAGCAGCTGCCCAGGGGATGGTTTTAGAGGGCGACCGCCTAACGAGGGCCAGCAGAAGTAACGTCTTCTTCTTCAAAGAAGCTTGTGTAACTAACCCAATCAGATAGCTGCCCAGGAGCTAACCTCAGTGCTAGGAAGGAGCGGGAGGGAATTGAGGGGGTGGTTCCTGCTAAGGCCCTGAAATAATAATAAGACAGGCAGGAGAGTCTGACGCATGGTGGCGGAAAAGCTGCAGGTGCAAATAGGGAATGTGGTCTCGTGCGAGCAACTTGTGCATGCTCGCTGTGTGTGAGTGTGCGCTTCCAAGGTACGGCGCGCTGCAGACAGTCAAAAGGGTTGCTCCCTTTCATTAAAAGTTAATCCCCGGCTGCAGGCTATTAGAAAGCAACTAACCGCGCTCTACTCACCCTACCCAGGTCTACCGGTGAGTCTCGCCGCTGCTCCCGGCCTGTGGCATTGGCCGCGACGCTGACGCTCCGTCGACAGCGCGGCAGCCGATCAGTGAGCTCAGCGGCTCTGAGCGGGGCGTTCTGTCTACAAGACCTTTTTAAGGAGCCAGCAAAAAAGTGAAGAGAAAGGAAAGCACAAAAGCACCTTGTCTTACGAAGCACTGGAAAGGGCAGCCGGCAACCGGACGTCAAAGTGGAAAAGCAGCAAGTGAGAGGCCTGTCTCTGCCTACGGCCACACCGCTCTGAACACGCCCGATCTCGTCTGATCTTGGAAGCTAAGCAGGGTTGGGCCTGGTTAGTACTTGGATGGGAGACCGCCTGGGAATACCAGGTGCTGTAGGCTTTTGCTTTTTCTTACTTCCACCAGCAGGGGTCAGTCTCCTCTATGCCTTTTTTCCATTCCTTTTTTCACAAGCGCACACATGCTCCTTTCTTCTTTTCATTTGCTTTCTCTCTTGCGCTATTTAATCCTTGCAAAATACCAGCATCCTTCTCATCACCGTGGGCCTCCAGCATTGTTGCTTATTTACTTTTAATACTAGGCTTCTTTTCACCAGGACCAGCGACTCCCGCATGACTGGAGGCAACCACCGCTGACCTGGAGGCAACCACCGGTAACCTGGAGGCCAGTTTACAGCACAACCCAAGCAAAACACCTTTGCAGGCCACACGACCCCACCGAAGAGCAGCTCAAATTCACTCGCAACCATCTCACCCTCTTCCTTCATTCACTCCTGGGCGTTTCGCTCCACCCCAAGTTGCGGGTCCAGCTTGCTCTTTTTGTCACATCCCCGCGATGAACGGTTTAGCCTGCAGGAGACCCTGCGCCGAGCCATTTTTAAACACATCTGATGCGGCAGGTGTTTCATTGCTCAACAAACAACACCTATAGGGACGGCACAGCCTATGCATCGGTCCTTCGGAGACCGCCCCAGAACGGCCAGAGTTCTCGTCCCCACGCGAGCCTGAGGAAGGCTGGCCGGGCGATGGGCCAAGCAGCGTCTACTGGCCATACCACCTTGGATACGTCCGATCTCGGAAGCAAAGCAGAGATGGGTTCGGAAATACTTGGTTGGGACACCTCCTGAGAACACCAGGTATTGTAGACAATTTTGATGACGTTTTGCCATCTTGCCCAGCTCGGCTAGCATTGAGTGGCGCCTTGCTGGACACCGACCTTACGTAAAGTAGAGGCTGGAAGTCCCAAGCCTCCCAAGCCCCCAAAGACCTCTAAGATAAGGACGCAACCCCGCCGCCTCTACCAGGCCTCACACCGAGCTCCTTGCCACGGCTAGGAGTGCTTATTGACCCCGCAGCCGGCCGTATGCAAATGATGGCGTTAAAAGCATCTCGAGCTGTGAAGGGGCCAGGCTTTCAGCAGCTGCCCAGGGGATGGTTTTAGAGGGCGACCGCCTAACGAGGGCCAGCAGAAGTAACGTCTTCTTCTTCAAAGAAGCTTGTGTAACTAACCCAATCAGACAGCTGCCCAGGAGCTAACCTCAGTGCTAGGAAGGAGCGGGAGGGAATTGAGGGGGTGGTTCCTGCTAAGGCCCTGAAATAATAATAAGACAGGCAGGAGAGTCTGACGCATGGTGGCGGAAAAGCTGCAGGTGCAAATAGGGAATGTGGTCTCGTGCGAGCAACTTGTGCATGCTCGCTGTGTGTGAGTGTGCGCTTCCTAGGTACGGCACGCTGCAGACAGTCAAAAGGGTTGCTCCCTTTCATTAAAAGTTAATCCCCGGCTGCAGGCTATTAGAAAGCAACTAACCGTGCTCTACTCACCCTACCCAGGTCTACCGGTGAGTCTCGCCGCTGCTCCCGGCCTGTGGCATTGGCCGCGACGCTGACGTTCCGTCGACAGCGCGGCAGCCGATCAGTGAGCTCAGCGGCTCTGAGCGGGGCGTTCTGTCTACAAGACCTTTTTAAGGAGCCAGCAAAAAAGTGAAGAGAAAGGAAAGCACAAAAGCACCTTGTCTTACTAAGCACTGGAAAGGGCAGCCGGCAACCGGACGTCAAAGTGGAAAAGCAGCAAGTGAGAGGCCTGTCTCTGACTACGGCCACACCACCCTGAACACGCCCGATCTCGTCAGATCTTGGAAGCTAAGCAGGGTTGGGCCTGGTTAGTGCTTGGATGGGAGACCGCCTGGGAATACCAGGTGCTGTAGGCTTTTGCCTTTTCTTACTTCCACCAGCAGGGGTCACTCTCCTCTATGCCTTTTTTCCATTCCTTTTTTCACAAGCGCACACATGCTCCTTTCTTCTTTTCATTTGCTTTCTCTCTTGCGCTATTTAATCCTTGCAAAATACCAGCATCCTTCTCATCACCGTGGGCCTCCAGCATTGTTGCTTATTTACTTTTAATACTAGGCTTCTTTTCACCAGGACCAGCGACTCCCGCATGACTGGAGGCAACCACCGCTGACCTGGAGGCAACCACCGGTAACCTGGAGGCCAGTTTACAGCACAACCCAAGCAAAACACCTTTGCAGGCCACACGACCCCCCCGAAGAGCAGCTCAAATTCACTCGCAACCATCTCACCCTCTTCCTTCATTCACTCCTGGGCGTTTCGCTCCACCCCAAGTTGTGGGTCCAGCTCGCTCTTTCTGTCACATCCCCGCGATGAACAGTTTAGCCTGCAGGAGACCCTGCGCCGAGCCATTTTTAAACACATCTGATGCGGCAGGTGTTTCATTGCTCAACAAACAACACCTATAGGGACGGCACAGCCTATGCATTGGTCCTTCGGAGACCGCCCCAGAACGGCCAGAGTTCTCGTCCCCACGCGAGCCTGAGGAAGGCTGGACGGGCGATGGGCCAAGCAGCGTCTACTGGCCATACCACCTTGGATACGTCCGATCTCGGAAGCAAAGCAGAGATGGGTTCGAAAATACTTGGTTGGGACACCTTCTGAGAACACCAGGTATTGTAGACAATTTTGATGACATTTTGCCATCTTGCCCAGCTCGGCTAGCATTGAGTGGCGCCTTGCTGGACACCGACCTTACGTAAAGTAGAGGCTGGAAGTCCCAAGCCCCCCAAGACCTCTAAGATAAGGACGCAACCCTGCCGCCTCTACCAGGCCTCACACCGAGCTCCTTGCCACGGCTAGGAGTGCTTATTGACCCCGCAGCCGGCCGTATGCAAATGATGGCTTTAAAAGCATCTCGCGCTGTGAAGGGGCCAGGCTTTCAGCAGCTGCCCAGGGGATGGTTTTAGAGGGCGACCGCCTAACGAGGGCCAGCAGAAGTAACGTCTTCTTCTTCAAAGAAGCTTGTGTAACTAACCCAATCAGATAGCTGCCCAGGAGCTAACCTCAGTGCTAGGAAGGAGCGGGAGGGAATTGAGGGGGTGGTTCCTGCTAAGGCCCTGAAATAATAATAAGACAGGCAGGAGAGTCTGACGCATGGTGGCGGAAAAGCTGCAGGTGCAAATAGGGAATGTGGTCTCGTGCGAGCAACTTGTGCATGCTCGCTGTGTGTGAATGTGCGCTTCCAAGGTACGGCGCGCTGCAGACAGTCAAAAGGGTTGCTCCCTTTCATTAAAAGTTAATCCCCGGCTGCAGGCTATTAGAAAGCAACTAACCGCGCTCTACTCACCCTACCCAGGTCTACCGGTGAGTCTCGCCGCTGCTCCCGGCCTGTGGCATTGGCCGCGACGCTGACGCTCCGTCGACAGCGCGGCAGCCGATCAGTGAGCTCAGCGGCTCTGAGCGGGGCGTTCTGTCTACAAGACCTTTTTAAGGAGCCAGCAAAAAAGTGAAAAGAAAGGAAAGCACAAAAGCACCTTATCTTACGAAGCACTGGAAAGGGCAGCCGGCAACCGGACGTCAAAGTGGAAAAGCAGCAAGTGAGAGGCCTGTCTCTGTCTACGGCCACACCACCCTGAACATGCCCGATCTCGTCTGATCTTGGAAGCTAAGCAGGGTTGGGCCTGGTTAGTGCTTGGATGGGAGACCGCCTGGGAATACCAGGTGCTGTAGGCTTTTGCCTTTTCTTACTTCCACCAGCAGGGGTCACTCTCCTCTATGCCTTTTTTCCATTCCTTTTTTCACAAGCGCACACATGCTCCTTTCTTCTTTTCATTTGCTTTCTCTCTTGCGCTATTTAATCCTTGCAAAATACCAGCATCCTTCTCATCACCGTGGGCCTCCAGCATTGTTGCTTATTTACTTTTAATACTAGGCTTCTTTTCACCAGGACCAGCGACTCCCGCATGACTGGAGGCAACCACCGCTGACCTGGAGGCAACCACCGGTAACCTGGAGGCCAGTTTACAGCACAACCCAAGCAAAACACCTTTGCAGGCCACACGACCCCCCCGAAGAGCAGCTCAAATTCACTCGCAACCATCTCACCCTCTTCCTTCATTCACTCCTGGGCGTTTCGCTCCACCCCAAGTTGCGGGTCCAGCTTGCTCTTTCTGTCACATCCCCGCGATGAACGGTTTAGCCTGCAGGAGACCCTGCGCCGAGCCATTTTTAAACACATCTGATGCGGCAGGTGTTTCATTGCTCAACAAATAACACCTATAGGGACGGCACAGCCTATGCATCGGTCCTTCGGAGACCGCTCCAGAACGGCCAGAGTTCTCGTCCCCACGCGAGCCTGAGGAAGGCTGGCCGGGCGATGGGCCAAGCAGCGTCTACTGGCCATACCACCTTGGATACGTCCGATCTCGGAAGCAAAGCAGAGATGGGTTCGGAAATACTTGGTTGGGACACCTCCTGAGAACACCAGGTATTGTAGACAATTTTGATGACGTTTTGCCATCTTGCCCAGCTCGGCTAGCATTGAGTGGCGCCTTGCTGGACACCGACCTTACGTAAAGTAGAGGCTGGAAGTCCCAAGCATCCCAAGCCCCCCAAGACCTCTAAGATAAGGACGCAACCCCGCCGCCTCTACCAGGCCTCACACCGAGCTCCTTGCCACGGCTAGGAGTGCTTATTGACCCCGCAGCCGGCCGTATGCAAATGATGGCGTTAAAAGCATCTCGCGCTGTGAAGGGGCCAGGCTTTCAGCAGCTGCCCAGGGGATGGTTTTAGAGGGCGACCGCCTAACGAGGGCCAGCAGAAGTAACGTCTTCTTCTTCAAAGAAGCTTGTGTAACTAACCCAATCAGACAGCTGCCCAGGAGCTAACCTCAGTGCTAGGAAGGAGCGGGAGGGAATTGAGGGGGTGGTTCCTGCTAAGGCCCTGAAATAATAATAAGACAGGCAGGAGAGTCTGACGCATGGTGGCGGAAAAGCTGCAGGTGCAAATAGGGAATGTGGTCTCGTGCGAGCAACTTGTGCATGCTCGCTGTGTGTGAGTGTGCGCTTCCTAGGTACGGCGCGCTGCAGACAGTCAAAATGGTTGCTCCCTTTCATTAAAAGTTAATCCCCGGCTGCAGGCTATTAGAAAGCAACTAACCGCGCTCTACTCACCCTACCCAGGTCTACCGGTGAGTCTCGCCGCTGCTCCCGGCCTGTGGCATTGGCTGCGACGCTGACGTTCCGTCGACAGCGCGGCAGCCGATCAGTGAGCTCAGCGGCTCTGAGCGGGGCGTTCTGTCTACAAGACCTTTTTAAGGAGCCAGCAAAAAAGTGAAGAGAAAGGAAAGCACAAAAGCACCTTATCTTACTAAGCACTGGAAAGGGCAGCCGGCAACCGGATGTCAAAGTGGAAAAGCTGCAAGTGAGAGGCCTGTCTCTGCCTATGGCCACACCACACTGAACACACCTGATCTCTTCTGATCTTGGAAGCTAAGCAGGGTCAGGCCTGGTTAGTACTTGGATGGGAGACCGCCTGGGAATACCAGGTGCTGTAGGCTTTTGCTTTTTCTTACTTCCACCAGCAGGGGTCAGTCTCCTTTATGCCTTTTTTCCATTCCTTTTTTCACAAGCGCACACATGCTCCTTTCTTCTTTTCATTTGCTTTCTCTCTTGCGCTATTTAATCCTTGCAAAATACCAGCATCCTTCTCATCACCGTGGGCCTCCAGCATTGTTGCTTATTTACTTTTAATACTAGGCTTCTTTTCACCAGGACCAGCGACTCCCGCATGACTGGAGGCAACCACCGCTGACCTGGAGGCAACCACCGGTAACCTGGAGGCCAGTTTACAGCACAACCCAAGCAAAACACCTTTGCAGGCCACACGACCCCCCCGAAGAGCAGCTCAAATTCACTCGCAACCATCTCACCCTCTTCCTTCATTCACTCCTGGGCGTTTCGCTCCACCCCAAGTTGTGGGTCCAGCTCGCTCTTTCTGTCACATCCCCGCGATGAACAGTTTAGCCTGCAGGAGACCCTGCGCCGAGCCATTTTTAAACACATCTGATGCGGCAGGTGTTTCATTGCTCAACAAACAACACCTATAGGGACGGCACAGCCTATGCATTGGTCCTTCGGAGACCGCCCCAGAACGGCCAGAGTTCTCGTCCCCACGCGAGCCTGAGGAAGGCTGGACGGGCGATGGGCCAAGCAGCGTCTACTGGCCATACCACCTTGGATACGTCCGATCTCGGAAGCAAAGCAGAGATGGGTTCGAAAATACTTGGTTGGGACACCTTCTGAGAACACCAGGTATTGTAGACAATTTTGATGACATTTTGCCATCTTGCCCAGCTCGGCTAGCATTGAGTGGCGCCTTGCTGGACACCGACCTTACGTAAAGTAGAGGCTGGAAGTCCCAAGCCCCCCAAGACCTCTAAGATAAGGACGCAACCCTGCCGCCTCTACCAGGCCTCACACCGAGCTCCTTGCCACGGCTAGGAGTGCTTATTGACCCCGCAGCCGGCCGTATGCAAATGATGGCTTTAAAAGCATCTCGCGCTGTGAAGGGGCCAGGCTTTCAGCAGCTGCCCAGGGGATGGTTTTAGAGGGCGACCGCCTAACGAGGGCCAGCAGAAGTAACGTCTTCTTCTTCAAAGAAGCTTGTGTAACTAACCCAATCAGATAGCTGCCCAGGAGCTAACCTCAGTGCTAGGAAGGAGCGGGAGGGAATTGAGGGGGTGGTTCCTGCTAAGGCCCTGAAATAATAATAAGACAGGCAGGAGAGTCTGACGCATGGTGGCGGAAAAGCTGCAGGTGCAAATAGGGAATGTGGTCTCGTGCGAGCAACTTGTGCATGCTCGCTGTGTGTGAATGTGCGCTTCCAAGGTACGGCGCGCTGCAGACAGTCAAAAGGGTTGCTCCCTTTCATTAAAAGTTAATCCCCGGCTGCAGGCTATTAGAAAGCAACTAACCGCGCTCTACTCACCCTACCCAGGTCTACCGGTGAGTCTCGCCGCTGCTCCCGGCCTGTGGCATTGGCCGCGACGCTGACGCTCCGTCGACAGCGCGGCAGCCGATCAGTGAGCTCAGCGGCTCTGAGCGGGGCGTTCTGTCTACAAGACCTTTTTAAGGAGCCAGCAAAAAAGTGAAAAGAAAGGAAAGCACAAAAGCACCTTATCTGACGAAGCACTGGAAAGGGCAGCCGGCAACCGGACGTCAAAGTGGAAAAGCAGCAAGTGAGAGGTCTGTCTCTGCCTACGGCCACACCACTCTGAACACGCCCGATCTCGTCTGATCTTGGAAGCTAAGCAGGGTTGGGCCTGGTTAGTACTTGGATGGGAGACCGCCTGGGAATACCAGGTGCTGTAGGCTTTTGCTTTTTCTTACTTCCACCAGCAGGGGTCAGTCTCCTCTATGCCTTTTTTCCATTCCTTTTTTAACAAGCGCACACATGCTCCTTTCTTCTTTTCATTTGCTTTCTCTCTTGCGCTATTTAATCCTTGCAAAATACCAGCATCCTTCTCATCACCGTGGGCCTCCAGCATTGTTGCTTATTTACTTTTAATACTAGGCTTCTTTTCACCAGGACCAGCGACTCCCGCATGACTGGAGGCAACCACCGCTGACCTGGAGGCAACCACCGGTAACCTGGAGGCCAGATTACAGCACAACCCAAGCAAAACACCTTTGCAGGCCACACGACCCCCCCGAAGAGCAGCTCAAATTCACTCGCAATTATCTCACCCTCTTCCTTCATTCACTCCTGGGCGTTTCGCTCCACCCCAAGTTGCGGGTCCAGCTTGCTCTTTCTGTCACATCCCCGCGATGAACGGTTTAGCCTGCAGGAGACCCTGCGCCGAGCCATTTTTAAACACATCTGATGCGGCAGGTGTTTCATTGCTCAACAAACAACACCTATACGGACGGCACAGACTATGCATCGGTCCTTCGGAGACCGCCCCAGAACGGCCAGAGTTCTCGTCCCCACGCGAGCCTGAGGAAGGCTGGCCGGGCGATGGGCCAAGCAGCGTCTACTGGCCATACCACCTTGGATACGTCCGATCTCGGAAGCAAAGCAGAGATGGGTTCGGAAATACTTGGTTGGGACACCTCCTGAGAACACCAGGTATTGTAGACAATTTTGATGACGTTTTGCCATCTTGCCCAGCTCGGCTAGCATTGAGTGGCGCCTTGCTGGACACCGACCTTACGTAAAGTAGAGGCTGGAAGTCCCAAGCCTCCCAAGCCTCCCAAGCCCCCCAAGACCTCTAAGATAAGGACGCAACCCCGCCGCCTCTACCAGGCCTCACACCGAGCTCCTTGCCACGGCTAGGAGTGCTTATTGACCCCGCAGCCGGCCGTATGCAAATGATGGCGTTAAAAGCATCTCGAGCTGTGAAGGGGCCAGGCTTTCAGCAGCTGCCCAGGGGATGGTTTTAGAGGGCGACCGCCTAACGAGGGCCAGCAGAAGTAACGTCTTCTTCTTCAAAGAAGCTTGTGTAACTAACCCAATCAGACAGCTGCCCAGGAGCTAACCTCAGTGCTAGGAAGGAGCGGGAGGGAATTGAGGGGGTGGTTCCTGCTAAGGCCTTGAAATAATAATAAGACAGGCAGGAGAGTCTGACGCATGGTGGCGGAAAAGCTGAAGGTGCAAATAGGGAATGTGGTCTCGTGCGAGCAACTTGTGCATACTCGCTGTGTGTGAGTGTGCGCTTCCTAGGTACGGCACGCTGCAGACAGTCAAAAGGGTTGCTCCCTTTCATTAAAAGTTAATCCCCGGCTGCAGGCTATTAGAAAGCAACTAACCGCGCTCTACTCACCCTACCCAGGTCTACCGGTGAGTCTCGCCGCTGCTCCCGGCCTGTGGCATTGGCCGCGACGCTGACGTTCCGTGGACAGCGCGGCAGCCGATCAGTGAGCTCAGCGGCTCTGAGCGGGGCGTTCTGTCTACAAGACCTTTTTAAGGAGCCAGCAAAAAAGTGAAGAGAAAGGAAAGCACAAAAGCACCTTGTCTTACTAAGCACTGGAAAGGGCAGCCGGCAACCGGACGTCAAAGTGGAAAAGCAGCAAGTGAGAGGCCTGTCTCTGCATACGGCCACACCACCCTGAACACACCTGATCTCGTCTGATCTTGGAAGCTAAGCAGGGTCAGGCCTGGTTA
>NW_027362764.1:691207224-691212224 GCF_046119375.1 Phyllobates terribilis
CCAGCATTGTTGCTTATTTACTTTTAATACTAGGCTTCTTTTCACCAGGACCAGCGACTCCCGCATGACTGGAGGCAACCACCGCTGACCTGGAGGCAACCACCGGTAACCTGGAGGCCAGTTTACAGCACAACCCAAGCAAAACACCTTTGCAGGCCACACGACCCCCCCGAAGAGCAGCTCAAATTCACTCGCAACCATCTCACCCTCTTCCTTCATTCACTCCTGGGCGTTTCGCTCCACCCCAAGTTGCGGGTCCAGCTTGCTCTTTCTGTCACATCCCCGCGATGAACGGTTTAGCCTGCAGGAGACCCTGCGCCGAGCCATTTTTAAACACATCTGATGCGGCAGGTGTTTCATTGCTCAACAAACAACACCTATAGGGACGGCACAGCCTATGCATCGGTCCTTCGGAGACCGCCCCAGAACGGCCAAAGTTCTCGTCCCCACGCGAGCCTGAGGAAGGCTGGCCGGGCGATGGGCCAAGCAGCGTCTACTGGCCATACCACCTTGCATACGTCCGATCTCGGAAGCAAAGCAGAGATGGGTTCGGAAATACTTGGTTGGGACACCTCCTGAGAACACCAGGTATTGTAGACAATTTTGATAACGTTTTGCCATCTTGCCCAGCTCGGCTAGCATTGAGTGGCGCCTTGCTGGACACCGACCTTACGTAAAGTAGAGGCTGGAAGTCCCAAGCATCCCAAGCCCCCCAAGACCTCTAAGATAAGGACGCAACCCCGCCGCCTCTACCAGGCCTCACACCGAGCTCCTTGCCACGGCTAGGAGTGCTTATTGACCCCGCAGCCGGCCGTATGCAAATGATGGCGTTAAAAGCATCTCGCGCTGTGAAGGGGCCAGGCTTTCAGCAGCTGCCCAGGGGATGGTTTTAGAGGGCGACCGCCTAACGAGGGCCAGCAGAAGTAACGTCTTCTTCTTCAAAGAAGCTTGTGTAACTAACCCAATCAGACAGCTGCCCAGGAGCTAACCTCAGTGCTAGGAAGGAGCGGGAGGGAATTGAGGGGGTGGTTCCTGCTAAGGCCCTGAAATAATAATAAGACAGGCAGGAGAGTCTGACGCATGGTGGCGGAAAAGCTGCAGGTGCAAATAGGGAATGTGGTCTCGTGCGAGCAACTAGTGCATGCTCGCTGTGTGTGAGAGTGCGCTTCCTAGGTACGGCGCGCTGCAGACAGTCAAAAGGGTTGCTCCCTTTCATTAAAAGTTAATCCCCGGCTGCAGGCTATTAGAAAGCAACTAACCGCGCTCTACTCACCCTACCCAGGTCTACCGGTGAGTCTCGCCGCTACTCCCGGCCTGTGGCATTGGCCGCGACGCTGACGTTCCGTCGACAGCGCGGAAGCCGATCAGTGAGCTCAGCGGCTCTGAGCGGGGCGTTCTGTCTACAAGACCTTTTTAAGGAGCCAGCAAAAAAGTGAAGAGAAAGGAAAGCACAAAAGCACCTTGTCTTACTAAGCACTGGAAAGGGCAGCCGGCAACCGGACGTCAAAGTGGAAAAGCAGCAAGTGAGAGGCCTGTCTCTGCCTACGGCCACACCACCCTGAACACGCCCGATCTCGTCTGATCTTGGAAGCTAAGCAGGGTTGGGCCTGCTTAGTACTTGGATGGGAGACTGCCTGGGAATACCAGGTGCTGTAGGCTTTTGCCTTTTCTTACTTCCACCAGCAGGGGTCACTCTCCTCTATGCCTTTTTTCCATTCCTTTTTTCACAAGCGCACACATGCTCCTTTCTTCTTTTCATTTGCTTTCTCTCTTGCGCTATTTAATCCTTTCAAAATACCAGCATCCTTCTCATCACCGTGGGCCTCCAGCATTGTTGCTTATTTACTTTTAATACTAGGCTTCTTTTCACCAGGACCAGCGACTCCCGCTTGACTGGAGGCAACCACCGCTGACCTGGAGGCAACCACCGGTAACCTGGAGGCCAGTTTACAGCACAACCCAAGCAAAACACCTTTGCAGGCCACACGACCCCCCCGAAGAGCAGCTCAAATTCACTCGCAACCATCTCACCCTCTTCCTTCATTCACTCCTGGGCGTTTCGCTCCACCCCAAGTTGCGGCTCCAGCTTGCTCTTTCTGTCACATCCCCGCGATGAACGGTTTAGCCTGCAGGAGACCCTGCGCCGAGCCATTTTTAAACACATCTGATGCGGCAGGTGTTTCATTGCTCAACAAACAACACCTATAGGGACGGCACAGCCTATGCATCGGTCCTTCGGAGACCGCCCCAGAACGGCCAGAGTTCTCGTCCCCACGCGAGCCTGAGGAAGGCTGGCCGGGCGATGGGCCAAGCAGCGTCTACTGGCCATACCACCTTGGATACGTCCGATCTCGGAAGCAAAGCAGAGATGGGTTCGGAAATACTTGGTTGGGACACCTCCTGAGAACACCAGGTATTGTAGACAATTTTGATGACGTTTTGCCATCTTGCCCAGCTCGGCTAGCATTGAGTGGCGCCTTGCTGGACACCGACCTTACGTAAAGTAGAGGCTGCAAGTCCCAAGCCTCCCAAGCCCCCCAAGACCTCTAAGATAAGGACGCAACCCCGCCGCCTCTACCAGGCCTCACACCGAGCTCCTTGCCACGGCTAGGAGTGCTTATTGACCCCGCAGCCGGCCGTATGCAAATGATGGCGTTAAAAGCATCTCGCGCTGTGAAGGGGCCAGGCTTTCAGCAGCTGCCCAGGGGATGGTTTTAGAGGGCGACCGCCTAACGAGGGCCAGCAGAAGTAACGTCTTCTTCTTCAAAGAAGCTTGTGTAACTAACCCAATCAGACAGCTGCCCAGGAGCTAACCTCAGTGCTAGGAAGGAGCGGGAGGGAATTGAGGGGGTGGTTCCTGCTAAGGCCCTGAAATAATAATAAGACAGGCAGGAGAGTCTGACGCATGGTGGCGGAAAAGCTGCAGGTGCAAATAGGGAATGTGGTCTCGTGCGAGCAACTTGTGCATGCTCGCTGTGTGTGAGTGTGCGCTTCCTAGGTACGGCGCGCTGCAGACAGTCAAAATGGTTGCTCCCTTTCATTAAAAGTTAATCCCCGGCTGCAGGCTATTAGAAAGCAACTAACCGCGCTCTACTCACCCTACCCAGGTCTACCGGTGAGTCTCGCCGCTGCTCCCGGCCTGTGGCATTGGCTGCGACGCTGACGTTCCGTCGACAGCGCGGCAGCCGATCAGTGAGCTCAGCGGCTCTGAGCGGGGCGTTCTGTCTACAAGACCTTTTGAAGGAGCCAGCAAAAAAGTGAAGAGAAAGGAAAGCACAAAAGCACCTTATCTTACTAAGCACTGGAAAGGGCAGCCGGCAACCGGATGTCAAAGTGGAAAAGCAGCAAGTGAGAGGCCTGTCTCTGCCTACGGCCACACCACACTGAACACACCCGATCTCGTCTGATCTTGGAAGCTAAGCAGGGTCAGGCCTGGTTAGTACTTGGATGGGAGACCGCCTGGGAATACCAGGTGCTGTAGGCTTTTGCTTTTTCTTACTTCCACCAGCAGGGGTCAGTCTCCTCTATGCCTTTTTTCCATTCCTTTTTTCACAAGCGCACACATGCTCCTTTCTTCTTTTCATTTGCTTTCTCTCTTGCGCTATTTAATCCTTGCAAAATACCAGCATCCTTCTCATCACCGTGGGCCTCCAGCATTGTTGCTTATTTACTTTTAATACTAGGCTTCTTTTCACCAGGACCAGCGACTCCCGCATGACTGGAGGCAACCACCGCTGACCTGGAGGCAACCACCGGTAACCTGGAGGCCAGTTTACAGCACAACCCAAGCAAAACACCTTTGCAGGCCACACGACCCCCCCGAAGAGCAGCTCAAATTCACTCGCAACCATCTCACCCTCTTCCTTCATTCACTCCTGGGCGTTTCGCTCCACCCCAAGTTGTGGGTCCAGCTCGCTCTTTCTGTCACATCCCCGCGATGAACAGTTTAGCCTGCAGGAGACCCTGCGCCGAGCCATTTTTAAACACATCTGATGCGGCAGGTGTTTCATTGCTCAACAAACAACACCTATAGGGACGGCACAGCCTATGCATTGGTCCTTCGGAGACCGCCCCAGAACGGCCAGAGTTCTCGTCCCCACGCGAGCCTGAGGAAGGCTGGACGGGCGATGGGCCAAGCAGCGTCTACTGGCCATACCACCTTGGATACGTCCGATCTCGGAAGCAAAGCAGAGATGGGTTCGAAAATACTTGGTTGGGACACCTTCTGAGAACACCAGGTATTGTAGACAATTTTGATGACATTTTGCCATCTTGACCAGCTCGGCTAGCATTGAGTGGCGCCTTGCTGGACACCAACCTTACGTAAAGTAGAGGCTGGAAGTCCCAAGCATCCCAAGCCCCCCAAGACCTCTAAGATAAGGACGCAACCCCGCCGCCTCTACCAGGCCTCACACCGAGCTCCTTGCCACGGCTAGGAGTGCTTATTGACCCCGCAGCCGGCCGTATGCAAATGATGGCGTTAAAAGCATCTCGCGCTGTGAAGGGGCCAGGCTTTCAGAAGCTTCCCAGGGGATGGTTTTAGAGGGCGACCGCCTAACGAGGGCCAGCAGAAGTAACGTCTTCTTCTTCAAAGAAGCTTGTGTAACTAACCCAATCAGACAGCTGCCCAGGAGCTAACCTCAGTGCTAGGAAGGAGCGGGAGGGAATTGAGGGGGTGGTTCCTGCTAAGGCCCTGAAATAATAATAAGACAGGCAGGAGAGTCTGACGCATGGTGGCGGAAAAGCTGCAGGTGCAAATAGGGAATGTGGTCTCGTGCGAGCAACTTGTGCATGCTCGCTGAGTGTGAGTGTGCGCATCCTAGGTACGGCGCGCTGCAGACAGTCAAAAGGGTTGCTCCCTTTCATTAAAAGTTAATCCCCGGCTGCAGGCTATTAGAAAGCAACTAACCGCGCTCTACTCACCCTACCCAGGTCTACCGGTGAGTCTCGCCGCTGCTCCCGGCCTGTGGCATTGGCCGCGACGCTGACGTTCCGTCGAC
>NW_027362764.1:691222224-691224724 GCF_046119375.1 Phyllobates terribilis
GACCGCCCCAGAACGGCCAAAGTTCTCGTCCCCACGCGAGCCTGAGGAAGGCTGGCCGGGCGATGGGCCAAGCAGCGTCTACTGGCCATACCACCTTGCATACCTCCGATCTCGGAAGCAAAGCAGAGATGGGTTCGGAAATACTTGGTTGGGACACCTCCTGAGAACACCAGGTATTGTAGACAATTTTGATAACGTTTTGCCATCTTGCCCAGCTCGGCTAGCATTGAGTGGCGCCTTGCTGGACACCGACCTTACGTAAAGTAGAGGCTGGAAGTCCCAAGCATCCCAAGCCCCCCAAGACCTCTAAGATAAGGACGCAACCCCGCCGCCTCTACCAGGCCTCACACCGAGCTCCTTGCCACGGCTAGGAGTGCTTATTGACCCCGCAGCCGGCCGTATGCAAATGATGGCGTTAAAAGCATCTCGCGCTGTGAAGGGGCCAGGCTTTCAGCAGCTGCCCAGGGGATGGTTTTAGAGGGCGACCGCCTAACGAGGGCCAGCAGAAGTAACGTCTTCTTCTTCAAAGAAGCTTGTGTAACTAACCCAATCAGACAGCTGCCCAGGAGCTAACCTCAGTGCTAGGAAGGAGCGGGAGGGAATTGAGGGGGTGGTTCCTGCTAAGGCCCTGAAATAATAATAAGACAGGCAGGAGAGTCTGACGCATGGTGGCGGAAAAGCTGCAGGTGCAAATAGGGAATGTGGTCTCGTGCGAGCAACTAGTGCATGCTCGCTGTGTGTGAGAGTGCGCTTCCTAGGTACGGCGCGCTGCAGACAGTCAAAAGGGTTGCTCCCTTTCATTAAAAGTTAATCCCCGGCTGCAGGCTATTAGAAAGCAACTAACCGCGCTCTACTCACCCTACCCAGGTCTACCGGTGAGTCTCGCCGCTGCTCCCGGCCTGTGGCATTGGCCGCGACGCTGACGTTCCGTCGACAGCGCGGAAGCCGATCAGTGAGCTCAGCGGCTCTGAGCGGGGCGTTCTGTCTACAAGACCTTTTTAAGGAGCCAGCAAAAAAGTGAAGAGAAAGGAAAGCACAAAAGCACCTTGTCTTACTAAGCACTGGAAAGGGCAGCCGGCAACCGGACGTCAAAGTGGAAAAGCAGCAAGTGAGAGGCCTGTCTCTGCCTACGGCCACACCACCCTGAACACGCCCGATCTCGTCTGATCTTGGAAGCTAAGCAGGGTTGGGCCTGCTTAGTACTTGGATGGGAGACTGCCTGGGAATACCAGGTGCTGTAGGCTTTTGCCTTTTCTTACTTCCACCAGCAGGGGTCACTCTCCTCTATGCCTTTTTTCCATTCCTTTTTTCACAAGCGCACACATGCTCCTTTCTTCTTTTCATTTGCTTTCTCTCTTGCGCTATTTAATCCTTTCAAAATACCAGCATCCTTCTCATCACCGTGGGCCTCCAGCATTGTTGCTTATTTACTTTTAATACTAGGCTTCTTTTCACCAGGACCAGCGACTCCCGCTTGACTGGAGGCAACCACCGCTGACCTGGAGGCAACCACCGGTAACCTGGAGGCCAGTTTACAGCACAACCCAAGCAAAACACCTTTGCAGGCCACACGACCCCCCCGAAGAGCAGCTCAAATTCACTCGCAACCATCTCACCCTCTTCCTTCATTCACTCCTGGGCGTTTCGCTCCACCCCAAGTTGCGGCTCCAGCTTGCTCTTTCTGTCACATCCCCGCGATGAACGGTTTAGCCTGCAGGAGACCCTGCGCCGAGCCATTTTTAAACACATCTGATGCGGCAGGTGTTTCATTGCTCAACAAACAACACCTATAGGGACGGCACAGCCTATGCATCGGTCCTTCGGAGACCGCCCCAGAACGGCCAGAGTTCTCGTCCCCACGCGAGCCTGAGGAAGGCTGGCCGGGCGATGGGCCAAGCAGCGTCTACTGGCCATACCACCTTGGATACGTCCGATCTCGGAAGCAAAGCAGAGATGGGTTCGGAAATACTTGGTTGGGACACCTCCTGAGAACACCAGGTATTGTAGACAATTTTGATGACGTTTTGCCATCTTGCCCAGCTCGGCTAGCATTGAGTGGCGCCTTGCTGGACACCGACCTTACGTAAAGTAGAGGCTGCAAGTCCCAAGCCTCCCAAGCCCCCCAAGACCTCTAAGATAAGGACGCAACCCCGCCGCCTCTACCAGGCCTCACACCGAGCTCCTTGCCACGGCTAGGAGTGCTTATTGACCCCGCAGCCGGCCGTATGCAAATGATGGCGTTAAAAGCATCTCGCGCTGTGAAGGGGCCAGGCTTTCAGCAGCTGCCCAGGGGATGGTTTTAGAGGGCGACCGCCTAACGAGGGCCAGCAGAAGTAACGTCTTCTTCTTCAAAGAAGCTTGTGTAACTAACCCAATCAGACAGCTGCCCAGGAGCTAACCTCAGTGCTAGGAAGGAGCGGGAGGGAATTGAGGGGGTGGTTCCTGCTAAGGCCCTGAAATAATAATAAGACAGGCAGGAGAGTCTGACGCATGGTGGCGG
>NW_027362764.1:691234724-691237224 GCF_046119375.1 Phyllobates terribilis
ACCCCCCCGAAGAGCAGCTCAAATTCACTCGCAACCATCTCACCCTCTTCCTTCATTCACTCCTGGGCGTTTCGCTCCACCCCAAGTTGCGGGTCCAGCTTGCTCTTTCTGTCACATCCCCGCGATGAACGGTTTAGCCTGCAGGAGACCCTGCGCCGAGCCATTTTTAAACACATCTGATGCGGCAGGTGTTTCATTGCTCAACAAACAACACCTATAGGGACGGCACAGCCTATGCATCGGTCCTTCGGAGACCGCCCCAGAACGGCCAGAGTTCTCGTCCCCACGCGAGCCTGAGGAAGGCTGGCCGGGCGATGGGCCAAGCAGCGTCTACTGGCCATACCACCTTGGATACGTCCGATCTCGGAAGCAAAGCAGAGATGGGTTCGGAAATACTTGGTTGGGACACCTCCTGAGAACACCAGGTATTGTAGACAATTTTGATGACGTTTTGCCATCTTGCCCAGCTCAGCTAGCATTGAGTGGCGCCTTGCTGGACACCGACCTTACGTAAAGTAGAGGCTGGAAGTCCCAAGCCTCCCAAGCCCCCCAAGACCTCTAAGATAAGGACGCAACCCCGCCGCCTCTACCAGGCCTCACACCGAGCTCCTTGCCACGGCTAGGAGTGCTTATTGACCCCGCAGCCGGCCGTATGCAAATGATGGCGTTAAAAGCATCTCGCGCTGTGAAGGGGCCAGGCTTTCAGCAGCTGCCCAGGAGATGGTTTTAGAGGGCGACCGCCTAACGAGGGCCAGCAGAAGTAACGTCTTCTTCTTCAAAGAATCTTGTGTAACTAACCCAATCAGACAGCTGCCCAGGAGCTAACCTCAGTGCTAGGAAGGAGCGGGAGGGAATTGAGGGGGTGGTTCCTGCTAAGGCCCTGAAATAATAATAAGACAGGCAGGAGAGTCTGACGCATGGTGGCGGAAAAGCTGCAGGTGCAAATAGGGAATGTGGTCTCGTGCGAGCAACTTGTGCATGCTCGCTGTGTGTGAGTGTGCGCTTCCTAGGTACGGCGCGCTGCAGACAGTCAAAAGGGTTGCTCCCTTTCATTAAAAGTTAATCCCCGGCTGCAGGCTATTAGAAAGCAACTAACCGCGCTCTACTCACCCTACCCAGGTCTACCGGTGAGTCTCGCCGCTGCTCCCGGCCTGTGGCATTGGCCGCGACGCTGACGTTCCGTCGACAGCGCGGCAGCCGATCAGTGAGCTCAGCGGCTCTGAGCGGGGCGTTCTGTCTACAAGACCTTTTTAAGGAGCCAGCAAAAAAGTGAAGAGAAAAGAAAGCACAAAAGCACCTTGTCTTACTAAGCACTGGAAAGGGCAGCCGGCAACCGGACGTCAAAGTGGAAAAGCAGCAAGTGAGAGGCCTGTCTCCGCCTACGGCCACACCACCCTGAATACGCCCGATCTCGTCTGATCTCAGAAGCTAAGCAGGGTTGGGCCTGGTTAGTACTTGGATGGGAGACTGCCTGGGAATACCAGGTGCTGTAGGCTTTTGCCTTTTCTTACTTCCACCAGCAGGGGTCACTCTCCTCTATGCCTTTTTTCCATTCCTTTTTTCACAAGCGCACACATGCTCCTTTCTTCTTTTCATTTGCTTTCTCTCTTGCGCTATTTAATCCTTGCAAAATACCAGCATCCTTCTCATCACCGTGGGCCTCCAGCATTGTTGCTTATTTACTTTTAATACTAGGCTTATTTTCACCAGGACCAGCGACTCCCGCATGACTGGAGGCAACCACCGCTGACCTGGAGGCAACCACCGGTAACCTGGAGGCCAGTTTACAGCACAACCCAAGCAAAACACCTTTGCAGGCCACACGACCCCCCCGAAGAGCAGCTCAAATTCACTCGCAACCATCTCACCCTCTTCCTTCATTCACTCCTGGGCGTTTCGCTCCACCCCAAGTTGCGGGTCCAGCTTGCTCTTTCTGTCACATCCCCGCGATGAACGGTTTAGCCTGCAGGAGACCCTGCGCCGAGCCATTTTTAAACACATCTGATGCGGCAGGTGTTTCATTGCTCAACAAACAACACCTATAGGGACGGCACAGCCTATGCATCGGTCCTTCGGAGACCGCCCCAGAACGGCCAGAGTTCTCGTCCCCACGCGAGCCTGAGGAAGGCTGGCCGGGCGATGGGCCAAGCAGCGTCTACTGGCCATACCACCTTGGATACGTCCGATCTCGGAAGCAAAGCAGAGATGGGTTCGGAAATACTTGGTTGGGACACCTCCTGAGAACACCAGGTATTGTAGACAATTTTGATGACGTTTTGCCATCTTGCCCAGCTCAGCTAGCATTGAGTGGCGCCTTGCTGGACACCGACCTTACGTAAAGTAGAGGCTGGAAGTCCCAAGCCTCCCAAGCCCCCCAAGACCTCTAAGATAAGGACGCAACCCCGCCGCCTCTACCAGGCCTCACACCGAGCTCCTTGCCACGGCTAGGAGTGCTTATTGACCCCGCAGCCGGCCGTATGCAAATGATGGCGTTAAAAGC
>NW_027362764.1:691242224-691247224 GCF_046119375.1 Phyllobates terribilis
TCAACAAACAACACCTATAGGGACGGCACAGCCTATGCATCGGTCCTTCGGAGACCGCCCCAGAACGGCCAGAGTTCTCGTCCCCACGCGAGCCTGAGGAAGGCTGGCCGGGCGATGGGCCAAGCAGCGTCTACTGGCCATACCACCTTGGATACGTCCGATCTCGGAAGCAAAGCAGAGATGGGTTCGGAAATACTTGGTTGGGACACCTCCTGAGAACACCAGGTATTGTAGACAATTTTGATGACGTTTTGCCATCTTGCCCAGCTCGGCTAGCATTGAGTGGCGCCTTGCTGGACACCGACCTTACGTAAAGTAGAGGCTGGAAGTCCCAAGCATCCCAAGCCCCCCAAGACCTCTAAGATAAGGACGCAACCCCGCCGCCTCTACCAGGCCTCACACCGAGCTCCTTGCCACGGCTAGGAGCGCTTATTGACCCCGCAGCCGGCCGTATGCAAATGATGGCGTTAAAAGCATCTCGCGCTGTGAAGGGGCCAGGCTTTCAGCAGCTGCCCAGGGGATGGTTTTAGAGGGCGACCGCCTAACGAGGGCCAGCAGAAGTAACGTCTTCTTCTTCAAAGAATCTTGTGTAACTAACCCAATCAGACAGCTGCCCAGGAGCTAACCTCAGTGCTAGGAAGGAGCGGGAGAGAATTGAGGGGGTGGTTCCTGCTAAGGCCCTGAAATAATAATAAGACAGGCAGGAGAGTCTGACGCATGGTGGCGGAAAAGCTGCAGGTGCAAATAGGGAATGTGGTCTCGTGCGAGCAACTTGTGCATGCTCGCTGTGTGTGAGTGTGCGCTTCCTAGGTACGGCGCGCTGCAGACAGTCAAAAGGGTTGCTCCCTTTCATTAAAAGTTAATCCCCGGCTGCAGGCTATTAGAAAGCAACTAACCGCGCTCTACTCACCCTACCCAGGTCTACCGGTGAGTCTCGCCGCTGCTCCCGGCCTGTGGCATTGGCCGCGACGCTGACGTTCCGTCGACAGCGCGGCAGCCGATCAGTGAGCTCAGCGGCTCTGAGCGGGGCGTTCTGTCTACAAGACCTTTTTAAGGAGCCAGCAAAAAAGTGAAGAGAAAAGAAAGCACAAAAGCACCTTGTCTTACTAAGCACTGGAAAGGGCAACCGGACGTCAAAGTGGAAAAGCAGCAAGTGAGAGGCCTGTCTCTGCATACGGCCACACCACCCTGAACACACCCGATCTCGTCTGATCTCGGAAGCTAAGCAGGGTTGGGCCTGGTTAGTACTTGGATGGGAGAATGCCTGGGAATACCAGGTGCTGTAGGCTTTCGCCTTTTCTTACTTCCACCAGCAGGGGTCACTCTCCTCTATGCCTTTTTTCCATTCCTTTTTTCACAAGCGCACACATGCTCCTTTCTTCTTTTCATTTGCTTTCTCTCTTGCGCTATTTAATCCTTGCAAAATACCAGCATCCTTCTCATCACCGTGGGCCTCCAGCATTGTTGCTTATTTACTTTTAATACTAGGCTTCCTTTCACCAGGACCAGCGACTCCCGCATGACTGGAGGCAACCACCGCTGACCTGGAGGCAACCACCAGTAACCTGGAGGCCAGTTTACAGCACAACCCAAGCAAAACACCTTTGCAGGCCACACGACCCCCCCGAAGAGCAGCTCAAATTCACTCGCAACCATCTCACCCTCTTCCTTCATTCACTCCTGGGCGTTTCGCTCCACCCCAAGTTGCGGGTCCAGCTTGCTCTTTCTGTCACATCCCCGCGATGAACGGTTTAGCCTGCAGGAGACCCTGCGCCGAGCCATTTTTAAACACATCTGATGCGGCAGGTGTTTCATTGCTCAACAAACAACACCTATAGGGACGGCACAGCCTATGCATCGGTCCTTCGGAGACCGCCCCAGAACGGCCAGAGTTCTCGTCCCCACGCGAGCCTGAGGAAGGCTGGCCGGGCGATGGGCCAAGCAGCGTCTACTGGACATACCACCTTGGATACGTCCGATCTCGGAAGCAAAGCAGAGATGGGTTCGGAAATACTTGGTTGGGACACCTCCTGAGAACACCAGGTATTGTAGACAATTTTGATGACGTTTTGCCATCTTGCCCAGCTCGGCTAGCATTGAGTGGCGCCTTGCTGGACACCGACCTTACGTAAAGTAGAGGCTGGAAGTCCCAAGCATCCCAAGCCCCCCAAGACCTCTAAGATAAGGACGCAACCCCGCCGCCTCTACCAGGCCTCACACCGAGCTCCTTGCCACGGCTAGGAGTGCTTATTGACCCCGCAGCCGGCCGTATGCAAATGATGGTGTTAAAAGCATCTCGCGCTGTGAAGGGGCCAGGCTTTCAGCAGCTGCCCAGGGGATGGTTTTAGAGGGCGACCGCCTAACGAGGGCCAGCAGAAGTAACGTCTTCTTCTTCAAAGAATCTTGTGTAACTAACCCAATCAGACAGCTGCCCAGGAGCTAACCTCAGTGCTAGGAAGGAGCGGGAGGGAATTGAGGGGGTGGTTCCTGCTAAGGCCCTGAAATAATAATAAGACAGGCAGGAGAGTCTGACGCATGGTGGCGGAAAAGCTGCAGGTGCAAATAGGGAATGTGGTCTCGTGCGAGCAACTTGTGCATGCTCGCTGTGTGTGAGTGTGCGCTTCCTAGGTACGGCGCGCTGCAGACAGTCAAAAGGGTTGCTCCCTTTCATTAAAAGTTAATCCCCGGCTGCAGGCTATTAGAAAGCAACTAACCGCGCTCTACTCACCCTACCCAGGTCTACCGGTGAGTCTCGCCGCTGCTCCCGGCCTGTGGCATTGGCCGCGACGCTGACGTTCCGTCGACAGCGCGGCAGCCGATCAGTGAGCTCAGTGGCTCTGAGCGGGGCGTTCTGTCTACAAGACCTTTTTAAGGAGCCAGCAAAAAAGTGAAGAGAAAAGAAAGCACAAAAGCACCTTGTCTTACTAAGCACTGGAAAGGGCAGCCGGCAACCGGACGTCAAAGTGGAAAAGCAGCAAGTGAGAGGTCTGTCTCTGCCTACGGCCACACCACCCTGAACACACCCGATCTCGTCTGATCTCGGAAGCTCAGCAGGGTCGGGCCTGGTTAGTACTTGGATGGGAGACCGCCTGGGAATACCAGGTGCTGTAGGCTTTTGCCTTTTCTTACTTCCACCAGCAGGGGTCACTCTCCTCTATGCCTTTTTTCCATTCCTTTTTTCACAAGCGCACACATGCTCCTTTCTTCTTTTCATTTGCTTTCTCTCTTGCGCTATTTAATCCTTGCAAAATACCAGCATCCTTCTCATCACCGTGGGCCTCCAGCATTGTTGCTTATTTACTTTTAATACTAGGCTTCTTTTCACCAGGACCAGCGACTCCCGCATGACTGGAGGCAACCACCGCTGACCTGGAGGCAACCACCGGTAACCTGGAGGCCAGTTTACAGCACAACCCAAGCAAAACACCTTTGCAGGCCACACGACCCCCCCGAAGAGCAGCTCAAATTCACTCGCAACCATCTCACCCTCTTCCTTCATTCACTCCTGGGCGTTTCGCTCCACCCCAAGTTGCGGGTCCAGCTTGCTCTTTCTGTCACATCCCCGCGATGAACGGTTTAGCCTGCAGGAGACCCTGCGCCGAGCCATTTTTAAACACATCTGATGCGGCAGGTGTTTCATTGCTCAACAAACAACACCTATAGGGACGGCACAGCCTATGCATCGGTCCTTCGGAGACCGCCCCAGAACGGCCAGAGTTCTCATCCCCACGCGAGCCTGAGGAAGGCTGGCCGGGCGATGGGCCAAGCAGCGTCTACTGGCCATACCACCTTGGATATGTCCGATCTCGGAAGCAAAGCAGAGATGGGTTCGGAAATACTTGGTTGGGACACCTCCTGAGAACACCAGGTATTGTAGACAATTTTGATGACGTTTTGCCATCTTGCCCAGCTCGGCTAGCATTGAGTGGCGCCTTGCTGGACACCGACCTTACGTAAAGTAGAGGCTGGAAGTCCCAAGCATCCCAAGCCCCCCAAGACCTCTAAGATAAGGACGCAACCCCGCCGCCTCTACCAGGCCTCACACCGAGCTCCTTGCCACGGCTAGGAGTGCTTATTGACCCCGCAGCCGGCCGTATGCAAATGATGGCGTTAAAAGCATCTCGCGCTGTGAAGGGGCCAGGCTTTCAGCAGCTGCCCAGGGGATGGTTTTAGAGGGCGACCGCCTAACGAGGGCCAGCAGAAGTAACGTCTTCTTCTTCAAAGAATCTTGTGTAACTAACCCAATCAGACAGCTGCCCAGGAGCTAACCTCAGTGCTAGGAAGGAGCGGGAGGGAATTGAGGGGGTGGTTCCTGCTAAGGCCCTGAAATAATAATAAGACAGGCAGGAGAGTCTGACGCATGGTGGCGGAAAAGCTGCAGGTGCAAATAGGGAATGTGGTCTCGTGCGAGCAACTTGTGCATGCTCGCTGTGTGTGAGTGTGCGCTTCCTAGGTACGGCGCGCTGCAGACAGTCAAAAGGGTTGCTCCCTTTCATTAAAAGTTAATCCCCGGCTGCAGGCTATTAGAAAGCAACTAACCGCGCTCTACTCACCCTACCCAGGTCTACCGGTGAGTCTCGCCGCTGCTCCCGGCCTGTGGCATTGGCCGCGACGCTGACGTTCCGTCGACAGCGCGGCAGCCGATCAGTGAGCTCAGCGGCTCTGAGCGGGGCGTTCTGTCTACAAGACCTTTTTAAGGAGCCAGCAAAAAAGTGAAGAGAAAAGAAAGCACAAAAGCACCTTGTCTTACTAAGCACTGGAAAGGGCAGCCGGCAACCGGACGTCAAAGTGGAAAAGTAGCAAGTGAGAGGCCTGTCTCTGCCTACGGTCACACCACCCTGAACACGCCTGATCTCGTCTGATCTCAGAAGCTAAGCAGGGTTGGGCCTGGTTAGTACTTGGATGGGAGACCGCCTGGGAATACCAGGTGCTGTAGGCTTTTGCCTTTTCTTACTTCCACCAGCAGGGGTCACTCTCCTCTTTGCCTTTTTTCCATTCCT
>NW_027362764.1:691252224-691309724 GCF_046119375.1 Phyllobates terribilis
AGAAAGCAACTAACCGCGCTCTACTCACCCTACCCAGGTCTACCGGTGAGTCTCGCCGCTGCTCCCGGCCTGTGGCATTGGCCGCGACGCTGACGTTCCGTCGACAGCGCGGCAGCCGATCAGTGAGCTCAGCGGCTCTGAGCGGGGCGTTCTGTCTACAAGACCTTTTTAAGGAGCCAGCAAAAAAGTGAAGAGAAAAGAAAGCACAAAAGCACCTTGTCTTACTAAGCACTGGAAAGGGCAGCCGGCAACCGGACGTCAAAGTGGAAAAGCAGCAAGTGAGAGGCCTGTCTCTGCCTATGGCCACACCACCCTGAACACGCCCGATCTCGTCTGATCTCGGAAGCTAAGCAGGGTTGGGCCTGGTTAGTACTTGGATGGGAGACCACCTGGGAATACTAGGTGCTGTAGGCTTTTGCCTTTTCTTACTTCCACCAGCAGGGGACAATCTCCTCTATGCCTTTTTTCCATTCCTTTTTTCACAAGCGCACACATGCTCCTTTCTTCTTTTCATTTGCTTTCTCTCTTGCGCTATTTAATCCTTGCAAAATACCAGCATCCTTCTCATCACCGTGGGCCTCCAGCATTGTTGCTTATTTACTTTTAATACTAGGCTTCCTTTCACCAGGACCTGCGACTCCCGCATGACTGGAGGCAACCACCGCTGACCTGGAGGCAACCACCAGTAACCTGGAGGCCAGTTTACAGCACAACCCAAGCAAAACACCTTTGCAGGCCACACGACCCCCCCGAAGAGCAGCTCAAATTCACTCGCAACCATCTCACCCTCTTCCTTCATTCACTCCTGGGCGTTTCGCTCCACCCCAAGTTGCGGGTCCAGCTTGCTCTTTCTGTCACATCCCCGCGATGAACGGTTTAGCCTGCAGGAGACCCTGCGCCGAGCCATTTTTAAACACATCTGATGCGGCAGGTGTTTCATTGCTCAACAAACAACACCTATAGGGACGGCACAGCCTATGCATCGGTCCTTCGGAGACCGCCCCAGAACGGCCAGAGTTCTCGTCCCCACGCGAGCCTGAGGAAGGCTGGCCGGGCGATGGGCCAAGCAGCGTCTACTGGCCATACCACCTTGGATACGTCCGATCTCGGAAGCAAAGCAGAGATGGGTTCGGAAATACTTGGTTGGGACACCTCCTGAGAACACCAGGTATTGTAGACAATTTTGATGACGTTTTGCCATCTTGCCCAGCTCGGCTAGCATTGAGTGGCGCCTTGCTGGACACCGACCTTACGTAAAGTAGAGGCTGGAAGTCCCAAGCATCCCAAGCCCCCCAAGACCTCTAAGATAAGGACGCAACCCCGCCGCCTCTACCAGGCCTCACACCGAGCTCCTTGCCACGGCTAGGAGTGCTTATTGACCCCGCAGCCGTCCGTATGCAAATGATGGCGTTAAAAGCATCTCGCGCTGTGAAGAGGCCAGGCTTTCAGCAGCTGCCCAGGGGATGGTTTTAGAGGGCGACAGCCTAACGAGGGCCAGCAGAAGTAACGTCTTCTTCTTCAAAGAATCTTGTGTAACTAACCCAATCAGACAGCTGCCCAGGAGCTAACCTCAGTGCTAGGAAGGAGCGGGAGGGAATTGAGGGGGTGGTTCCTGCTAAGGCCCTGAAATAATAATAAGACAGGCAGGAGAGTCTGACGCATGGTGGCGGAAAAGCTGCAGGTGCAAATAGGGAATGTGGTCTCGTGCGAGCAACTTGTGCATGCTCGCTGTGTGTGAGTGTGCGCTTCCTAGGTACGGCGCGCTGCAGACAGTCAAAAGGGTTGCTCCCTTTCATTAAAAGTTAATCCCCGGCTGCAGGCTATTAGAAAGCAACTAGCCGCGCTCTACTCACCCTACCCAGGTCTACCGGTGAGTCTCGCCGCTGCTCCCGGCCTGTGGCATTGGCCGCGACGCTGACGTTCCGTCGACAGCGCGGCAGCCGATCAGTGAGCTCAGCGGCTCTGAGTGGGGCGTTCTGTCTACAAGACCTTTTTAAGGAGCCAGCAAAAAAGTGAAGAGAAAAGAAAGCACAAAAGCACCTTGTCTTACTAAGCACTGGAAAGGGCAGCCGGCAACCGGACGTCAAAGTGGAAAAGCAGCAAGTGAGAGGCCTGTCTCTGCCTATGGCCACACCACCCTGAATACGCCCGATCTCGTCTGATCTTGGAAGCTAAGCAGGGTTGGGCCTGGTTAGTACTTGGATGGGAGACCGCCTGGGAATACTAGGTGCTGTAGGCTTTTGCCTTTTCTTACTTCCACCAGCAGGGGTCAATCTCCTCTATGCCTTTTTTCCATTCCTTTTTTCACAAGCGCACACATGCTCCTTTCTTCTTTTCATTTGCTTTCTCTCTTGCGCTATTTAATCCTTGCAAAATACCAGCATCCTTCTCATCACCGTGGGCCTCCAGCATTGTTGCTTATTTACTTTTAATACTAGGCTTCTTTTCACCAGGACCAGCGACTCCCGCATGACTGGAGGCAACCACCGCTGACCTGGAGGCAACCACCGGTAACCTGGAGGCCAGTTTACAGCACAACCCAAGCAAAACACCTTTGCAGGCCACACGACCCCCCCGAAGAGCAGCTCAAATTCACTCGCAACCATCTCACCCTCTTTCTTCATTCACTCCTGGGCGTTTCGCTCCACCCCAAGTTGCGGGTCCAGCTTGCTCTTTCTGTCACATCCCCGCGATGAACGGTTTAGCCTGCAGGAGACCCTGCGCCGAGCCATTTTTAAACACATCTGATGCGGCAGGTGTTTCATTGCTCAACAAACAACACCTATAGGGACGGCACAGCCTATGCATCGGTCCTTCGGAGACCGCCCCAGAACGGCCAGAGTTCTCGTCCCCACGCGAGCCTGAGGAAGGCTGGCCGGGCGATGGGCCAAGCAGCGTCTACTGGCCATACCACCTTGGATATGTCCGATCTCGGAAGCAAAGCAGAGATGGGTTCGGAAATACTTGGTTGGGACACCTCCTGAGAACACCAGGTATTGTAGACAATTTTGATGACGTTTTGCCATCTTGCCCAGCTCGGCTAGCATTGAGTGGCGCCTTGCTGGACACCGACCTTACGTAAAGTAGAGGCTGGAAGTCCCAAGCATCCCAAGCCCCCCAAGACCTCTAAGATAAGGACGCAACCCCGCCGCCTCTACCAGGCCTCACACCGAGCTCCTTGCCACGGCTAGGAGTGCTTATTGACCCCGCAGCCGGCCGTATGCAAATGATGGCGTTAAAAGCATCTCGCGCTGTGAAGGGGCCAGGCTTTCAGCAGCTGCCCAGGGGATGGTTTTAGAGGGCGACCGCCTAACGAGGGCCAGCAGAAGTAACGTCTTATTCTTCAAAGAATCTTGTGTAACTAACCCAATCAGACAGCTGCCCAGGAGCTAACTTCAGTGCTAGGAAGGAGCGGGAGGGAATTGAGGGGGTGGTTCCTGCTAAGGCCCTGAAATAATAATAAGACAGGCAGGAGAGTCTGACGCATGGTGGCGGAAAAGCTGCAGGTGCAAATAGGGAATGTGGTCTCGTGCGAGCAACTTGTGCATGCTCGCTGTGTGTGAGTGTGCGCTTCCTAGGTACGGCGCACTGCAGACAGTCAAAAGGGTTGCTCCCTTTCATTAAAAGTTAATCCCCGGCTGCAGGCTATTAGAAAGCAACTAACCGCGCTCTACTCACCCTACCCAGGTCTACCGGTGAGTCTCGCCGCTGCTCCCGGCCTGTGGCATTGGCCGCGACGCTGACGTTCCGTCGACAGCGCGGCAGCCGATCAGTGAGCTCAGCGGCTCTGAGCGGGGCGTTCTGTCTACAAGACCTTTTTAAGGAGCCAGCAAAAAAGTGAAGAGAAAAGAAAGCACAAAAGCACCTTGTCTTACTAAGCACTGGAAAGGGCAGCCGGCAACCGGACGTCAAAGTGGAAAAGCAGCAAGTGAGAGGCCTGTCTCTGCCTATGGCCACACCACCCTGAACACGCCCGATCTCGTCTGATCTTGTAAGCTAAGCAGGGTTGGGCCTGGTTAGTACTTGGATGGGAGACCGCCTGGGAATACCAGGTGCTGTAGGCTTTTGCCTTTTCTTACTTCCACCAGCAGGGGTCAATCTCCTCTATGCCTTTTTTCCATTCCTTTTTTCACAAGCGCACACATGCTCCTTTCTTCTTTTCATTTGCTTTCTCTCTTGCGCTATTTAATCCTTGCAAAATACCAGCATCCTTCTCATCACCGTGGGCCTCCAGCATTGTTGCTTATTTACTTTTAATACTAGGCTTCTTTTCACCAGGACCAGCGACTCCCGCATGACTGGAGGCAACCACCGCTGACCTGGAGGCAACCACCGGTAACCTGGAGGCCAGTTTACAGCACAACCCAAGCAAAACACCTTTGCAGGCCACACGACCCCCCCGAAGAGCAGCTCAAATTCACTCGCAACCATCTCACCCTCTTCCTTCATTCACTCCTGGGCGTTTCGCTCCACCCCAAGTTGTTGGTCCAGCTTGCTCTTTCTGTCACATCCCCGCGATGAACGGTTTAGCCTGCAGGAGACCCTGCGCCGAGCCATTTTTAAACACATCTGATGCGGCAGGTGTTTCATTGCTCAACAAACAACACCTATAGGGACGGCACAGCCTATGCATCGGTCCTTCGGAGACCGCCCCAGAACGGCCAGAGTTCTCGTCCCCACGCGAGCCTGAGGAAGGCTGGCCGGGCGATGGGCCAAGCAGCGTCTACTGGCCATACCACCTTGGATACGTCCGATCTCGGAAGCAAAGCAGAGATGGGTTCGGAAATACTTGGTTGGGATACCTCCTGAGAACACCAGGTATTGTAGACAATTTTGATGACGTTTTGCCATCTTGCCCAGCTCGGCTAGCATTGAGTGGCGCCTTGCTGGACACCGACCTTACGTAAAGTAGAGGCTGGAAGTCCCAAGCCTCCCAAGCCCCCCAAGACCTCTAAGATAAGGACGCAACCCCGCCGCCTCTACCAGGCCTCACACCGAGCTCCTTGCCACGGCTAGGAGTGCTTATTGACCCCGCAGCCGGCCGTATGCAAATGATGGCGTTAAAAGCATCTCGCGCTGTGAAGGGGCCAGGCTTTCAGCAGCTGCCCAGGGGATGGTTTTAGAGGGCGACCGCCTAACGAGGGCCAGCAGAAGTAACGTCTTCTTCTTCAAAGAAGCTTGTGTAACTAACTCAATCAGACAGCTGCCCAGGAGCTAACCTCAGTGCTAGGAAGGAGCGGGAGGGAATTGAGGGGGTGGTTCCTGCTAAGGCCCTGAAATAATAATAAGACAGGCAGGAGAGTCTGACGCATGGTGGCGGAAAAGCTGCAGGTGCAAATAGGGAATGTGGTCTCGTGCGAGCAACTTGTGCATGCTCGCTGTGTGTGAGTGTGCGCTTCCTAGGTACAGCGCGCTGCAGACAGTCAAAAGGGTTGCTCCCTTTCATTAAAAGTTAATCCCCGGCTGCAGGCTATTAGAAAGCAACTAACCGCGCTCTACTCACCCTACCCAGGTCTACCGGTGAGTCTCGCCGCTGCTCCCGGCCTGTGGCATTGGCCGCGACGCTGACGTTCCGTCGACAGCGCGGCAGCCGATCAGTGAGCTCAGCGGCTCTGAGCGGGGCGTTCTGTCTACAAGACCTTTTTAAGGAGCCAGCAAAAAAGTGAAGAGAAAAGAAAGCACAAAAGCACCTTGTCTTACTAAGCACTGGAAAGGGCAGCCGGCAACCGGACGTCAAAGTGGAAAAGCAGCAAGTGAGAGGCCTGTCTCTGCCGATGGCCACACCACCCTGAACACGCCCGATCTCGTCTGATCTTGGAAGCTAAGCAGGGTCAGGCCTGGATAGTACTTGGATGGGAGACCGCCTGGGAATACCAGGTGCTGTAGGCTTTTGCCTTTTCTTACTTCCACCAGCAGGGGTCAATCTCCTCTATGCCTTTTTTCCATTCCTTTTTTCACAAGCGCACACATGCTCCTTTCTTCTTTTCATTTGCTTTCTCTCTTGCGCTATTTAATCCTTGCAAAATACCAGCATCCTTCTCATCACCGTGGGCCTCCAGCATTGTTGCTTATTTACTTTTAATACTAGGCTTCTTTTCACCAGGACCAGCGACTCCCGCATGACTGGAGGCAACCACCGCTGACCTGGAGGCAACCACCGGTAACCTGGAGGCCAGTTTACAGCACAACCCAAGCAAAACACCTTTGCAGGCCACACGACCCCCCCGAAGAGCAGCTCAAATTCACTCGCAACCATCTCACCCTCTTCCTTCATTCACTCCTGGGCGTTTCGCTCCACCCCAAGTTGCGGGTCCAGCTTGCTCTTTCTGTCACATCCCCGCGATGAACGGTTTAGCCTGCAGGAGACCCTGCGCCGAGCCATTTTTAAACACATCTGATGCGGCAGGTGTTTCATTGCTCAACAAACAACACCTATAGGGACGGCACAGCCTATGCATCGGTCCTTCGGAGACCGCCCCAGAACGGCCAGAGTTCTCGTCCCCACGCGAGCCTGAGGAAGGCTGGCCGGGTGATGGGCCAAGCAGCGTCTACTGGCCATACCACCTTGGATACGTCCGATCTCGGAAGCAAAGCAGAGATGGGTTCGGAAATACTTGGTTGGGACACCTCCTGAGAACACCAGGTATTGTAGACAATTTTGATGACGTTTTGCCATCTTGCCCAGCTCGGCTAGCATTGAGTGGCGCCTTGCTGGACACCGACCTTACGTAAAGTAGAGGCTGGAAGTCCCAAGCCCCCCAAGACCTCTAAGATAAGGACGCAACCCCGCCGCCTCTACCAGGCCTCACACCGAGCTCCTTGCCACGGCTAGGACTGCTTATTGACCCCGCAGCCGGCCGTATGCAAATGATGGCGTTAAAAGCATCTCGCGCTGTGAAGGGGCCAGGCTTTCAGCAGCTGCCCAGGGGATGGTTTTAGAGGGCGACCGCCTAACGAGGGCCAGCAGAAGTAACGTCTTCTTCTTCAAAGAAGCTTGTGTAACTAACCCAATCAGACAGCTGCCCAGGAGCTAACCTCAGTGCTAGGAAGGAGCGGGAGGGAATTGAGGGGGTGGTTCCTGCTAAGACCCTGAAATAATAATAAGACAGGCAGGAGAGTCTGACGCATGGTGGCGGAAAAGCTGCAGGTGCAAATAGGGAATGTGGTCTCGTGCGAGCAACTTGTGCATGCTCGCTGTGTGTGAGTGTGCGCTTCCTAGGTACGGCGCGCTGCAGACAGTCAAAAGGGTTGCTCCCTTTCATTAAAAGTTAATCCCCGGCTGCAGGCTATTAGAAAGCAACTAACCGCGCTCTACTCACCCTACCCAGGTCTACCGGTGAGTCTCGCCGCTGCTCCCGGCCTGTGGCATTGGCCGCGACGCTGACGTTCCGTCGACAGCGCGGCAGCCGATCAGTGAGCTCAGCGGCTCTGAGCGGGGCATTCTGTCTACAAGACCTTTTTAAGGAGCCAGCAAAAAAGTGAAGAGAAAGGAAAGCACAAAAGCACCTTGTCTTACTAAGCACTGGAAAGGGCAGCCGGCAACAGGACGTCAAAGTAGAAAAGCAGCAAGTGAGAGGCTTGTCTCCACCTATGGCCACACCACCCTGAACACACCTGATCTCGTCTGATCTCGGATTATAAGCAGGGTTGGGCCTGGCTAGTACTTGGATGGGAGACCGCCTGGGAATACCAGGTGCTGTAGGCTTTTGCCTTTTCTTACTTCCACCAGCAGGGGTCACTCTCCTCTTTGCCTTTTTTCCATTCCTTTTTTCACAAGCGCACACATGCTCCTTTCTTCTTTTCATTTGCTTTCTCTCTTGCGCTATTTAATCCTTGCAAAATACCAGCATCCTTCTCATCACCGTGGGCCTCCAGCATTGTTGCTTATTTACTTTTAATACTAGGCTTCTTTTCACCAGGACCAGCGACTCCCGCATGACTGGAGGCAACCACCGCTGACCTGGAGGCAACCACCGGTAACCTGGAGGCCAGT
This sequence comes from Phyllobates terribilis, assembly GCF_046119375.1. Lineage (NCBI taxonomy): Eukaryota > Metazoa > Chordata > Amphibia > Anura > Dendrobatidae > Phyllobates > Phyllobates terribilis. Next base: position 691,260,218 of record NW_027362764.1, read on the forward strand.
TTACAGCACAACCCAAGCAAAACACCTTTGCAGGCCACACGACCCCCCCGAAGAGCAGCTCAAATTCACTCGCAACCATCTCACCCTCTTCCTTCATTCACTCCTGGGCGTTTCGCTCCACCCCAAGTTGCGGGTCCAGCTTGCTCTTTCTGTCACATCCCCGCGATGAACGGTTTAGCCTGCAGGAGACCCTGCGCCGAGCCATTTTTAAACACATCTGATGCGGCAGGTGTTTCATTGCTCAACAAACAACACCTATAGGGACGGCACAGCCTATGCATCGGTCCTTCGGAGACCGCCCCAGAACGGCCAGAGTTCTCGTCCCCACGCGAGCCTGAGGAAGGCTGGCCGGGCGATGGGCCAAGCAGCGTCTACTGGCCATACCACCTTGGATACGTCCGATCTCGGAAGCAAAGCAGAGATGGGTTCGGAAATACTTGGTTGGGACACCTCCTGAGAACACCAGGTATTGTAGACAAATTTGATGACGTTTTGCCATCTTGTCCAGCTCGGCTAGCATTGAGTGGCGCCTTGCTGGACACCGACCTTACGTAAAGTAGAGGCTGGAAGTCCCAAGCCTCCCAAGCCCCCCAAGACCTCTAAGATAAGGACGCAACCCCGCCGCCTCTACCAGGCCTCACACCGAGCTCCTTGCCACGGCTAGGAGTGCTTATTGACCCCGCAGCCGGCCGTATGCAAATGATGGCGTTAAAAGCATCTCGCGCTGTGAAGGGGCCAGGCTTTCAGCAGCTGCCCAGGGGATGGTTTTAGAGGGCGACCGCCTAACGAGGGCCAGCAGAAGTAACGTCTTCTTCTTCAAAGAAGCTTGTGTAACTAACCCAATCAGACAGCTGCCCAGGAGCTAACCTCAGTGCTAGGAAGGAGCGGGAGGGAATTGAGGGGGTGGTTCCTGCTAAGGCCCTGAAATAATAATAAGACAGGCAGGAGAGTCTGACGCATGGTGGCGGAAAAGCTGCAGGTGCAAATAGGGAATGTGGTCTCGTGCGAGCAACTTGTGCATGCTCGCTGTGTGTGAGTGTGCGCTTCCTAGGTACGGCGCGCTGCAGACAGTCAAAAGGGTTGCTCCCTTTCATTAAAAGTTAATCCCTGGCTGCAGGCTATTAGAAAGCAACTAACCGCGCTCTACTCACCCTACCCAGGTCTACCGGTGAGTCTCGCCGCTGCTCCCGGCCTGTGGCATTGGCCGCGACGCTGACGTTCCGTCGACAGCGCGGCAGCCGATCAGTGAGCTCAGCGGCTCTGAGCGGGGCGTTCTGTCTACAAGACCTTTTTAAGGAGCCAGCAAAAAAGTGAAGAGAAAGGAAAGCACAAAAGCACCTTGTCTTACTAAGCACTGGAAAGGGCAGCCGGCAACCGGACGTCAAAGTGGAAAAGCAGCAAGTGAGAGGCCTGTCTCTGCCTAAGGCCACACCACCCTGAACACGCCCGATCTCGTCTGATCTCAGAAGCTAAGTAGGGTTGGGCCTGGTTAGTACTTGGATGGGAGACCACCTGGGAATACCAGGTGCTGTAGGCTTTTGCTTTTTCTTACTTCCACCAGCAGGGGTCACTCTCCTCTATGCCTTTTTTCCATTCCTTTTTTCACAAGCGCACACATGCTCCTTTCTTCTTTTCATTTGCTTTCTCTCTTGCGCTATTTAATCCTTGCAAAATACCAGCATCCTTCTCATCACCGTGGGCCTCCAGCATTGTTGCTTATTTACTTTTAATACTAGGCTTCTTTTCACCAGGACCAGCGACTCCCGCATGACTGGAGGCAACCACCGCTGACCTGGAGGCAACCACCGGTAACCTGGAGGCCAGTTTACAGCACAACCCAAGCAAAACACCTTTGCAGGCCACACAACCCCCCCTTAGAGCAGCTCAAATTCACTCGCAACCATCTCACCCTCTTCCTTCATTCACTCCTGGGCGTTTCGCTCCACCCCAAGTTGCGGGTCCAGCTTGCTCTTTCTGTCACATCCCCGCGATGAACGGTTTAGCCTGCAGGAGACCCTGCGCCGAGCCATTTTTAAACACATCTGATGCGGCAGGTGTTTCATTGCTCAACAAACAACACCTATAGGGACGGCACAGCCTATGCATCGGTCCTTCGGAGACCGCCCCAGAACGGCCAGAGTTCTCGTCCCCACGCGAGCCTGAGGAAGGCTGGCCGGGCGATGGGCCAAGCAGCGTCTACTGGCCATACCACCTTGGATACGTCCGATCTCGGAAGCAAAGCAGAGATGGGTTCGGAAATACTTGGTTGGGACACCTCCTGAGAACACCAGGTATTGTAGACAATTTTGATGACGTTTTGCCATCTTGCCCAGCTCGGCTAACATTGAGTGGCGCCTTGCTGGACACCGACCTTACGTAAAGTAGAGGCTGGAAGTCCCAAGCCTCCCAAGCCCCCCAAGACCTCTAAGATAAGGACGCAACCCCGCCGCCTCTACCAGGCCTCACACCGAGCTCCTTTCCACGGCTAGGAGTGCTTATTGACCCCGCAGCCGGCCGTATGCAAATGATGGCGTTAAAAGCATCTCGCGCTGTGAAGGGGCCAGGCTTTCAGCAGCTGCCCAGGGGATGGTTTTAGAGGGCGACCGCCTAACGAGGGCCAGCAGAAGTAACGTCTTCTTCTTCAAAGAAGCTTGTGTAACTAACCCAATCAGACAGCTGCCCAGGAGCTAACCTCAGTGCTAGGAAGGAGCGGGAGGGAATTGAGGGGGTGGTTCCTGCTAAGGCCCTGAAATAATAATAAGACAGGCAGGAGAGTCTGACGCATGGTGGCGGAAAAGCTGCAGGTGCAAATAGGGAATGTAGTCTCGTGCGAGCAACTTGTGCATGCTCGCTGTGTGTGAGTGTGCGCTTCCTAGGTACGGCGCGCTGCAGACAGTCAAAAGGGTTGCTCCCTTTCATTAAAAGTTAATCCCTGGCTGCAGGCTATTAGAAAGCAACTAACCGCGCTCTACTCACCCTACCCAGGTCTACCGGTGAGTCTCGCCGCTGCTCCCGGCCTGTGGCATTGGCCGCGACGCTGACGTTCCGTCGACAGCGCGGCAGCCGATCAGTGAGCTCAGCGGCTCTGAGCGGGGCGTTCTGTCTACAAGACCTTTTTAAGGAGCCAGCAAAAAAGTGAAGAGAAAGGAAAGCACAAAAGCACCTTGTCTTACTAAGCACTGGAAAGGGCAGCCGGCAACCGGACGTCAAAGTGGAAAAGCAGCAAGTGAGAGGCCTGTCTCTGCCTACGGCCACACCACCCTGAACACGCCCGATCTCGTCTGATCTCGGAAGCTAAGCACGGTTGGTCCTGGTTAGTACTTGGATGGGAGACCGCCTGGGAATACCAGGTGCTGTAGGCTTTTGCTTTTTCTTACTTCCACCAGCAGGGGTCACTCTCCTCTATGCCTTTTTTCCATTCCTTTTTTCACAAGCGCACACATGCTCCTTTCTTCTTTTCATTTGCTTTCTCTCTTGCGCTATTTAATCCTTGCAAAATACCAGCATCCTTCTCATCACCGTGGGCCTCCAGCATTGTTGCTTATTTACTTTTAATACTAGGCTTCTTTTCACCAGGACCAGCGACTCCCGCATGACTGGAGGCAACCACCGCTGACCTGGAGGCAACCACCGGTAACCTGGAGGCCAGTTTACAGCACAACCCAAGCAAAACACCTTTGCAGGCCACACAACCCCCCCGAAGAGCAGCTCAATTCACTCGCAACCATCTCACCCTCCTCCTTCATTCACTCCTGGGCGTTTCGCTCCACCCCAAGTTGCGGGTCCAGCTTGCTCTTTCTGTCACATCCCCGCGATGAACGGTTTAGCCTGCAGGAGACCCTGCGCCGAGCCATTTTTAAACACATCTGATGCGGCAGGTGTTTCATTGCTCAACAAACAACACCTATAGGGACGGCACAGCCTATGCATCGGTCCTTCGGAGACCGCCCCAGAACGGCCAGAGTTCTCGTCCCCACGCGAGCCTGAGGAAGGCTGGCCGGGCGATGGGCCAAGCAGCGTCTACTGGCCATACCACCTTGGATACGTCCGATCTCGGAAGCAAAGCAGAGATGGGTTCGGAAATACTTGGTTGGGACACCTCCTGAGAACACCAGGTATTGTAGACAATTTTGATGACGTTTTGCCATCTTGCCCAGCTCGGCTAGCATTGAGTGGCGCCTTGCTGGACACCGACCTTACGTAAAGTAGAGGCTGGAAGTCCCAAGCCTCCCAAGCCCCCCAAGACCTCTAAGAGACTCAGAAAGAGAATAGGAGGGATCCAATGGCTGGATGTCCTTAAGGACAAAAATGTCCAGGAAGGATGGGAAATTTTTAAAAATGAGATTCTCAAAGCACAATCGTTAACAATCCCGAAAAGTAGAAAGAATGGGAAGCATTTAAGGAAACCAGGATGGATGAACACAGAACTTAAACACATGCTAAAAAGAAAGAAAGAAATGTTTATTAAATGGAAAGAGGGAGGCATATCTAAAGAAGATTATAATGCAGTCTGCAGATCCTGCAGGGCACGTATCAGGTTAGCTAAAGCTGACAATGAATTAAGGCTTGCAAGAGATGTCAAAAGCAATAAAAAAGGATTTTGGGGGTATGTCAAAAGTAAAAGAAAAGTCAAAGATGCTATAGGATTTTTACAGGATGAAAATGGAGAAATGGTAAGAGAGGATGTTGAGAAGGCCGAACTTTTTAATTCCTATTTTGCATCTGTTTTCCCTCAGAAAGAAAATGTAACATCAACTGATCTTCACTGTCCTTTTAAAGGAATAGAGGAATCCAAGTTATCTGTAAACAGAAAGCTTGTGAGGGAATATTTAGCTAACATAAATGAGTTCAAGTCTCCAGGTCCAGATGAATTACACCCCAGAGTACTGAAGGAGATCGTAGAAGAAATTTTAGAACCACTCTCCATAATCTTTGAAAATTCTTGGAGAACAGGAGAAGTCCCAGAAGACTGGAGAAGAGCAAATGTTGTTCCTATCTTCAAAAAGGGGAAGAAGGTGGACCCAGGGAACTATAGGCCGGTGAGTCTGACTTCTATACCAGGAAAGATCTTTGAACAAATTATTAAACAACATGTATGTAAGTACATGGATAAGAATGAAGTGATTAACCAGAGTCAGCATGGGTTTGTAACTAACAAGTCATGTCAGACTAACTTAATTTCCTTCTATGACAGAATCACTGACTGGGTGGATCAGGGAAATGCTGTAGATATAGTATATCTTGACTTCAGCAAAGCATTTGACAAAGTATCTCACACCATCCTTATTGACAAAATGACCAAGTATGCAATGGACCAGGCAACTGTTAGGTGGATTCATAACTGGCTTAGTGATCGGACTCAAAGGGTGGTTGTAAATGGCTTCACATCCAGCTGGATGAATGTCTCAAGTGGGGTACCACAGGGCTCCGTCCTGGGACCTGTATTGTTCAACATCTTTATCAATGATTTAGATGAAGGAATTGAGGGTAAACTGATTAAATTTGCTGATGACACAAAGCTAGGAGGGATAGCTAATACTAGAGAAGAGAGAGAGAGAGGATTCAAAAAGACCTAAATAAACTGGAGCAGTGGGCAGCAACCAACAGAATGGTTTTTAACAGGGAAAAATGCAAAGTACTACATCTGGGCAATAAAAATGAAAAAAGCATATACAGAATGGGAGGAATAGAGCTAAGCAACAGTACATGTGAAAAAGACTTAGGTATACTAATAGATCATAGACTGAACATGAGTCAACAGTGTGATGCAGCAGCAAAAAAGGCAAATACAATTCTGGGATGTATTAACAGAAGCATACAGTCTAGATCACGTGAAGTCATTATCGGTCTTTACTCCTCTTTGGTCAGACCTCATCTGGAATACTGTGTACAGTTTTGGGCACCACATTTTAAAAAAGACATAGACAAACTGGAGCAAGTTCAGAGAAGAGCGACCAGAATGGTGACTGGTCTGCAAACCATGTCCTATGAGGAACGGTTGCAGGATTTGGGAATGTTTAGCTTGCAAAAAAGAAGACTGAGAGGAGACTTAATAGCTGTCTACAAATATGTCAAGGGCTGTCACATTGTAGAAGGATCATCTTTATTCTCATTTGCACAAGGAAAGACTAGAAGCAATGGGATGAAACTAAATGGGAGGAGACACAGATTAGATATTAGAAAAAACTTTTTGACAGTTAGGGTGATTAATGAGTGGAACAGGCTGCCACGAGAGGTGGTGAGTTCCCCTTCAATGGACGTCTTCAAACAGAGGCTGGACAGACATCTGTCTGAGATGATCTAGTGAATCCTGCTTTCAGCAGAGAGTTGGACCAGATGACCCAGGAGGTCCCTTCCAACTCTACCATTCTATGATTCTATGATTCTATGATAAGGACGCAACCCCGCCGCCTCTACCAGGCCTCACACCGAGCTCCTTGCCACGGCTAGGAGTGCTTATTGACCCCGCAGCCGGCCGTATGCAAATGATGGCGTTAAAAGCATCTCGCGCTGTGAAGGGGCCAGGCTTTCAGCAGCTGCCCAGGGGATGGTTTTAGAGGGCGACCGCCTAACGAGGGCCAGCAGAAGTAACGTCTTCTTCTTCAAAGAAGCTTGTGTAACTGACCCAATCAGACAGCTGCCCAGGAGCTAACCTCAGTGCTAGGAAGGAGCGGGAGGGAATTGAGGGGGTGGTTCCTGCTAAGGCCCTGAAATAATAATAAGAGAGGCAGGAGAGTCTGACGTATGGTGGCGGAAAAGCTGCAGGTGCAAATAGGGAATGTGGTCTCGTGCGAGCAACTTGTGCATGCTCGCTGTGTGTGAGTGTGCGCTTCCTAGGTACGGCGCGCTGCAGACAGTCAAAAGGGTTGCTCCCTTTCATTAAAAGTTAATCCCCGGCTGCAGGCTATTAGAAGGCAACTAACCGCGCTCTACTCACCCTACCCAGGTCTACCGGTGAGTCTCGCCGCTGCTCCCGGCCTGTGGCATTGGCCGCGACGCTGACGTTCCGTCGACAGCGCGGCAGCCGATCAGTGAGCTCAGCGGCTCTGAGCGGGGCGTTCTGTCTACAAGACCTTTTTAAGGAGCCAGCAAAAAAGTGAAGAGAAAGGAAAGCACAAAAGCACCTTGTCTTACTAAGCACTGGAAAGGGCAGCCGGCAACCGGACGTCACAGTAGAAAAGCAGCAAGTGAGAGGCCTGTCTCTGCCTACGGCCACACCACCCTGAACACGCCCGATCTCGTCTGATCTCGGAAGCTAAGCAGGGTTGGGCCTGGCCTGGTTAGTACTTGGATAGGAGACTGCCTGGGAATACCAGGTGCTGTAGGCTTTTGCTTTTTCTTACTTCCACAAGCAGGGGTCACTCTCCTCTATGCCTTTTTTCCATTCCTTTTTTCACAAGCGCACACATGCTCCTTTCTTCTTTTCATTTGCTTTCTCTCTTGCGCTATTTAATCCTTGCAAAATACCAGCATCCTTCTCATCACCGTGGGCCTCCAGCATTGTTGCTTATTTACTTTTAATACTAGGCTTCTTTTCACCAGGACCAGCGACTCCCGCATGACTGGAGGCAACCACCGCTGACCTGGAGGCAACCACCGGTAACCTGGAGGCCAGTTTACAGCACAACCCAAGCAAAACACCTTTGCAGGCCACACGACCCCCCCGAAGAGCAGCTCAAATTCACTCGCAACCATCTCACCCTCTTCCTTCATTCACTCCTGGGCGTTTCGCTCCACCCCTAGTTGCGGGTCCAGCTTGCTCTTTCTGTCACATCCCTGCGATGAACGGTTTAGCCTGCAGGAGACCCTGCGCCGAGCCATTTTTAAACACATCTGATGCGGCAGGTGTTTCATTGCTCAACAAACAACACCTATAGGGACGGCACAGCCTATGCATCGGTCCTTCGGAGACCGCCCCAGAACGGCCAGAGTTCTCGTCCCCACGCGAGCCTGAGGAAGGCTGGCCGGGCGATGGGCCAAGCAGCGTCTACTGGCCATACCACCTTGGATACGTCCGATCTCGGAAGCAAAGCAGAGATGGGTTCGGAAATACTTGGTTGGGACACCTCCTGAGAACACCAGGTATTGTAGACAATTTTGATGACGTTTTGCCATCTTGCCCAGCTCGGCTAGCATTGAGTGGCGCCTTGCTGGACACCGACCTTACGTAAAGTAGAGGCTGGAAGTCCCAAGCCTCCCAAGCCCCCCAAGACCTCTAAGAGACTCAGAAAGAGAATAGGAGGGATCCAATGGCTGGATGTCCTTAAGGACAAAAATGTCCAGGAAGGATGGGAAATTTTTAAAAATGAGATTCTCAAAGCACAATCGTTAACAATCCCGAAAAGTAGGAAGAATGGGAAGCATTTAAGGAAACCAGGATGGATGAACACAGAACTTAAACACATGCTAAAAAGAAAGAAAGAAATGTTTATTAAATGGAAAGAGGGAGGCATATCTAAAGAAGATTATAATGCAGTCTGCAGATCCTGCAGGGCACGTATCAGGTTAGCTAAAGCTGACAATGAATTAAGGCTTGCAAGAGATGTCAAAAGCAATAAAAAAGGATTTTGGGGGTATGTCAAAAGTAAAAGAAAAGTCAAAGATGCTATAGGATTTTTACAGGATGAAAATGGAGAAATGGTAAGAGAGGATGTTGAGAAGGCCGAACTTTTTAATTCCTATTTTGCATCTGTTTTCCCTCAGAAAGAAAATGTAACATCAACTGATCTTCACTGTCCTTTTAAAGGAATAGAGGAATCCAAGTTATCTGTAAACAGAAAGCTTGTGAGGGAATATTTAGCTAACATAAATGAGTTCAAGTCTCCAGGTCCAGATGAATTACACCCCAGAGTACTGAAGGAGATCGTAGAAGAAATTTTAGAACCACTCTCCATAATCTTTGAAAATTCTTGGAGAACAGGAGAAGTCCCAGAAGACTGGAGAAGAGCAAATGTTGTTCCTATCTTCAAAAAGGGGAAGAAGGTGGACCCAGGGAACTATAGGCCGGTGAGTCTGACTTCTATACCAGGAAAGATCTTTGAACAAATTATTAAACAACATGTATGTAAGTACATGGATAAGAATGAAGTGATTAACCAGAGTCAGCATGGGTTTGTAACTAACAAGTCATGTCAGACTAACTTAATTTCCTTCTATGACAGAATCACTGACTGGGTGGATCAGGGAAATGCTGTAGATATAGTATATCTTGACTTCAGCAAAGCATTTGACAAAGTATCTCACACCATCCTTATTGACAAAATGACCAAGTATGCAATGGACCAGGCAACTGTTAGGTGGATTCATAACTGGCTTAGTGATCGGACTCAAAGGGTGGTTGTAAATGGCTTCACATCCAGCTGGATGAATGTCTCAAGTGGGGTACCACAGGGCTCCGTCCTGGGACCTGTATTGTTCAACATCTTTATCAATGATTTAGATGAAGGAATTGAGGGTAAACTGATTAAATTTGCTGATGACACAAAGCTAGGAGGGATAGCTAATACTAGAGAAGAGAGAGAGAGAGGATTCAAAAAGACCTAAATAAACTGGAGCAGTGGGCAGCAACCAACAGAATGGTTTTTAACAGGGAAAAATGCAAAGTACTACATCTGGGCAATAAAAATGAAAAAAGCATATACAGAATGGGAGGAATAGAGCTAAGCAACAGTACATGTGAAAAAGACTTAGGTATACTAATAGATCATAGACTGAACATGAGTCAACAGTGTGATGCAGCAGCAAAAAAGGCAAATACAATTCTGGGATGTATTAACAGAAGCATACAGTCTAGATCACGTGAAGTCATTATCGGTCTTTACTCCTCTTTGGTCAGACCTCATCTGGAATACTGTGTACAGTTTTGGGCACCACATTTTAAAAAAGACATAGACAAACTGGAGCAAGTTCAGAGAAGAGCGACCAGAATGGTGACTGGTCTGCAAACCATGTCCTATGAGGAACAGTTGCAGGATTTGGGAATGTTTAGCTTGCAAAAAAGAAGACTGAGAGGAGACTTAATAGCTGTCTACAAATATGTCAAGGGCTGTCACATTGTAGAAGGATCATCTTTATTCTCATTTGCACAAGGAAAGACTAGAAGCAATGGGATGAAACTAAATGGGAGGAGACACAGATTAGATATTAGAAAAAACTTTTTGACAGTTAGGGTGATTAATGAGTGGAACAGGCTGCCACGAGAGGTGGTGAGTTCCCCTTCAATGGACGTCTTCAAACAGAGGCTGGACAGACATCTGTCTGAGATGATCTAGTGAATCCTGCTTTGAGCAGGGAGTTGGACCAGATGACCCAGGAGGTCCCTTCCAACTCTACCATTCTATGATTCTATGATAAGGACGCAACCCCGCCGCCTCTACCAGGCCTCACACCGAGCTCCTTGCCACGGCTAGGAGTGCTTATTGACCCCGCAGCCGGCCGTATGCAAATGATGGCGTTAAAAGCATCTCGCGCTGTGAAGGGGCCAGGCTTTCAGCAGCTGCCCAGGGGATGGTTTTAGAGGGCGACCGCCTAACGAGGGCCAGCAGAAGTAACGTCTTCTTCTTCAAAGAAGCTTGTGTAACTAACCCAATCAGACAGCTGCCCAGGAGCTAACCTCAGTGCTAGGAAGGAGCGGGAGGGAATTGAGGGGGTGGTTCCTGCTAAGGCCCTGAAATAATAATAAGAGAGGCAGGAGAGTCTGACGTATGGTGGCGGAAAAGCTGCAGGTGCAAATAGGGAATGTGGTCTCGTGCGAGCAACTTGTGCATGCTCGCTGTGTGTGAGTGTGCGCTTCCTAGGTACGGCGCACTGCAGACAGTCAAAAGGGTTGCTCCCTTTCATTAAAAGTTAATCCCCGGCTGCAGGCTATTAGAAGGCAACTAACCGCGCTCTACTCACCCTACCCAGGTCTACCGGTGAGTCTCGCCGCTGCTCCCGGCCTGTGGCATTGGCCGCGACGCTGACGTTCCGTCGACAGCGCGGCAGCCGATCAGTGAGCTCAGCGGCTCTGAGCGGGGCGTTCTGTCTACAAGACCTTTTTAAGGAGCCAGCAAAAAAGTGAAGAGAAAGGAAAGCACAAAAGCACCTTGTCTTACTAAGCACTGGAAAGGGCAGCCGGCAACAGGACGTCACAGTAGAAAAGCAGCAAGTGAGAGGCCTGTCTCTGCCTACGGCCACACCACCCTGAACACGCCCGATCTCGTCTGATCTCGGAAGCTCAGCAGGGTTGGGCCTGGCCTGGTTAGTACTTGGATAGGAGACTGCCTGGGAATACCAGGTGCTGTAGGCTTTTGCTTTTTCTTACTTCCACAAGCAGGGGTCACTCTCCTCTATGCCTTTTTTCCATTCCTTTTTTCACAAGCGCACACATGCTCCTTTCTTCTTTTCATTTGCTTTCTCTCTTGCGCTATTTAATCCTTGCAAAATACCAGCATCCTTCTCATCACCGTGGGCCTCCAGCATTGTTGCTTATTTACTTTTAATACTAGGCTTCTTTTCACCAGGACCAGCGACTCCCGCATGACTGGAGGCAACCACCGCTGACCTGGAGGCAACCACCGGTAACCTGGAGGCCAGTTTACAGCACAACCCAAGCAAAACACCTTTGCAGGCCACACGACCCCCCCGAAGAGCAGCTCAAATTCACTCGCAACCATCTCACCCTCTTCCTTCATTCACTCCTGGGCGTTTCGCTCCACCCCTAGTTGCGGGTCCAGCTTGCTCTTTCTGTCACATCCCTGCGATGAACGGTTTAGCCTGCAGGAGACCCTGCGCCGAGCCATTTTTAAACACATCTGATGCGGCAGGTGTTTCATTGCTCAACAAACAACACCTATAGGGACGGCACAGCCTATGCATCGGTCCTTCGGAGACCGCCCCAGAACGGCCAGAGTTCTCGTCCCCACGCGAGCCTGAGGAAGGCTGGCCGGGCGATGGGCCAAGCAGCGTCTACTGGCCATACCACCTTGGATACGTCCGATCTCGGAAGCAAAGCAGAGATGGGTTCGGAAATACTTGGTTGGGACACCTCCTGAGAACACCAGGTATTGTAGACAATTTTGATGACGTTTTGCCATCTTGCCCAGCTCGGCTAGCATTGAGTGGCGCCTTGCTGGACACCGACCTTACGTAAAGTAGAGGCTGGAAGTCCCAAGCCTCCCAAGCCCCCCCAAGACCTCTAAGATAAGGACGCAACCCCGCCGCCTCTACCAGGCCTCACACCGAGCTCCTTGCCACGGCTAGGAGTGCTTATTGACCCCACAGCCGGCCGTATGCAAATGATGGCGTTAAAAGCATCTCGCGCTGTGAAGGGGCCAGGCTTTCAGCAGCTGCCCAGGGGATGGTTTTAGAGGGCGACCGCCTAACGAGGGCCAGCAGAAGTAACGTCTTCTTCTTCAAAGAAGCTTGTGTAACTAACCCAATCAGACAGCTGCCCAGGAGCTAACCTCAGTGCTAGGAAGGAGCGGGAGGGAATTGAGGGGGTGGTTCCTGCTAAGGCCCTGAAATAATAATAAGAGAGGCAGGAGAGTCTGACGCATGGTGGCGGAAAAGCTGCAGGTGCAAATAGGGAATGTGGTCTCGTGCGAGCAACTTGTGCATGCTCGCTGTGTGTGAGTGTGCGCTTCCTAGGTACGGCGCGCTGCAGACAGTCAAAAGGGTTGCTCCCTTTCATTAAAAGTTAATCCCCGGCTGCAGGCTATTAGAAAGCAACTAACCGCGCTCTACTCACCCTACCCAGGTCTACCGGTGAGTCTCGCCGCTGCTCCCGGCCTGTGGCATTGGCCGCGACGCTGACGTTCCGTCGACAGCGCGGCAGCCGATCAGTGAGCTCAGCGGCTGTGAGCGGAGCGTTCTGTCTACAAGACCTTTTTAAGGAGCCAGCAAAAAAGTGAAGAGAAAGGAAAGCACAAAAGCACCTTGTCTCACTAAGCAATGGAAGGGGCAGCTGGCAGCCGGACGTCAAAGTAGAAAAGCAGCAAGTGAGAGGCTTGTCTCTGCCTACGGCCACACCAACCTGAACACACCCGATCTCGCCTGATCTTGGAATCTAAGCAGGGTTGGGCCTGGTTAGTACTTGGATGGGAGACCGCCTGGGAATACCAGGTGCTGTAGGCTTTTGCTTTTTCTTACTTCCACAAGCAGGGGTCACTCTCCTCTATGCCTTTTTTCCATTCCTTTTTTCACAAGCGCACACATGCTCCTTTCTTCTTTTCATTTGCTTTCTCTCTTGCGCTATTTAATCCTTGCAAAATACCAGCATCCTTCTCATCACCGTGGGCCTCCAGCATTGTTGCTTATTTACTTTTAATACTAGGCTTCTTTTCACCAGGACCAGCGACTCCCGCATGACTGGAGGCAACCACCGCTGACCTGGAGGCCAGTTTACAGCACAACCCAAGCAAAACACCTTTGCAGGCCACACGACCCCCCCGAAGAGCAGCTCAAATTCACTCGCAACCATCTCACCCTCTTCCTTCATTCACTCCTGGGCGTTTCGCTCCACCCCAAGTTGCGGGTCCAGCTTGCTCTTTCTGTCACATCCCCGTGATGAACGGTTTAGCCTGCAGGAGACCCTGCGCCGAGCCATTTTTAAACACATCTGATGCGGCAGGTGTTTCATTGCTCAACAAACAACACCTATAGGGACGGCACAGCCTATGCATCGGTCCTTCGGAGACTGCCCCAGAACGGCCAGAGTTCTCGTCCCCACGCGAGCCTGAGGAAGGCTGGCCGGGCGATGGGCCAAGCAGCGTCTACTGGCCATACCACCTTGGATACGTCCGATCTCGGAAGCAAAGCAGAGATGGGTTCGGAAATACTTGGTTGGGACACCTCCTGAGAACACCAGGTATTGTAGACAATTTTGATGACGTTTTGCCATCTTGCCCAGCTCGGCTAGCATGGAGTGGCGCCTTGCTGGACACCGACCTTACGTAAAGTAGAGGCTGGAAGTCCCAAGCCTCCCAAGCCCCCCAAGACCTCTAAGAGACTCAGAAAGAGAATAGGAGGGATCCAATGGCTGGATGTCCTTAAGGACAAAAATGTCCAGGAAGGATGGGAAATTTTTAAAAATGAGATTCTCAAAGCACAATCGTTAACAATCCCGAAAAGTAGGAAGAATGGGAAGCATTTAAGGAAACCAGGATGGATGAACACAGAACTTAAACACATGCTAAAAAGAAAGAAAGAAATGTTTATTAAATGGAAAGATGGAGGCATATCTAAAGAAGATTATAATGCAGTCTGCAGATCCTGCAGGGCACGTATCAGGTTAGCTAAAGCTGACAATGAATTAAGGCTTGCAAGAGATGTCAAAAGCAATAAAAAAGGATTTTGGGGGTATGTCAAAAGTAAAAGAAAAGTCAAAGATGCTATAGGATTTTTACAGGATGAAAATGGAGAAATGGTAAGAGAGGATGTTGAGAAGGCCGAACTTTTTAATTCCTATTTTGCATCTGTTTTCCCTCAGAAAGAAAATGTAACATCAACTGATCTTCACTGTCCTTTTAAAGGAATAGAGGAATCCAAGTTATCTGTAAACAGAAAGCTTGTGAGGGAATATTTAGCTAACATAAATGAGTTCAAGTCTCCAGGTCCAGATGAATTACACCCCAGAGTACTGAAGGAGATCGTAGAAGAAATTTTAGAACCACTCTCCATAATCTTTGAAAATTCTTGGAGAACAGGAGAAGTCCCAGAAGACTGGAGAAGAGCAAATGTTGTTCCTATCTTCAAAAAGGGGAAGAAGGTGGACCCAGGGAACTATAGGCCGGTGAGTCTGACTTCTATACCAGGAAAGATCTTTGAACAAATTATTAAACAACATGTATGTAAGTACATGGATAAGAATGAAGTGATTAACCAGAGTCAGCATGGGTTTGTAACTAACAAGTCATGTCAGACTAACTTAATTTCCTTCTATGACAGAATCACTGACTGGGTGGATCAGGGAAATGCTGTAGATATAGTATATCTTGACTTCAGCAAAGCATTTGACAAAGTATCTCACACCATCCTTATTGACAAAATGACCAAGTATGCAATGGACCAGGCAACTGTTAGGTGGATTCATAACTGGCTTAGTGATCGGACTCAAAGGGTGGTTGTAAATGGCTTCACATCCAGCTGGATGAATGTCTCAAGTGGGGTACCACAGGGCTCCGTCCTGGGACCTGTATTGTTCAACATCTTTATTAATGATTTAGATGAAGGAATTGAGGGTAAACTGATTAAATTTGCTGATGACACAAAGCTAGGAGGGATAGCTAATACTAGAGAAGAGAGAGAGAGAGGATTCAAAAAGACCTAAATAAACTGGAGCAGTGGGCAGCAACCAACAGAATGGTTTTTAACAGGGAAAAATGCAAAGTACTACATCTGGGCAATAAAAATGAAAAAAGCATATACAGAATGGGAGGAATAGAGCTAAGCAACAGTACATGTGAAAAAGACTTAGGTATACTAATAGATCATAGACTGAACATGAGTCAACAGTGTGATGCAGCAGCAAAAAAGGCAAATACAATTCTGGGATGTATTAACAGAAGCATACAGTCTAGATCACGTGAAGTCATTATCGGTCTTTACTCCTCTTTGGTCAGACCTCATCTGGAATACTGTGTACAGTTTTGGGCACCACATTTTAAAAAAGACATAGACAAACTGGAGCAAGTTCAGAGAAGAGCGACCAGAATGGTGACTGGTCTGCAAACCATGTCCTATGAGGAACGGTTGCAGGATTTGGGAATGTTTAGCTTGCAAAAAAGAAGACTGAGAGGAGACTTAATAGCTGTCTACAAATATGTCAAGGGCTGTCACATTGTAGAAGGATCATCTTTATTCTCATTTGCACAAGGAAAGACTAGAAGCAATGGGATGAAACTAAATGGGAGGAGACACAGATTAGATATTAGAAAAAACTTTTTGACAGTTAGGGTGATTAATGAGTGGAACAGGCTGCCACGAGAGGTGGTGAGTTCCCCTTCAATGGACGTCTTCAAACAGAGGCTGGACAGACATCTGTCTGAGATGATCTAGTGAATCCTGCTTTGAGCAGGGAGTTGGACCAGATGACCCAGGAGGTCCCTTCCAACTCTACCATTCTATGATTCTATGATTCTATGATAAGGACGCAACCCCGCCGCCTCTACCAGGCCTCACACCGAGCTCCTTGCCACGGCTAGGAGTGCTTATTGACCCCGCAGCCGGCCGTATGCAAATGATGGCGTTAAAAGCATCTCGCGCTGTGAAGGGGCCAGGCTTTCAGCAGCTGCCCAGGGGATGGTTTTAGAGGGCGACCGCCTAACGAGGGCCAGCAGAAGTAACGTCTTCTTCTTCAAAGAAGCTTGTGTAACTAACCCAATCAGACAGCTGCCCAGGAGCTAACCTCAGTGCTAGGAAGGAGCGGGAGGGAATTGAGGGGGTGGTTCCTGCTAAGGCCCTGAAATAATAATAAGAGAGGCAGGAGAGTCTGACGTATGGTGGCGGAAAAGCTGCAGGTGCAAATAGGGAATGTGGTCTCGTGCGAGCAACTTGTGCATGCTCGCTGTGTGTGAGTGTGCGCTTCCTAGGTACGGCGCGCTGCAGACAGTCAAAAGGGTTGCTCCCTTTCATTAAAAGTTAATCCCCGGCTGCAGGCTATTAGAAGGCAACTAACCGCGCTCTACTCACCCTACCCAGGTCTACCGGTGAGTCTCGCCGCTGCTCCCGGCCTGTGGCATTGGCCGCGACGCTGACGTTCCGTCGACAGCGCGGCAGCCGATCAGTGAGCTCAGCGGCTCTGAGCGGGGCGTTCTGTCTACAAGACTTTTTTAAGGAGCCAGCAAAAAAGTGAAGAGAAAGGAAAGCACAAAAGCACCTTGTCTTACTAAGCACTGGAAAGGGCAGCCGGCAACCGGACGTCACAGTAGAAAAGCAGCAAGTGAGAGGCTTGTCTCTGCCTACGGCCACACCAACCTGAACACACCCGATCTCGCCTGATCTTGGAATCTAAGCAGGGTTGGGCCTGGTTAGTACTTGGATGGGAGACCCCCTGGGAATACCAGGTGCTGTAGGCTTTTGCTTTTTCTTACTTCCACAAGCAGGGGTCACTCTCCTCTATGCCTTTTTTCCATTCCTTTTTTCACAAGCGCACACATGCTCCTTTCTTCTTTTCATTTGCTTTCTCTCTATTTAATCCTTGCAAAATACCAGCATCCTTCTCATCACCGTGGGCCTCCAGCATTGTTGCTTATTTACTTTTAATACTAGGCTTCTTTTCACCAGGACCAGCGACTCCCGCATGACTGGAGGCAACCACCGCTGACCTGGAGGCCAGTTTACAGCACAACCCAAGCAAAACACCTTTGCAGGCCACACGACCCCCCCGAAGAGCAGCTCAAATTCACTCGCAACCATCTCACCCTCTTCCTTCATTCACTCCTGGGCGTTTCGCTCCACCCCAAGTTGCGGGTCCAGCTTGCTCTTTCTGTCACATCCCCGCGATGAACGGTTTAGCCTGCAGGAGACCCTGCGCCGAGCCATTTTTAAACACATCTGATGCGGCAGGTGTTTCATTGCTCAACAAACAACACCTATAGGGACGGCACAGCCTATGCATCGGTCCTTCGGAGACCGCCCCAGAACGGCCAGAGTTCTCGTCCCCACGCGAGCCTGAGGAAGGCTGGCCGGGCGATGGGCCAAGCAGCGTCTACTGGCCATACCACCTTGGATACGTCCGATCTCGGAAGCAAAGCAGAGATGGGTTCGGAAATACTTGGTTGGGACACCTCCTGAGAACACCAGGTATTGTAGACAATTTTGATGACGTTTTGCCATCTTGCCCAGCTCGGCTAGCATGGAGTGGCGCCTTGCTGGACACCGACCTTACGTAAAGTAGAGGCTGGAAGTCCCAAGCCTCCCAAGCCCCCCAAGACCTCTAAGATAAGGACGCAACCCCGCCGCCTCTACCAGGCCTCACACCGAGCTCCTTGCCACGGCTAGGAGTGCTTATTGACCCCACAGCCGGCCGTATGCAAATGATGGCGTTAAAAGCATCTCGCGCTGTGAAGGTGACGCGCCCCCTGGGCCAGTGTTGTTGGGGATACCCGGAGCCGGATCAGATGGGGGTTGTAGTCTCCGAGTGGCTGTGACCCGGTCCGTGCCCAGGGTGTCAAGCTCAGTGTGTGGCAGTCCTTACTGATGTTACTAAAGTTCTTTATGTCGACTACGCCACCCGTTGAATTGCGGTCACTTCGGCCGCCGCTGCAGCAGGGTCCGCTGAGGCTGATGGTGTTTGTGCAGCCCAGGTAGTATAACCCCCAACGGGTGGGGTATAGCCTCAGGGGGTCAGGTGCAGAGGATGGTGGTTGTGGAGGTGCAGTGAGGATGGTAAAGAGAGTCAGAGTCGGGCTGTGCAGTTCAGGGTTTGTTTACTTACTGCTGTTTTTGTACCGGTCACTCCGGCCTTGAGTGACCACCCGAGCCGTGCTGCGTCCACCAGGTCCTGGACTCGGCCAACCCCCAAGTAGTTCCGGAGCGTGGTTCTGAGCTCCCTTTCTGTCTTGTCCTCATCTCTGGCCTTCCCCACCAGGGATCCACCTATGTCCGGCTCCCTCGGGCCTCTTGGTGGTAAACCCTTGTCTCTGGGTTCCCTGACCCTATTCCTGGTCTGCCTTCTGGGTGGATTTAGTGGGTGATCGTGGCAGATCGATCCTGCCCACGACCTCCGGTTCCTGGCTAAGGTGTGCTGTAGCCTCTGCCAGCTTGGGATCCGGTACCCTGTTGCCAACTCTTCACCCTTTGATTTATTTTGGGCTCTCAGAGTTCCTTCTTTCTCCCCCTCTGGGTCTTTCTTTCTCCTCTCTCTCTCTCTTGGCCTGGGGCTGCTCTGCTCTTCTGCTCTCTTCCTCTGCAAAGACTGGCTGACTGACCCTGATCTTAGATGGTGCCCACCTTATATACTCCCTCTATGTGTGAGCTCAGGTGACCAGCACCCAATGAGCTCCTAACCTTACCCAGGCTGCTCCCCCTATCTGCCCCTACACTACTGGGATGGTCCACCCCCCTCCCACTCCAGCCAAGGACAGACTCGGTCGTACCTGCACATTTCTAAGTGGGAGTACCGTTGGTCTGCCCTCCGGAAATGGGATGTGTGTAGTGCATGCAGCCTTCTGAGCTCAGTTCCACACTCCATCCTTACCCGGGAGTGGAATATCACACCTCTGGTTGAGGTGCAATACCCCTGTAGCAGCCGAATCCTCAGGGTGCTACATTCCCCCCTGGTAAATCACAGCACGTCCTCGGGCTGTAAGATATAAAAAACACCAAAACATACAATTTTTTCATAAACATAAACATATAAAACATATAAAACAGTATCAGCAGCATAAACTTTTCATATAAACATTCTTGTTTCTGGTACCTCCGGTCACGGTGCAACTTGTGACCGGGTAAAGTGCAACAGTTTCTTTAAGAAAATGGTTTTCCTATAAAACCAGTAGGGGGCGCCTTAGGAAGCGCAACTATATACAAGGGAATATGGCCGCTCTCAGTCCTCGGCCAGGTATTAGGGAGGATTGACCGCTCTCAGTCCTCGGTCAGTGGGGAAATGGGACACACTGGAACAGTTCAGTTCTCTGGTCCCAACGGGGACTATATTAGCAGCAACGGTTCACTGTGCCCCGACGGGCAACTATATACAGTCTCTACTCTACCGTACTCAACGACGGCGTCCTCCTGCTCTTTCTTTGTGGACAGTTTCAGTTTCAGACCCGTCCGGGCACGTATGCTGGGCAAATAGATTTTCACCCAGGTGCGGCACTCTAGATGTTGAGGGCGCGTTGATGGTAGCGGCGCCCGGGTCGACCAGGCCTTGCGACCAGGCTTGGGGCACCTTGAAAGTAAAGGGCACCGTAAGAACGGCGGCGCCCTGTGTTACTTGGCCCTGCGACCAGGCCGGGGGCTCCGCGGAGGTAGGGGGCGCTGTTGGTATTGCGTCGCCCGGGGGTACTAGGCCTTGCGACCAGGCCGATGGTACTTCCTGCTTGGTCACGCTCGGGGTCGAAGCGTGTGACGTCACAGGGGTCGCGGCTTCCGTTTGAGGCCTAGTCTGCGGCGGTGACGTTGCAGCGACGGGCACGGCAGGGGATACTTCGGGCTCTGCGACGGGGAGCTGGGGCAGGCACGCGGTTTCCCGGCTCGGGGTATAGACGTCCCCTTTACCTGCCTCCATTCGTTCGGCTCCCTTCTCGGCGCCGTCTCCGGCCTTCAGTCCTCCTGCGCCATCCTCAGAGGCGGTCTGTCTCCTCGTCTCGGGTGGCGTGCTCCGCTGACGGGTTCTTGTCTGCTGGGCCATCTCACGGCTCCATTCTGCTAACGTCTCTCGCTGCACCCGGGCCATCCTCCGTGCGAGGCCCTCCAGCGCAGTCTGTGCACACTCCCGATCTCGGGGGAGCTGTGCCAAGACCTCCACTAAGCCTAGTGGGGTCGTTGCTTCTAGCAGGCTCCTGACCAACAGGTCGGTGCTGCTCTGCTCTCCTCCCGTTGTCTCCAGCAGGCCTTCTGGAGTGGCGACCGGCAACAGGCTCCTGACCACTGGGTCGGTGCTGCCTGGAGTGGCGGCCCGCATCAGGCTCCTGACCACTGGGTCGGTGCTGCCTGGCTCTCCCTCCATCTCCGGGTAGGCTCTTTCTGGACTCTGCTCCAGGCTTCTTGTCTCCGGGTGCGCTCTCTCCAGACTGCTCCAGGCGACACCCATCTTTGTTCTCTTGTTCTCAGTCCTCCCACTTCGAGGGCGGTCCCGGGGCCACTTGGTGATTGTCAGCTCCAGGGGCAGTTCTTTCACGCTGACAGACACCTCTAGCATCACAGTCTCTGTTGGTGGGGGCGGTTTCCACTTTTGGCGCCATTTTCGGTCCTGGCCCACGATGGGAGGCGGCCTCTTGCCACCCTCTGGCACGCCCATAATGGCGTCCGCTCTTCCAAGGCGGGAAATCTTCGGAAATGGCGGGAATCGTCTCCCAGTGGCGGGAAACTCTGCAGATGGCGGGAAAAAGCTGTTAATGGCGGACAACCGGCGGGAATCGATCTGTGATGGAGTCCGATGGCGGGGACCCTCCGGGACCGGCGGGAGACTTCTTTTTGAGGTAAACTTGTTCTTTTCTTCAGGCACGCAGTACCCGGGTGTTGCGGGCACGTTATCCTGCCGACTACGCCAAAGTTGACGCGCCCCCTGGGCCAGTGTTGTTGGGGATACCCGGAGCCGGATCAGATGGGGGTTGTAGTCTCCGAGTGGCTGTGACCCGGTCCGTGCCCAGGGTGTCAAGCTCAGTGTGTGGCAGTCCTTACTGATGTTACTAAAGTTCTTTATGTCGACTACGCCACCCGTTGAATTGCGGTCACTTCGGCTGCCGCTGCAGCAGGGTCCGCTGAGGCTGATGGTGTTTGTGCAGCCCAGGTAGTATAACCCCCAACGGGAGGGGTATAGCCTCAGGGGGTCAGGTGCAGAGGATGGTGGTTGTGGAGGTGCAGTGAGGATGGTAATGAGAGTCAGAGTCGGGCTGTGCAGTTCAGGGTTTGTTTACTTACTGCTGTTTTTGTACCGGTCACTCCGGCCTTGAGTGACCACCCGAGCCGTGCTGCGTCCACCAGGTCCTGGACTCGGCCAACCCCCAAGTAGTTCCGGAGCGTGGTTCTGAGCTCCCTTTCTGTCTTGTCCTCGTCTCTGGCCTTCCCCACCAGGGATCCACCTATGTCCGGCTCCCTCGGGCCTCTTGGTGGTAAACCCTTGTCTCTGGGTTCCCTGACCCTATTCCTGGTCTGCCTTCTGGGTGGATTTAGTGGGTGATCGTGGCAGATCGATCCTGCCCACGACCTCCGGTTCCTGGCTAAGGTGTGCTGTAGCCTCTGCCAGCTTGGGATCCGGTACCCTGTTGCCAACTCTTCACCCTTTGATTTATTTTGGGCTCTCAGAGTTCCTTCTTTCTCCCCCTCTGGGTCTTTCTTTCTCCTCTCTCTCTCTCTTGGCCTGGGGCTGCTCTGCTCTTCTGCTCTCTTCCTCTGCAAAGACTGGCTGACTGACCCTGATCTTAGATGGTGCCCACCTTATATACTCCCTCTATGTGTGAGCTCAGGTGACCAGCACCCAATGAGCTCCTAACCTTACCCAGGCTGCTCCCCCTATCTGCCCCTACACTACTGGGATGGTCCACCCCCCTCCCACTCCAGCCAAGGACAGACTCGGTCGTACCTGCACATTTCTAAGTGGGAGTACCGTTGGTCTGCCCTCCGGAAATGGGATGTGTGTAGTGCATGCAGCCTTCTGAGCTCAGTTCCACACTCCATCCTTACCCGGGAGTGGAATATCACACCTCTGGTTGAGGTGCAATACCCCTGTAGCAGCCGAATCCTCAGGGTGCTACAAAGGGGCCAGGCTTTCAGCAGCTGCCCAGGGGATGGTTTTAGAGGGCGACCGCCTAACGAGGGCCAGCAGAAGTAACGTCTTCTTCTTCAAAGAAGCTTGTGTAACTAACCCAATCAGACAGCTGCCCAGGAGCTAACCTCAGTGCTAGGAAGGAGCGGGAGGGAATTGAGGGGGTGGTTCCTGCTAAGGCCCTGAAATAATAATAAGACAGGCAGGAGAGTCTGACGCATGGTGGCGGAAAAGCTGCAGGTGCAAATAGGGAATGTGGTCTCGTGCGAGCAACTTGTGCATGCTCGCTGTGTGTGAGTGTGCGCTTCCTAGGTACGGCGCGCTGCAGACAGTCAAAAGGGTTGCTCCCTTTCATTAAAAGTTAATCCCCGGCTGCAGGCTATTAGAAAGCAACTAACCGCGCTCTACTCACCCTACCCAGGTCTACCGGTGAGTCTCGCCGCTGCTCCCGGCCTGTGGCATTGGCCGCGACGCTGACGTTCCGTCGACAGCGCGGCAGCCGATCAGTGAGCTCAGCGGCTGTGAGCGGGGCGTTCTGTCTACAAGACCTTTTTAAGGAGCCAGCAAAAAAGTGAAGAGAAAGGAAAGCACAAAAGCACCTTGTCTTACTAAGCACTGGAAAGGGCAGCCGGCAACCGGACGTCAAAGTAGAAAAGGAGCAAGTGAGAGGCCTGTCTCTGCCTACGGCCACACCACCCTGAACACACCCGATCTCGTCTGATCTTGGAATCTAAGCAGGGTTGGACCTGGTTAGCACTTGGATGGGAGACCACCTGGGAATACCAGGTGCTGTAGACTTTTGCTTTTTCTTTCTTCCACAAGCAGGGGTCACTCTCCTCTATGCCTTTTTTCCATTCCTTTTTTCACAAGCGCAAACATGCTCCTTTCTTCTTTTCATTTGCTTTCTCTCTTGCGCTATTTAATCCTTGCAAAATACCAGCATCCTTCTCATCACCGTGGGCCTCCAGCATTGTTGCTTATTTACTTTTAATACTAGGCTTCTTTTCACCAGGACCAGCGACTCCCGCATGACTGGAGGCAACCACCGCTGACCTGGAGGCCAGTTTACAACACAACCCAAGCAAAACACCTTTGCAGGCCACACGACCCCCCCGAAGAGCAGCTCAAATTCACTCGCAACCATCTCACCCTCTTCCTTCATTCACTCCTGGGCGTTTCGCTCCACCCCAAGTTGTTGGTCCAGCTTGCTCTTTCTGTCACATCCCCGCGATGAACGGTTTAGCCTGCAGGAGACCCTACTCCGAGCCATTTTTAAACACATCTGATGCAGCAGGTGTTTCATTGCTCAACAAACAACACCTATAGGGACGGCACAGCCTATGCATCGGTCCTTCGGAGACCGCCCCAGAACGGCCAGAGTTCTCGTCCCCACGCAAGCCTGAGGAAGGCTGGCCGGTCGATGGGCCAAGCAGCGTCTACTGGCCATACCACCTTGGATACGTCCCATCTCAGAAGCAAAGCAGAGATGGGTTCGGAAATACTTGGTTGGGACACCTCCTGAGAACACCAGGTATTGTACACAATTTTGATGACGTTTTGCCATCTTGCGCAGCTCGGCTAGCATGGAGTGGCGCCTTGCTGGACACCGACCTTACGTAAAGTAGAGGCTGGAAGTCCCAAGCCTCCCAAGACCTCTAAGATAAGGACGCAACCCCGCCGCCTCTACCAGGCCTCACACCGAGCTCCTTGCCACGGCTAGGAGTGCTTATTGACACCGCAGCCGGCCGTATGCAAATGATGGCGTTAAAAGCATCTCGCGCTGTGAAGGGGCCAGGCTTTCAGCAACTGCCCAGGGGATGGTTTTAGAGGGCGACCGCCTAACGAGGGCCAGCAGAAGTAACGTCTTCTTCTTCAAAGAAGCTTGTGTAACTAACCCAATCAGACAGCTGCCCAGGAGCTAACCTCAGTGCTAGGAAGGAGCAGGAGGGAATTGAGGGGGTGGTTCCTGCTAAGGCCCTGAAATAATAATAAGAGAGGCAGGAGAGTCTGACGCATGGTGGCGGAAAAGCTGCAGGTGCAAATAGGGAATGTGGTCTCGTGCGAGCAACTTGTGCATACTCGCTGTGTGTGAGTGTGCGCTTCCTAGGTACGGCGCGCTGCAGACAGTCAAAAGGGTTGCTCCCTTTCATTAAAAGTTAATCCCCGGCTGCAGGCTATTAGAAAGCAACTAACCGCGCACTACTCACCCTACCCAGGTCTACCGGTGAGTCTCGCCGCTGCTCCCGGCCTGTGGCATTGGCCGCGACGCTGACGTTCCGTCGACAGCGCGGCAGGCGATCAGTGAGCTCAGCGGCTCTGAGCGGGGCGTTCTGTCTACAAGACCTTTTTAAGGAGCCAGCAAAAAAGTGAAGAGAAAGGAAAGCACAAAAGCACCTTGTCTTACTAAGCACTGGAAAGGGCAGCTGGCAACCGGACGTCAAAGTAGAAAAGCAGCAAGTGAGAAGCCTGTCTCTGCCTATGGCCACACCACCCTGAACACACCTGATCTTGTCTGATCTCGCATTATAAGCAGGGTTGGGCCTGGTTAGTACTTGGATGGGAGACCGCCTGGGAATACCAGGTGCTGTAGGCTTTTGCTTTTTCTTACTTCCACCAGCAGGGGTCACTCTCCTCTATGCCTTTTTTCCATTCCTTTTTTCACAAGCGCACATGTGGCACCCCAGGGGTCTGGTTTCCACAGTAATGTAATGTTATGTCTGAGAGCAGGTGGGAGGTCCTTTGGTCAGGGATCCTGTGCATGCCACACCTCCTGCCCAGTCTTGGGAGGGGAAGAACTTCCCCTATATAAACCCGGGGCTGAGGCAGGGTTAGGAGTAGAGAAGAAGCAGAGACAAGAAACAGTCATAGGAAGAAACAGCAGAAGCTCAGTGGGAGCAATACTACTATGAGTCAGGGGCTGGCAGCTGCAGAGCTCGCCCTGACTGAGAAGCTTTCTTACCGGACCCGGCGTCCGAGGCTGTGGGGACTAACTCTTACCCAGCAGCAGAAGCCGACCGGCAGGGGATTTCAGGTCCTCAGGCCCAGAAACCCGAAGGCAAGGTCACACGCGTGGGACCAGCACCGCCAACGTGGAGCGGAAGCCATTAGAAGGCCCCGAGTCACCGGCCATACGGGTGAGCACCACACGGCACACTCAGGGACGTGGGCTACTTATATCCGCTTCTAGCAAGGTAGCCAGAAGAGTACAGTCAGTTTGGGAGGCCTACAACTCCGCCTGGCCAGGGGAGATCCCATCTGCTCAAGGACTGACCAGGCCCCGTTCGCTAGCAAGTACTCCGGGAGGGTCTATCGTTGTTACCAGTAAAGACCCTGAATTACACCGCACCGTCTCTGAGTGGTTCCTGCTACCCCCATCTTCCACGTCGGCTGCCCTGAGGCCATACCCCTCCCGTTGGGGGTTATACTATCACGCTGCACAATTCTACATCGGCCTCAGCGGTCTGCCCTGCAGCGGCAGCTCCATAGCTGCAAATCAACGGGTGGCGTAGTCGACACTCAAATAACACCTATCAAGACTGCCACACACTGAGTTTGACTCCCTGGGCATGGACCGGGTCCCCGCCACTCGGAGACTACAACCCTCATCTGATCCGGTTCCGGGTAAGCCCCCGAGTGCGAGACGCTGCGCGACACAGCAGGCCCAGGGGCGCGTCAACTTTGGCGTATTCGGCAGGATTTCGTGCCCGCAACCACCGGGTACTGCGTGCCTGAAAAAGAGACTTTCAAACTCACCTGTGGTGAAGATTCCTGCCATCCGGCGCCATTTTCAGCCTTCTTCCCGCCATCTGTGAAGATTCCCACCATCCGGCGCCATCTTCAGCCTTCTTCCCGCCATCCGTGGAGTTTTCCCGCCGTTGGACGCCATATTGAGGACGCCGCGCGGGAAGAAGAGGGGCGTGGACTCCAAAAAGCCCGCGAGAACTGAAGCCCCGCCTCACGTCCGGACGTTGCGTAAGGTCCTGGAAGGAGCCCAGCAGACGCCGACGTCACCGGAGCGCGACGGAAGGTCCTCAACCCTGACGATCCACTGCGGAGCCGCGGCCTACGGAAGAGGATCATCGCAAGGTAGGCCACGGTCCACTAGGGGGGAGAAGGATGTCGGATACGGAGGAGAGCTTCACCGCTTCAACCCCCGCCAGCGCCACCGCTGTCGCGGTCATGCCTTTCACCATGCCCTATATCCCGGGGGCAGCCTGGCTACCCCAGTACTCAGGGGAGTCACATACCCTGCAGGACTTTAGAGAAAGGCTGGATAGCCTCTTCCAGGTGTACTCCCTCACAGAAGAGCAAAAAGTGAGCATCCTGGTGGCCCAATTAACCGGAGCAGCCCGAAGGGAGGTAAAGTCCTGGCCACCTGGGGGGAGGACTGTCGCAGGGATACTAACCCGGCTGAAGGACACCTTTGATACCCGCACCTCAGCCGAGATCAAGCTTAGATTCTACGGGTGCAAACAGCGGGCCCATGAGAGTATAAGGGACTATGCCCTGAACCTACAAGAGGCCCTGAGAGCCGTTAAGCAGACCGACCCTGACGGCGTGGGAGACGAGGACAGGCTGTTGACTGAACAATTTATAGAGGGTTTATATTGCAATGCCCACCGAACCCAGTTGCGGGCAATGGCCCTACAGGACCCTCATCTGGGATTTGCACAGTTCAAGGACAGAGCCATCCGGGTGCTCCGAGAACCGGCACCGGATGGCGTTGTGACCCACAGGCGCCCAGTTATCACTTACCACCAGGAGGCGGCGCCCTTGTCGGCAGGGCCTGTAGGGGCTGATGCGCAGGCTTTGAACAATGACCCGGCTCCAGACCTGCACCATCAGGTCCAAGAGCTAGCTAAAAGCGTTGCTGCGTTAACCCGAACTGTGCAGTCTTCACAGGCTTCCACTCCAGGGAAGATCCAGCTGGCATCCGGACCGGAGAACATCCCGTGGCGTCGACCAAGGAGGACCCCACCGGCCAGAGGAAGACCCAGTGACCGGTACAACGAGGACGGACGACCCATCTGCCGCCGCTGCAATCAACCCGGACATATGGCAAGGTACTGTCCTTTAAACTGGCACAACCTGGGGGTAGAGGGCCAACCCCCAGGAAAAAGACCACAAGGCCCATCGAACTGGCGCGACAAATATGTCGGAGGGCGTCCAGTCTTGCCTGTGGTACTGGATGGCATCCCTATGAGTGCCCTACTGGACACCGGGTCACAGGTCACCACCATTCCGTACGTGCTCTTCAAGCAGTACTGGAATGACTCGGATATAACCCGCTACCCTGACGACGACTTGAGTATCATTGCCAGCAATGGTCAGCCCGTGCCACAGATCAGATTTAAAGAGGCGACCATTAAAATTGGTAGAGTCGAACTGGCAGCACAGGGACTGATTATTGTAGACATTGACAAACACGAGAGTCACCCAAAGATAACGCTAGGAACTAATGTAATTGAAAATTGTCTTGCAGAGGTGATTTTCCTTTTACAACAGGTTGCCAAGAACGCCAGCTCCGGCGAGCAGCGAGTGCTCCAGAAAGAGATCCGGGCACTGAGGCGACGGCAACAGGTGGAACTCTCCGGCGGTGAGATTGGTAGCGTAAGAATGTGTGACCCTTTCCCTATTGCCATGCCCCCAAAAAGTGAAATGATGATTTGGTGCCGGGCAGCTATTGGTCCGAGAGGTAGGGATTACCAGGCAATGGTAGAACCAGTTTACTCAGACAGTAGGCCCACCATTTTGACAGCACGGGGGGTGGTTCATGTACGCCATGGGAGGGTGCCCGTTCGCCTAATAAATATCGGGAAGAGGGAAGTATACCTACCCCGGTATGCCACGCTAGCCAAATTATATACCATCAACCAAAACTCTATACAGTCTGTGGAACCCTTGCCTCCATCTCACCCGGAGGAAGGTAACGGCTCTAAGAAAGTAATGGAGGATTGGTGTCAGCAACTACACTTGGGAACTGACTCCACTCCCTCCCACCAGAAACAGGGAGTCTACCGGGTGGTTCAAGAGTATGAGAGAGTGTTTAGTAAACACCCGTTAGACTTCGGGCGAGTTAAGGGGGTAGAACACCGCATCCCCACGGGAGATCATCCTCCCATAAAAGAGAGGTATCGACCCGTACCCCCTGCACATTACCAACACGCCAAGGGGATGCTTAGAGACATGAAGGAGGCTGGGGTAATCCGGGATAGCTGTAGCCCCTGGGCAGCCCCACTAGTTTTAGTCAAAAAGAAAGACAACACTATGAGGATGTGTGTAGATTACCGGAAAATCAATCGTATCACACACAAGGATGCGTACCCTTTACCAAGGATAGAGGAGTCTTTGGCTGCTTTAAGATCTGCTAACTTCTTCTCTACCTTGGATCTCACTAGCGGGTACTGGCAGGTTCCTGTAGCAGAGGCGGACCGGGAGAAGACCGCATTCACCACCCCGATGGGACTTAGCGAGTTTACCTGTATGCCGTTTGGACTTTGTAACGCACCCGGAACCTTCCAACGATTAATGGAGTGCTGTCTGGGACACAAAAACTTCGAGACGGTCCTGTTGTACCTGGACGATGTCATCGTATATTCCAAGACTTATGAGGACCACCTGAAACATCTGGCGGAAGTGTTCGAAGCCCTGGCAAGTTACGGCCTGAAGGTGAAACCCTCTAAGTGTCACCTCCTGAAGCCAAAGGTGCAGTACCTGGGACACGTGGTGAGCGCTGACGGAGTGGCTCCCGATCCTGATAAGATCACCGCAATTAAGGAATGGCCAAGTCCCTCCAGTATAAAGGAAGTGCGGCAGTTCCTTGGGTTGGTAGGCTATTACCGCAGATTCATCCCCGGTTTCACCAAAAAGGCAGCTCCCATGCAGGACCTCCTGATAGGCCAGTCCCGGAAGGCCAAGAACCAGAAGCCGCCCATCAGATGGGAGAAGTTAGAAGAAGAGTCCTTCCGCCAGCTGAAGATGGCCCTCACGGGGGATGAAATCCTGGCGTACCCCGATTACAGCCAGCCCTTTATCCTCTACACTGACGCAAGTAACATCGGGCTAGGAGCTGTGCTGTCCCAGATCCAGCAGGGGAAAGAACGAGTAATCGCTTACGCCAGCCGAAAACTGCGACCCACCGAGAGAAACCCGGAGAATTACAGCTCCTTTAAGCTAGAGTTCCTGGCAGTGGTGTGGGCAGTCACCGAACGCTTTAAGCACTACCTCGCTTCTTCCCGGTTCATCGTGTACACGGATAACAACCGTTGACACACCTGGACACAGCAAGACTCGGTGCCCTAGAGCAGAGATGGATGGCTCGTCTGTCCAACTACGAGTTCACAATCAAATACCGGGCAGGACGCTCCAATACCAACGCGGACGCCCTGTCCAGGATGCCAAATCTACCGGACGTAGGAGAAGATCCAGAGGAACTGGAAGAAGTCGAACTCCCTGCGTTCCACCGTCATGGGACTATCCAGTGTTCCCACCGGGTAGGGAGTAAGCAAGCCGCTACGTTTAACCCCTTGCCTCACTACAACTGGGCGGAAACGCAAGACAGCGACCCTGCCGTCCGGCTGGTAAAGGAGATGCTGACTCGGCCAGAGGCTCGCCTTGACCCAGACGCTCCGGAGGAAGCCAAGCAACTGTGGGCAGAAAAGAGTAGACTGTTCCTTTACAAGGGGAAGTTGTGCCGCAGAATAGTTAACTCCCGGACGCATGAACTAATCTGGCAAATAGTGGTGCCACGAAGAGACGCAGCCATGGTGATGGAGGCATACCACGACGGGGCTGGACACTTCGGATGGAAGAAGCTGGAGTTCCTGCTGCGCGAGCGGTTCCACTGGGTAGGCATGAGGGGAACCATCAAGAGGTGGTGCAGAGACTGTGGCCCGTGCAACCTAAGAAGGAAGGACCGTGCCAGCCAGAAGACTCCCCTGCAGTCCATCGTCACCCGGCAGCCGTTGGAACTGGTAGCCTTGGATCATGTAAAACTGACCCCAAGCAGAAGTGGCTACGTCTACGCGTTAACCATCGTGGATCATTACTCCCGGTTTCTGGTTGTCGTCCCCGTCAAGGACTTAACGGCTCAAACAGCAGCTAGAGCCTTTCAGCAGCACTTTTGCCGTCCACACGGTTACCCGGACCAAGTGCTGACGGACCAGGGACCTGCCTTTGAAGCGGAGGTCTTCCAGGAATTCTGCAATCTGTATGGCTGCCGGAAGATAAGGACGACACCCTACCATCCGCAAACTAATGGACTTTGTGAGAAAATGAACCAGGTGGTAATGGATCTTCTGAAAACGTTGCCCCTGGAAGAACGCAGTCTGTGGCCTGAGAAGTTGCCCGATCTGGTGGACCTATACAACCACATCCCGGTAGGTTCCACCAACTGTACCCCGGCTTACCTAATGAGGGCGAGACCTGGTAAGTTACCTGTTGACCTGGAAATGGGAGTCCTGACACCCGAGGACACTTCACCAGAAGCAGACTGGGACACAGAGAGGCAGCAGCAGTACCGGAGAGTACAGGAGAGCGTGGAGCGAAGTCTCTGTCAGGCTAGGGAAAGACAAGAGAAAACTTACAACCAGTATGCTCCCGCTGTTCCCCTGGTACCCGGAGAGCAGGTCTTGAAGAGAAAAAGACGGCTCCACAAGTTGGACGACCAGTGGGAGAAGGACCCGTACACCATACTGCCCTCAAGCCACGACAACCCAAAGGTCTGTACCATCAGTAAAGATGGAGGGGAAACCACAACCATTGTATCCCGGGATCACCTGAAGAAGTGTCCC
The DNA here is from genome assembly GCF_046119375.1 of Phyllobates terribilis. Taxonomy (NCBI): domain Eukaryota; kingdom Metazoa; phylum Chordata; class Amphibia; order Anura; family Dendrobatidae; genus Phyllobates; species Phyllobates terribilis. The sequence continues at coordinate 691,291,418 of NW_027362764.1, forward strand.
GAACAGCTACGGAACCCTGAAGAGGAACAAGAAGACCCTCGACCCGTAGAGGAAAGGGAAGACATGGTTAGTACTGTGCTCGGAGACTTCCCTCGGTCTTGGACTCAAGTCAATGGCGCAGTTGTGGTACCCGTACTCACCTTCCTCCAACCCGCATCCCAAGCACCTACGGAGCGACAGGTAGAGCTGGAAGAGCAGCCGGTCCAGGAGGCAGAAGACTCCACACAAGCAGAACAGGAGGATCAACCCTCTGCTTATAGTGAGCCTGCCGTACCCCTAGTGAGCCAAAGAGCCGGTAGACAGCTGCCCAGTTTACCCTTGACAGCTCCTACACCCTGTAGTTCAGGGCTAGACAGTCAGCTCCGTAGGTCCACTAGGGCCACTAGAGGCCAGTTACCCGCACGTTGGAGGATTTGAAATGTATAAGTTGTTTTATTTGTGGTTACCTGTTTTTCTTATTGCTTGTGTATAATTATGTGTTTCTAGTTGTTTATAGGAGTCTTTGGTGGATTTACCGGGAATCCTGTGTACATAGTTGGAGCGTAACCCAGGACGGACTAAAGACTGTTAAGGACTCGGGGCAGAACAGACCCCTACCTGGTTACGTCTCCCTGTTTTGGTGAAATGGACACCTTGCTTTCTTCAAAGACTGCACCCGGTTACGGATATCCGTGACCACCTTTATGTGTTTCTTCTTATTGTACTATTATTGTTGTTATATCTTGTTATGTTTTTCTAAAATATGTTTAGTCCCGGAGTACTAAATTTCACTAGGGGGGAATGTGGCACCCCAGGGGTCTGGTTTCCACAGTAATGTAATGTTATGTCTGAGAGCAGGTGGGAGGTCCTTTGGTCAGGGATCCTGTGCATGCCACACCTCCTGCCCAGTCTTGGGAGGGGAAGAACTTCCCCTATATAAACCCGGGGCTGAGGCAGGGTTAGGAGTAGAGAAGAAGCAGAGACAAGAAACAGTCATAGGAAGAAACAGCAGAAGCTCAGTGGGAGCAATACTACTATGAGTCAGGGGCTGGCAGCTGCAGAGCTCGCCCTGACTGAGAAGCTTTCTTACCGGACCCGGCGTCCGAGGCTGTGGGGACTAACTCTTACCCAGCAGCAGAAGCCGACCGGCAGGGGATTTCAGGTCCTCAGGCCCAGAAACCCGAAGGCAAGGTCACACGCGTGGGACCAGCACCGCCAACGTGGAGCGGAAGCCATTAGAAGGCCCCGAGTCACCGGCCATACGGGTGAGCACCACACGGCACACTCAGGGACGTGGGCTACTTATATCCGCTTCTAGCAAGGTAGCCAGAAGAGTACAGTCAGTTTGGGAGGCCTACAACTCCGCCTGGCCAGGGGAGATCCCATCTGCTCAAGGACTGACCAGGCCCCGTTCGCTAGCAAGTACTCTGGGAGGGTCTATCGTTGTTACCAGTAAAGACCCTGAATTACACCGCACCGTCTCTGAGTGGTTCCTGCTACCCCCATCTTCCACGTCGGCTGCCCTGAGGCCATACCCCTCCCGTTGGGGGTTATACTATCACGCTGCACAATTCTACATCGGCCTCAGCGGTCTGCCCTGCAGCGGCAGCTCCATAGCTGCAAATCAACGGGTGGCGTAGTCGACACTCAAATAACACCTATCAAGACTGCCATACACTGAGTTTGACTCCCTGGGCACGGACCGGGTCCCCGCCACTCGGAGACTACAACCCTCATCTGATCCGGTTCCGGGTAAGCCCCCGAGCGCGAGACGCTGCGCGACACAGCAGGCCCAGGGGCGCGTCACACACATGCTCCTTTCTTCTTTTCATTTGCTTTCTCTCTTGCGCTATTTAATCCTTGCAAAATACCAGCATCCTTCTCATCACCGTGGGCCTCCAGCATTGTTGCTTATTTACTTTTAATACTAGGCTTCTTTTCACCAGGACCAGCGACTCCCGCATGACTGGAGGCAACCACCGCTGACCTTGAGGCAACCACCGGTAACCTGGAGGCCAGTTTACAGCACAACCCAAGCAAAACACCTTTGCAGGCCACACGACCCCCCCGAAGAGCAGCTCAAATTCACTCGCAACCATCTCACCCTCTTCCTTCATTCACTCCTGGGCGTTTCGCTCCACCCCAAGTTGCGGGTCCAGCTTGCTCTTTCTGTCATATCCCTGCGATGAACGGTTTAGCCTGCAAACAAACAACACCTATAGGGACGGCACAGCCTATGCATCGGTCCTTCGGAGACCGCCCCAGAACGGCCAGAGTTCTCGTCCCCACGCAAGCCTGAGGAAGGCTGGCCGGTCGATGGGCCAAGCAGCGTCTACTGGCCATACCACCTTGGATACGTCCGATCTCGGAAGCAAAGCAGAGATGGGTTCGGAAATACTTGGTTGGGACACCTCCTGAGAACACCAGGTATTGTAGACAATTTTGATGACGTTTTGCCATCTTGCGCAGCTCGGCTAGCATGGAGTGGCGCCTTGCTGGACACTGACCTTACGTAAAGTAGAGGATGGAAGTCCCAAGCCGCCCAAGCCCCCCAAGACCTCTAAGATAAGGACGCAACCCCGCCGCCTCTACCAGGCCTCACACCGAGCTCCTTGCCACGGCTAGGAGTGCTTATTGACCCCGCAGCCGGCCGTATGCAAATGATGGCGTTAAAAGCATCTCGCGCTGTGAAGGGGCCAGGCTTTCAGCAACTGCCCAGGGGATGGTTTTAGAGGGCGACCGCCTAACGAGGGCCAGCAGAAGTAACGTCTTCTTCTTCAAAGAAGCTTGTGTAACTAACCGAATCAGACAGCTGCCCAGGAGCTAAGCTCAGTGCTAGGAAGGAGCGGGAGGGAATTGAGGGGGTGGTTCCTGCTAAGGCCCTGAAATAATAATAAGACAGGCAGGAGAGTCTGACGCATGGTGGTGGAAAAGCTGCAGGTGCAAATAGGGAATGTGGTCTCGTGCGAGCAACTTGTGCATGCTCGCTGTGTGTGAGTGTGCGCTTCCTAGGTACGGCGCGCTGCAGACAGTCAAAAGGGTTGCTCCCTTTCATTAAAAGTTAATCCCCGGCTGCAGGCTATTAGAAAGCAACTAACCGCGCTCTACTCACCCTACCCAGGTCTACCGGTGAGTCTCGCCGCTGCTCCCGGCCTGTGGCATTGGCCGCGGCAGCCGATCAGTGAGCTCAGCGGCTCTGAGCGGGGCGTTCTGTCTACAAGACCTTTTTAAGGAGCCAGCAAAAAAGTGAAGAGAAAGGAAAGCACAAAAGCACCTTGTCTTACTAAGCACTGGAAAGGGCAGCCGGCAACCGGACGTCAAAGTAGAAAAGCAGCAAGTGAGAGGCGTGTCTCCGCCTATGGCCACACCACCCTGAACACGCCCGATCTCGTCTGATCTCGGAAGCTAAGCAGGGTCGGGCCTGGTTAGTACTTGGATGGCAGACCGCCTGGGAATACCAGGTGCTGTAGGCTTTTGCTTTTTCTTACTTCCACCAGCAGGGGTCACTCTCCTCTATGCCTTTTTTCCATTCCTTTTTTCACAAGCGCACACATACTCCTTTCTTCTTTTCATTTGCTTTCTCTCTTGCGCTATTTAATCCTTGCAAAATACCAGCATACTTCTCATCACCGTGGGCCTCCAGCATTGTTGCTTATTTACTTTTAATACTAGGCTTCTTTTCACCAGGACCAGCGACTCCCGCATGACTGGAGGAAACCACCGCTGACCTGGAGGCCAGTTTACAGCACAACCCAAGCAAAACACCTTTGCAGGCCACACGACCCCCCTGAAGAGCAGCTCAAATTCACTCGCAACCATCTCACCCTCTTCCTTCATTCACTCCTGGGCGTTTCGCTCCACCCCAAGTTGTGGGTCCAGCTTGCTCTTTCTGTCACATCCCCGCGATGAACGGTTTAGCCTGCAGGAGACCCTGCGCCGAGCCATTTTTAAACACATCTGATGCGGCAGGTGTTTCATTGCTCAACAAACAACACCTATAGGGACGGCACAGCCTATGCATCGGTCCTTCGGAGACCGCCCCAGAACGGCCAGAGTTCTCGTCCCCATGCGAGCCTGAGGAAGGCTGGCCGGGCGATGGGCCAAGCAGCGTCTACTGGCCATACCTGCTTGGATACGTCCGATCTCGGAAGCAAAGCAGAGATGGGTTTGGAAATACTTGGTTGGGACACCTCCTGAGAACACCAGGTATTGTAGACAATTTTGATGACGTTTTGCCATCTTGCCCAGCTCGGCTAGCATGGAGTGGCGCCTTGCTGGACACCGACCTTACGTAAAGTAGAGGATGGAAGTTCCAAGCCGCCCAAGCCCCCCAAGACCTCTAAGATAAGGACGCAACCCCGCCGCCTCTACCAGGCCTCACACCGAGCTCCTTGCCACGGCTAGGAGTGCTTATTGACCCCGCAGCCGGCCGTATGCAAATGATGGCGTTAAAAGCATCTCGCGCTGTGAAGGGGCCAGGCTTTCAGCAGCTGCCCAGGGGATGGTTTTAGAGGGCGACCGCCTAACGAGGGCCAGCAGAAGTAACGTCTTCTTCTTCAAAGAAGCTTGTGTAACTAACCCAATCAGACAGCTGCCCAGGAGCTAACCTCAGTGCTAGGAAGGAGCGGGAGGGAATTGAGGGGGTGGTTCCTGCTAAGGCCCTGAAATAATAATAAGACAGGCAGGAGAGTCTGACGCATGGTGGCGGAAAAGCTGTAGGTGCAAATAGGGAATGTGGTCTCGTGCGAGCAACTTGTGCATGCTCGCTGTGTGTGAGTGTGCGCTTCCTAGGTACGGCGCGCTGCAGACAGTCAAAAGGGTTGCTCCCTTTCATTAAAAGTTAATCCCCGGCTGCAGGCTATTAGAAAGCAACTAACCGTGCTCTACTCACCCTACCCAGGTCTACCGGTGAGTCTCGCCGCTGCTCCCGGCCTGTGGCATTGGCCGCGACGCTGACGTTCCGTCGACAGCGCGGCAGCCGATCAGTGAGCTCAGCGGCTTAGAGCGGGGCGTTCTGTCTACAAGACCTTTTTAAGGAGCCAGCAAAAAAGTGAAGAGAAAGAAAAGCACAAAAGCACCTTATCTTACTAAGCACTGGAAAGGGCAGCCGGCAACCGGACGTCAAAGTAGAAAAGCAGCAAGTGAGAGGCCTGTCTCTGCCTATGGCCACACCACCCTGAACACGCCTGATCTTGTCTGATCTCAGAAGCTAAGCAGGGTTGGGCCTGGTTAGTACTTGGATGGGAGACTGCCTGGGAATACCAGGTGCTGTAGGCTTTTGCTTTTTCTTACTTCCACCAGCAGGGGTCACTCTCCTCTATGCCTTTTTTCCATTCCTTTTTTCACAAGCGCACACATGCTCCTTTCTTCTTTTCATTTGCTTTCTCTCTTGCGCTGTTTAATCCTTGCAAAATACCAGCATCCTTCTCATCACCGTGGACCTCCAGCATTGTTGCTTATTTACTTTTAATACTAGGCTTCTTTTCACCAGGACCAGCGACTCTCGCATGACTGGAGGCAACCACCGCTGACCTGGAGGCAACCACTGGTAACCCGGAGGCCAGTTTACAGCACAACCCAAGCAAAACACCTTTGCAGGCCACACAACCCCCCCCGAAGAGCAGCTGAAATTCACTCGCAACCATCTCACCCTCTTCCTTCATTCACTCCTGGGCGTTTCGCTCCACCCCAAGTTGTGGGTCCAGCTTGCTCTTTCTGTCACATCCCCGCGATGAACGGTTTAGCCTGCAGGAGACCCTGCGCCGAGCCATTTTTAAACACATCTGATGCGGCAGGTGTTTCATTGCTCAACAAACAACACCTATAGGGACGGCACAGCCTATGCATCGGTCCTTCGGAGACCGCCCCAGAACGGCCAGAGTTCTCGTCCCCACGCGAGCCTGAGGAAGGCTGGCCGGTCGATGGGCCAAGCAGCGTCTACTGGCCATACCACCTTGGATACGTCCGATCTCGGAAGCAAAGCAGAGATGGGTTCGGAAATACTTGGTTGGGACACCTCCTGAGAACACCAGGTATTGTAGACAATTTTGATGACGTTTTGCCATCTTGCGCAGCTCGGCTAGCATGGAGTGGCGCCTTGCTGGACACCGACCTTACGTAAAGTAGAGGATGGAAGTCCCAAGCCCCCCAAGACCTCTAAGATAAGGACGCAACCCCGCCGCCTCTACCAGGCCTCACACCGAGCTCCTTGCCACGGCTAGGAGTGCTTATTGACCCCGCAGCCGGCCGTATGCAAATGATGGCGTTAAAAGCATCTCTCTCGCGCTGTGAAGGGGCCAGGCTTTCAGCAGCTGCCCAGGGGATGGTTTTAGAGGGCGACCGCCTAACGAGGGCCAGCAGAAGTAACGTCTTCTTCTTCAAAGAAGCTTGTGTAACTAACCCAATCAGACAGCTGCCCAGGAGCTAACCTCAGTGCTAGGAAGGAGCGGGAGGGAATTGAGGGGGTGGTTCCTGCTAAGGCCCTGAAATAATAATAAGACAGGCAGGAGAGTCTGACGCATGGTGGCGGAAAAGCTGCAGGTGCAAATAGGGAATGTGGTCTCGTGCGAGCAACTTGTGCATGCTCGCTGTGTGTGAGTGTGCGCTTCCTAGGTACGGCGCGCTGCAGACAGTCAAAAGGGTTGCTCCCTTTCATTAAAAGTTAATCCCCGGCTGCAGGCTATTAGAAAGCAACTAACCGCGCTCTACTCACCCTACCCAGGTCTACCGGTGAGTCTCGCCGCTGCTCCCGGCCTGTGGCATTGGCCGCGACGCTGACGTTCCGTCGACAGCGCGGCAGCCGATCAGTGAGCTCAGCGGCTCTGAGCGGGGCGTTCTGTCTACAAGACCTTTTTAAGGAGCCAGCAAAAAAGTGAAGAGAAAGGAAAGCACAAAAGCACCTTGTCTTACTAAGCACTGGAAAGGGCAGCCGGCAACCGGACGTCAAAGTAGAAAAGCAGCAAGTGAGAGGCCTGTCTCTGCCTACGGCCACACCACCCTGAACACACCTGATCTCATCTGATCTTGGAATCTAAGCAGGGTTGGGCCTGGTTAGTACTTGGATGGGAGACCGCCTGGGAATACCAGGTGCTGTAGGCTTTTGCTTTTTCTTACTTCCACAAGCAGGGGTCACTCTCCTCTATGCCTTTTTTCCATTCCTTTTTTCACAAGCGCACACATGCTCCTTTCTTCTTTTCATTTGCTTTCTCTCTTGCGCTATTTAATCCTTGCAAAATACCAGCATCCTTCTCATCACCGTGGGCCTCCAGCATTGTTGCTTATTTACTTTTAATACTAGGCTTCTTTTCACCAGGACCAGAGACTCCCGCATGACTGGAGGCAACCACCGCTGACCTGGAGGCAACCACCGGTAACCTGGAGGCCAGTTTACAGCACAACCCAAGCAAAACACCTTTGCAGGCCAAACGACCCCCCCGAAGAGCAGCTCAAATTCACTCGCAATCATCTCACCCTCTTCCTTCATTCACTCCTGGGCGTTTCGCTCCACCCCAAGTTGCGGGTCCAGCTTGCTCTTTCTGTCACATCCCCGCGATGAACGGTTTAGCCTGCAGGAGACCCTGCGCCGAGCCATTTTTAAACACATCTGATGCGGCAGGTGTTTCATTGCTCAACAAACAACACCTATAGGGACGGCACAGCCTATGCATCGGTCCTTCAGAGACCGCCCCAGAACGGCCAGAGTTCTCGTCCCCACGCGAGCCTGAGGAAGGCTGGCCGGGCGATGGGCCAAGCAGCGTCTACTGGCCATACCACCTTGGATACATCCGATCTCGGAAGCAAAGCAGAGATGGGTTCGGAAATACTTGGTTGGGACACCTCCTGAGAACACCAGGTATTGTAGACAATTTTGATGACGTTTTGCCATCTTGCCCAGCTCGGCTAGCATGGAGTGGCGCCTTGCTGGACACCGACCTTACGTAAAGTAGAGGCTGGAAATCCCAAGCCTCCCAAGCCCCCCAAGACCTCTAAGATAAGGACGCAACCCCGCCGCCTCTACCAGGCCTCACACCGAGCTCCTTGCCACGGCTAGGAGTGCTTATTGACCCCGTAGCCGGCCGTATGCAAATGATGGCGTTAAAAGCATCTCGCGCTGTGAAGGGGCCAGGCTTTCAGCAGCTGCCCAGGGGATGGTTTTAGAGGGCGACCGCCTAACGAGGGCCAGCAGAAGTAACGTCTTCTTCTTCAAAGAAGCTTGTGTAACTAACCCAATCAGACAGCTGCCCAGGAGCTAACTTCAGTGCTAGGAAGGAGCGGGAGGGAATTGAGGGGGTGGTTCCTGCTAAGGCCCTGAAATAATAATAAGACAGGCAGGAGAGTCTGACGCATGGTGGCGGAAAAGCTGCAGGTGCAAATAGGGAATGTGGTCTCGTGCGAGCAACTTGTGCATGCTCGCTGTGTGTGAGTGTGCGCTTCCTAGGTACGGCGCGCTGCAGACAGTCAAAAGGGTTGCTCCCTTTCATTAAAAGTTAATCCCCGGCTGCAGGCTATTAGAAAGCAGCTAACCGCGCTCTACTCACCCTACCCAGGTCTACCGGTGAGTCTCGCCGCTGCTCCCGGCCTGTGGCATTGGCCGCGACGCTGACGTTCCGTCGACAGCGCGGCAGCCGATCAGTGAGCTCAGTGGCTCTGAGCGGGGCGTTCTGTCTACAAGACCTTTTTAAGGAGCCAGCAAAAAAGTGAAGAGAAAGGAAAGCACAAAAGCACCTTGTCTCACTAAGCACTGGAAAGGGCAGCCGGCAGCCGGACGTCAAAGTAGAAAAGCAGCAAGTGAGAGGCCTGTCTCTGCCTACGGCCACACCACCCTGAACACACCCGATCTCGTCTGATCTTGGAATCTAAGCAGGGTTGGGCCTGCTTAGTACTTGGATGCGAGACCGCCTGGGAATACCAGGTGCTGTAGGCTTTTGCTTTTTCTTACTTCCACCAGCAGGGGTCATTCTCCTCTATGCCTTTTTTCCATTCCTTTTTTCACAAGCGCACACATGCTCCTTTCTTCTTTTCATTTGCTTTCTCTCTTGCGCTATTTAATCCTTGCAAAATACCAGCATCCTTCTCATCACCGTGGGCCTCCAGCATTGTTGCTTATTTACTTTTAATACTAGGCTTCTTTTCACCAGGACCAGCGACTCCCGCATGACTGGAGGCAACCACCGCTGACCTGGAGGCAACCACTGGTAACCTGGAGGCCAGTTTACAGCACAACCCAAGCAAAACACCTTTGCAGGCCACACGACCCCCCCCGAAGAGCAGCTCAAATTCACTCGCAACCATCTCACCCTCTTCCTTCATTCACTCCTGGGCGTTTCGCTCCACCCCAAGTTGCGGGTCCAGCTTGCTCTTTCTGTCACATCCCCGCGATGAACGGTTTAGCCTGTAGGAGACCCTGCGCCGAGCCATTTTTAAACACATCTGATGCGGCAGGTGTTTCATTGCTCAACAAACAACACCTATAGGGACGGCACAGCCTATGCATCGGTCCTTCGGAGACCGCCCCAGAACGGCCAGAGTTCTCGTCCCCACGCGATCCTGAGGAAGGCTGGCCGGTCGATGGGCCAAGCAGCGTCTACTGGCCATACCACCTTGGATACGTCCGATCTCAGAAGCAAAGCAGAGATGGGTTCGGAAATACTTGGTTGGGACACCTCCTGAGAACACCAGGTATTGTAGACAATTTTGATGACGTTTTGCCATCTTGCCCAGCTCGGCTAGCATGGAGTGGCGCCTTGCTGGACACCGACCTTACGTAAAGTAGAGGCTGGAAGTCCCAAGCCTCCCAAGCCCCCCAAGACCTCTAAGATAAGGACGCAACCCCGCCGCCTCTACCAGGCCTCACACCGAGCTCCTTGCCACGGCTAGGAGTGCTTATTGACCCCGCAGCCGGCCGTATGCAAATGATGGCGTTAAAAGCATCTCGCGCTGTGAAGGGGCCAGGCTTTCAGCAGCTGCCCAGGGGATGGTTTTAGAGGGCGACCGCCTAACGAGGGCCAGCAGAAGTAACGTCTTCTTCTTCAAAGAATCTTGTGTAACTAACCCAATCAGACAGCTGCCCAGGAGCTAACCTCAGTGCTAAGAAGGAGCGGGAGGGAATTGAGGGGGTGGTTCCTGCTAAGGCCCTGAAATAATAATAAGACAGGCAGGAGAGTCTGACGCATGGTGGCGGAAAAGCTGCAGGTGCAAATAGGGAATGTGGTCTCGTGCGAGCAACTTGTGCATGCTCGCTGTGTGTGAGTGTGCGCTTCCTAGGTACGGCGCGCTGCAGACAGTGAAAAGGATTGCTCCCTTTCATTAAAAGTTAATCCCCGGCTGCAGGCTATTAGAAAGCAACTAATTGCGCTCTACTCACCCTACCCAGGTCTACCGGTGAGTCTCGCCGCTGCTGCCGGCCTGTGGCATTGGCCGCGACGCTGACGTTCCGTCGACAGCGCGGCAGCCGATCAGTGAGCTCAGCGGCTCTGAGCGGGGCGTTCTGTCTACAAGACCTTTTTAAGGAGCCAGCAAAGAAGTGAAGAGAAAGGAAAGCACAAAAGCACCTTGTCTTACTAAGCACTGGAAAGGGCAGCCGGCAACCGGACGTCAAAGTGGAAAAGCAGCTAGTGAGAGGCCTGTCTCTGCCTATGGCCACACCACCCTGAACACGCCCGATCTCGTCTGATCTTGGAAGCTAAGCAGGGTTGGGCCTGGTTAGTACTTGGATGGGAGACCACCTGGGAATACCAGGTGCTGTAGGCTTTTGCTTTTTCTTACTTCCACCAGCAGGGGTCACTCTCCTCTATGCCTTTTTTCCATTCCTTTTTTCACAAGCGCACACATGCTCCTTTCTTCTTTTCATTTGCTTTCTCTCTTGCGCTATTTAATCCTTGCAAAATACCAGCATCCTTCTCATCACCGTGGGCCTCCAGCATTGTTGCTTATTTACTTTTAATACAGGCTTCTTTTCACCAGGACCAGCGACTCCCGCATGACTGGAGGCAACCACCGCTGACCTGGAGGCAACCACCGGTAACCTGGAGGCCAGTTTACAGCACAACCCAAGCAAAACACCTTTGCAGGCCACACGACCCCCCCGAAGAGCAGCTCAAATTCACTCGCAACCATCTCACCCTCTTCCTTCATTCACTCCTGGGCGTTTCGCTCCACCCCAAGTTGCTGGTCCAGCTTGCTCTTTCTGTCACATCCCCGCGATGAACGGTTTAGCCTGCAGGAGACCCTGCGCCGAGCCATTTTTAAACACATCTGATGCGGCAGGTGTTTCATTGCTCAACAAACAACACCTATAGGGACGGCACAGCCTATGCATCGGTCCTTCGGAGACCGCCCCAGAACGGCCAGAGTTCTCGTCCCCACGCGAGCCTGAGGAAGACTGGCCGGGCGATGGGCCAAGCAGCGTCTACTGGCCATACCACCTTGGATACGTCCGATCTCGGAAGCAAAGCAGAGATGGGTTTGGAAATAATTGGTTGGGACACCTCCTGAGAACACCAGGTATTGTAGACAATTTTGATGACGTTTTGCCATCTTGCCCAGCTCGGCTAGCATTGAGTGGCGCCTTGCTGGACACCGACCTTACGTAAAGTAGAGGCTGGAAGTCCCAAGCCTCCCAAGCCCCCCAAGACCTCTAAGATAAGGACGCAACCCCGCCGCCTCTACCAGGCCTCACACCGAGCTCCTTGCCACGGCTAGGAGTGCTTATTGACCCCGCAGCCGGCCGTATGCAAATGATGGCGTTAAAAGCATCTCGCGCTGTGAAGGGGCCAGGCTTTCAGCAGCTGCCCAGGGGATGGTTTTAGAGGGCGACCGCCTAACGAGGGCCAGCAGAAGTAACGTCTTCTTCTTCAAAGAAGCTTGTGTAACTAACCCAATCAGACAGCTGCCCAGGAGCTAACCTCAGTGCTAGGAAGGAGCGGGAGGGAATTGAGGGGGTGGTTCCTGCTAAGGCCCTGAAATAATAATAAGACAGGCAGGAGAGTCTGACGCATGGTGGCGGAAAAGCTGCAGGTGCAAATAGGGAATGTGGTCTCGTGCGAGCAACTTGTGCATGCTCGCTGTGTGTGAGTGTGCGCTTCCTAGGTACGGCGCGCTGCAGACAGTCAAAAGGGTTGCTCCCTTTCATTAAAAGTTAATCCCCGGCTGCAGGCTATTAGAAAGCAACTAACCGCGCTCTACTCACCCTACCCAGGTCTACCGGTGAGTCTCGCCGCTGCTCCCGGCCTGTGGCATTGGCCGCGACGCTGACGTTCCGTCGACAGCGCGGCAGCCGATCAGTGAGCTCAGCGGCTCTGAGCGGGGCGTTCTGTCTACAAGACCTTTTTAAGGAGCCAGCAAAAAAGTGAAGAGAAAGGAAAGCACAAAAGCACCTTGTCTTACTAAGCACTGGAAAGGGCAGCCGGCAACCGGACGTCAAAGTGGAAAAGCAGCAAGTGAGAAGCCTGTCTCTGCCTACGGCCACACCACCCTGAACACGCCCGATCTTGTCTGATCTTGGAAGCTAAGCAGGGTCAGGCCTGGTTAGTACTTGGATGGGAGACCGCCTGGGAATACCAGGTGCTGTAGGCTTTTGCCTTTTCTTACTTCCACCAGCAGGGGTCACTCTCCTCTATGCCTTTTTTCCATTCCTTTTTTCACAAGCGCACACATGCTCCTTTCTTCTTTTCATTTGCTTTCTCTCTTGCGCTATTTAATCCTTGCAAAATACCAGCATCCTTCTCATCACCGTGGGCCTCCAGCATTGTTGCTTATTTACTTTTAATACTAGGCTTCTTTTCACCAGGACCAGCGACTCCCGCATGACTGGAGGCAACCACCGCTGACCTGGAGGCAACCACCGGTAACCTGGAGGCCAGTTTACAGCACAACCCAAGCAAAACACCTTTGCAGGCCACACAACCCCCCCGAAGAGCAGCTCAAATTCACTCGCAACCATCTCACCCTCTTCCTTCATTCACTCCTAGGCGTTTCGCTCCACCCCAAGTTGCGGGTCCAGCTTGCTCTTTCTGTCACATCCCCGCGATGAACGGTTTAGCCTGCAGGAGACCCTGCGCCGAGCCATTTTTAAACACATCTGATGCGGCAGGTGTTTCATTGCTCAACAAACAACACCTATAGGGACGGCACAGCCTATGCATCGGTCCTTCGGAGACCGCCCTAGAACGGCCAGAGTTCTCGTCCCCACGCGAGCCTGAGGAAGGCTGGCCGGGCGATGGGCCAAGCAGCTTCTACTGGCCATACCACCTTGGATACGTCCGATCTCGGAAGCAAAGCAGAGATGGGTTCGGAAATACTTGGTTGGGACACCTCCTGAGAACACCAGGTATTGTAGACAATTTTGATGACGTTTTGCCATCTTGCCCAGCTCGGCTAGCATTGAGTGGCGCCTTGCTGGACACCGACCTTACGTAAAGTAGAGGCTGGAAGTCCCAAGCCTCCCAAGCCCCCCAAGACCTCTAAGATAAGGACGCAACCCCGCCGCCTCTACCAGGCCTCACACCGAGCTCCTTGCCACGGCTAGGAGTGCTTATTGACCCCGCAGCCGGCCGTATGCAAATGATGGCGTTAAAAGCATCTCGCGCTGTGAAGGGGCCAGGCTTTCAGCAGCTGCTCAGGGGATGGTTTTAGAGGGCGACCGCCTAACGAGGGCCAGCAGAAGTAACGTCTTCTTCTTCAAAGAAGCTTGTGTAACTAACCCAATCAGACAGCTGCCCAGGAGCTAACCTCAGTGCTAGGAAGGAGCGGGAGGGAATTGAGGGGATGGTTCCTGCTAAGGCCCTCAAATAATAATAAGAGAGGCAGGAGAGTCTGACGCATGGTGGCGGAAAAGCTGCAGGTGCAAATAGGGAATGTGGTCTCGTGCGAGCAACTTGTGCATGCTCGCTGTGTGTGAGTGTGCGCTTCCTAGGTACGGCGCGCTGCAGACAGTCAAAAGGGTTGCTCCCTTTCATTAAAAGTTAATCCCCGGCTGCAGGCTATTAGAAAGCAACTAACCGCGCTCTACTCACCCTACCCAGGTCTACCGGTGAGTCTCGCCGCTGCTCCCGGCCTGTGGCATTGGCCGCGACGCTGACGTTCCGTCGACAGCGCGGCAGCCGATCAGTGAGCTCAGCGGCTCTGAGCGGGGCGTTCTGTCTACAAGACCTTTTTAAGGAGCCAGCAAAAAAGTGAAGAGAAAGGAAAGCACAAAAGCACCTTGTCTTACTAAGCACTGGAAAGGGCAGCCGGCAACCGGATGTCAAAGTGGAAAAGCAGCAAGTGAGAGGCTTGTCTCTGCCTACGGCCACACCATCCTGAACACACCCGATCTCGTCTGATCTTGGAAGCTAAGCAGGGTTGGGCCTGGTTAGTACTTGGATGGGAGACCGCCTGTGAATACCAGGTGCTGTAGGCTTTTGCTTTTTCTTACTTCCACCAGCAGGGGTCATTCTCCTCTATGCCTTTTTTCCATTCCTTTTTTCACAAGCGCGCACATGCTCCTTTCTTCTTTTCATTTGCTTTCTCTCTTGCGCTATTTAATCCTTGCAAAATACCAGCATCCTTCTCATCACCGTGGGCCTCCAGCATTGTTGCTTATTTACTTTTAATACTAGGCTTCTTTTCACCAGGACCAGCGACTCCCGCATGACTGGAGGCAACCACCGCTGACCTGGAGGCAACCACCGGTAACCTGGAGGCCAGTTTACAGCACAACCCAAGCAAAACACCTTTGCAGGCCACACGACCCCCCCGAAGAGCAGCTCAAATTCACTCGCAACCATCTCACCCTCTTCCTTCATTCACTCGTGGGCGTTTCGCTCCACCCCAAGTTGCGGGTCCAGCTTGCTCTTTCTGTCACATCCCCGCGATGAACGGTTTAGCCTGCAGGAGACCCTGCGCCGAGCCATTTTTAAACACATCTGATGCGGCAGGTTTTTCATTGCTCAACAAACAACACCTATAGGGACGGCACAGCCTATGCATCGGTCCTTCGGAGACCGCCGCAGAACGGCCAGAGTTCTCGTCCCCACGCGAGCCTGAGGAAGGCTGGCCGGGCGATGGGCCAAGCAGCGTCTACTGGCCATACCACCTTGGATACGTCCGATCTCGGAAGCAAAGCAGAGATGGGTTCGGAAATACTTGGTTGGGACACCTCCTGAGAACACCAGGTATTGTAGACAATTTTGATGACGTTTTGCCATCTTGCCCAGCTCGGCTAGCATTGAGTGGCGCCTTGCTGGACACCGACCTTACGTAAAGTAGAGGCTGGAAGTCCCAAGCATCCCAAGCCCCCCAAGACCTCTAAGATAAGGACGCAACCCCGCCGCCTCTACCAGGCCTCACACCGAGCTCCTTGCCACGGCTAGGAGTGCTTATTGACCCCGCAGCCGGCCGTATGCAAATGATGGCGTTAAAAGCATCTCGCGCTGTGAAGGGGCCAGGCTTTCAGCAGCTGCTCAGGGGATGGTTTTAGAGGGCGACCGCCTAACGAGGGCCAGCAGAAGTAACGTCTTCTTCTTCAAAGAAGCTTGTGTAACTAACCCAATCAGACAGCTGCCCAGGAGCTAACCTCAGTGCTAGGAAGGAGCGGGAGGGAATTGAGGGGATGGTTCCTGCTAAGGCCCTGAAATAATAATAAGACAGGCAGGAGAGTCTGACGCATGGTGGCGGAAAAGCTGCAGGTGCAAATAGGGAATGTGGTCTCATGCGAGCAACTTGTGCATGCTCGCTGTGTGTGAGTGTGCGCTTCCTAGGTACGGCGCGCTGCAGACAGTCAAAAGGGTTGCTCCCTTTCATTAAAAGTTAATCCCCGGCTGCAGGCTATTAGAAAGCAACTAACCGCGCTCTACTCACCCTACCCAGGTCTACCGGTGAGTCTCGCCGCTGCTCCCGGCCTGTGGCATTGGCCGCGACGCTGACGTTCCGTCGACAGCGCGGCAGCCGATCAGTGAGCTCAGCGGCTGTGAGCGGGGCGTTCTGTCTACAAGACCTTTTTAAGGAGCCAGCAAAAAAGTGAAGAGAAAGGAAAGCACAAAAGCACCTTGTCTTACTAAGCACTGGAAAGGGCAGCCGGCAACCGGACGTCAAAGTGGAAAAGCAGCAAGTGAGAGGTCTGTCTCTGCCTACGGCCACACCACCCTGAACACGCCCGATCTTGTCTGATCTCGGAAGCCAAGCAGGGTCAGGCCTGGTTAGTACTTGGATGGGAGACCACCTGGGAATACCAGGTGCTGTAGGCTTTTGCTTTTTCTTACTTCCACCAGCAGGGGTCACTCTCCTCTATGTCTTTTTTCCATTCATTTTTTCACAAGCGCACACATGCTCCTTTCTTCTTTTCATTTGCTTTCTCTCTTGCGCTATTTAATCCTTGCAAAATACCAGCATCCTTCTCATCACCGTGGGCCTCCAGCATTGTTGCTTATTTACTTTTAATACTAGGCTTCTTTTCACCAGGACCAGCGACTCCGGCATGACTGGAGGCAACCACCGCTGACCTGGAGGCAACCACCGGTAACCTGGAGGCCAGTTTACAGCACAACCCAAGCAAAACACCTTTGCAGGCCACACGACCCCCCCGAAGAGCAGCTCAAATTCACTCGCAACCATCTCACCCTCTTCCTTCATTCACTCCTGGGCGTTTCGCTCCACCCCAAGTTGCGGGTCCAGCTTGCTCTTTCTGTCACATCCCCGCGATGAACGGTTTAGCCTGCAGGAGACACTGTGCCGAGCCATTTTTAAACACATCTGATGCGGCAGGTGTTTCATTGCTCAACAAACAACACCTATAGGGACGGCACAGCCTATGCATCGGTCCTTCGGAGACTGCCCCAGAACGGCCAGAGTTCTCGTCCCCACGCGAGCCTGAGGAAGGCTGGCCGGGCGATGGGCCAAGCAGCGTCTACTGGCCATACCACGTTGGATACGTCCGATCTCGGAAGCAAAGCAGAGATGGGTTCGGAAATACTTGGTTGGGACACCTCCTGAGAACATCAGGTATTGTAGACAATTTTGATGACGTTTTGCCATCTTGCCCAGCTCGGCTAGCATTGAGTGGCGCCTTGCTGGACACCGACCTTACGTAAAGTAGAGGCTGGAAGTCCCAAGCATCCCAAGCCCCCCAAGACCTCTAAGATAAGGACGCAACCCCGCCGCCTCTACCAGGCCTCACACCGAGCTCCTTGCCACGGCTAGGAGTGCTTATTGACCCCGCAGCCGGCCGTATGCAAATGATGGCGTTAAAAGCATCTCGCGCTGTGAAGGGGCCAGGCTTTCAGCAGCTGCCCAGGGGATGGTTTTAGAGGGCGACCGCCTAACGAGGGCCAGCAGAAGTAACGTCTTCTTCTTCAAAGAATCTTGTGTAACTAACCCTATCAGACAGCTGCCCAGGAGCTAACCTCAGTGCTAGGAAGGAGCGGGAGGGAATTGAGGGGGTGGTTCCTGCTAAGGCCCTGAAATAATAATAAGACAGGCAGGAGAGTCTGACGCATGGTGGCGGAAAAGCTGCAGGTGCAAATAGGGAATGTGGTCTCGTGCGGGCAACTTGTGCATGCTCGCTGTGTGTGAGTGTGCGCTTCCTAGGTACGGCGCGCTGCAGACAGTCAAAAGGGTTGCTCCCTTTCATTAAAAGTTAATCCCCGGCTGCAGGCTATTAGAAAGCAACTAACCGCGCTCTACTCACCCTACCCAGGTCTACCGGTGAGTCTCGCCGCTGCTCCCGGCCTGTGGCATTGGCCGCGACGCTGACGTTCCGTCGACAGCGCGGCAGCCGATCAGTGAGCTCAGCGGCTCTGAGCGGGGCGTTCTGTCTACAAGACCTTTTTAAGGAGCCAGCAAAAAAGTGAAGAGAAAGGAAAGCACAAAAGCACCTTGTCTTACTAAGCACTGGAAAGGGCGGCCGGCAACCGGACGTCAAAGTGGAAAAGCAGCAAGTGAGAGGCCTGTCTCTGCCTACGGCCACACTACCCTGAACACACCCGATCTTGTCTGATCTCGGAAGCTAAGCAGGGTTGGGCCTGTTTAGTACTTGGATGGGAGACCACATGGGAATACCAGGTGCTGTAGGCTTTTGCTTTTTCTTACTTCCACCAGCAGGGGTCACTCTCCTCTATGCCTTTTTTCCATTCCTTTTTTCACAAGCGCACACATGCTCCTTTCTTCTTTTCATTTGCTTTCTCTCTTGCGCTATTTAATCCTTGCAAAATACCAGCATCCTTCTCATCACCGTGGGCCTCCAGCATTGTTGCTTATTTACTTTTAATACTAGGCTTCTTTTCACCAGGACCAGCGACTCCCGCATGACTGGAGGCAACCACCGGTAACCTGGAGGCCAGTTTACAGCACAACC
>NW_027362764.1:691314724-691319724 GCF_046119375.1 Phyllobates terribilis
GGGCAGCCGGCAACCGGACGTCAAAGTGGAAAAGCAGCAAGTGAGAGGTCTGTCTCTGCCTACGGCCACACCACCCTGAACACGCCCGATCTTGTCTGATCTCGGAAGCCAAGCAGGGTCAGGCCTGGTTAGTACTTGGATGGGAGACCGCCTGGGAATACCAGGTGCTGTAGGCTTTTGCTTTTTCTTACTTCCACCAGCAGGGGTCACTCTCCTCTATGTCTTTTTTCCATTCATTTTTTCACAAGCGCACACATGCTCCTTTCTTCTTTTCATTTGCTTTCTCTCTTGCGCTATTTAATCCTTGCAAAATACCAGCATCCTTCTCATCACCGTGGGCCTCCAGCATTGTTGCTTATTTACTTTTAATACTAGGCTTCTTTTCACCAGGACCAGCGACTCCCGCATGACTGGAGGCAACCACCGCTGACCTGGAGGCAACCACCGGTAACCTGGAGGCCAGTTTACAGCACAACCCAAGCAAAACACCTTTGCAGGCCACACAACCCCCCCGAAGAGCAGCTCAAATTCACTCGCAACCATCTCACCCTCTTCCTTCATTCACTCATGGGCGTTTCGCTCCACCCCAAGTTGCGGGTCCAGCTTGCTCTTTCTGTCACATCCCCGCGATGAACGGTTTAGCCTGCAGGAGACCCTGCGCCGAGCCATTTTTAAACACATCTGATGCGGCAGGTGTTTCATTGCTCAACAAACAACATCTATAGGGACGGCACAGCCTATGCGTCGGTCCTTCGGAGACCGCCCCAGAACGGCCAGAGTTCTCGTCCCCACGCGAGCCTGAGGAAGGCTGGCCGGGCGATGGGCCAAGCAGCGTCTACTGGCCATACCACCTTGGATACGTCCGATCTCGGAAGCAAAGCAGAGATGGGTTCGGAAATACTTGGTTGGGACACCTCCTGAGAACACCAGGTATTGTAGACAATTTTGATGACGTTTTGCCATCTTGCCCAGCTCGGCTAACATTGAGTGGCGCCTTGCTGGACACCGACCTTACGTAAAGTAGAGGCTGGAAGTCGCAAGCCTCCCAAGCCCCCCAAGACCTCTAAGATAAGGACGCAACCCCGCCGCCTCTACCAGGCCTCACACCGAGCTCCTTGCCACAGCTAGGAGTGCTTATTGACCCCGCAGCCGGCCGTATGCAAATGATGGCGTTAAAAGCATCTCGCGCTGTGAAGGGGCCAGGCTTTCAGCAGCTGCCCAGGGGATGGTTTTAGAGGGCGACCGCCTAACGAGGGCCAGCAGAAGTAACGTCTTCTTCTTCAAAGAAGCTTGTGTAACTAACCCAATCAGACAGCTGCCCAGGAGCTAACCTCAGTGCTAGGAAGGAGCGGGAGGGAATTGAGGGGGTGGTTCCTGCTAAGGCCCTGAAATAATAATAAGAGAGGCAGGAGAGTCTGACGCATGGTGGCGGAAAAGCTGCAGGTGCAAATAGGGAATGTGGTCTCGTGCGAGCAACTTGTGCATGCTCGCTGTGTGTGAGTGTGCGCTTCCTAGGTACGGCGCGCTGCAGACAGTCAAAAGGGTTGCTCCCTTTCATTAAAAGTTAATCCCTGGCTGCAGGCTATTAGAAAGCAACTAACCGCGCTCTACTCACCCTACCCAGGTCTACCGGTGAGTCTCGCCGCTGCTCCCGGCCTGTGGCATTGGCCGCGACGCTGACGTTCCGTCGACAGCGCGGCAGCCGATCAGTGAGCTCAGCGGCTGTGAGCGGGGCGTTCTGTCTACAAGACCTTTTTAAGGAGCCAGCAAAAAAGTGAAGAGAAAAGAAAGCACAAAAGCACCTTGTCTTACTAAGCACTGGAAAGGGCAGCCGGCAACCGGACGTCAAAGTGGAAAAGCAGCAAGTGAGAGGTCTGTCTCTGCCTACGGCCACACCACCCTGAACACGCCCGATCTTGTCTGATCTCGGAAGCCAAGCAGGGTCAGGCCTGGTTAGTACTTGGATGGGAGACCGCCTGGGAATACCAGGTGCTGTAGGCTTTTGCTTTTTCTTACTTCCACCAGCAGGGGTCACTCTCCTCTATGTCTTTTTTCCATTCATTTTTTCACAAGCGCACACATGCTCCTTTCTTCTTTTCATTTGCTTTCTCTCTTGCGCTATTTAATCCTTGCAAAATACCAGCATCCTTCTCATCACCGTGGGCCTCCAGCATTGTTGCTTATTTACTTTTAATACTAGGCTTCTTTTCACCAGGACCAGCGACTCCCGCATGACTGGAGGCAACCACCGCTGACCTGGAGGCAACCACCGGTAACCTGGAGGCCAGTTTACAGCACAACCCAAGCAAAACACCTTTGCAGGCCACACAACCCCCCCGAAGAGCAGCTCAAATTCACTCGCAACCATCTCACCCTCTTCCTTCATTCACTCATGGGCGTTTCGCTCCACCCCAAGTTGCGGGTCCAGCTTGCTCTTTCTGTCACATCCCCGCGATGAACGGTTTAGCCTGCAGGAGACCCTGCGCCGAGCCATTTTTAAACACATCTGATGCGGCAGGTGTTTCATTGCTCAACAAACAACATCTATAGGGACGGCACAGCCTATGCGTCGGTCCTTCGGAGACCGCCCCAGAACGGCCAGAGTTCTCGTCCCCACGCGAGCCTGAGGAAGGCTGGCCGGGCGATGGGCCAAGCAGCGTCTACTGGCCATACCACCTTGGATACGTCCGATCTCGGAAGCAAAGCAGAGATGGGTTCGGAAATACTTGGTTGGGACACCTCCTGAGAACACCAGGTATTGTAGACAATTTTGATGACGTTTTGCCATCTTGCCCAGCTCGGCTAACATTGAGTGGCGCCTTGCTGGACACCGACCTTACGTAAAGTAGAGGCTGGAAGTCGCAAGCCTCCCAAGCCCCCCAAGACCTCTAAGATAAGGACGCAACCCCGCCGCCTCTACCAGGCCTCACACCGAGCTCCTTGCCACAGCTAGGAGTGCTTATTGACCCCGCAGCCGGCCGTATGCAAATGATGGCGTTAAAAGCATCTCGCGCTGTGAAGGGGCCAGGCTTTCAGCAGCTGCCCAGGGGATGGTTTTAGAGGGCGACCGCCTAACGAGGGCCAGCAGAAGTAACGTCTTCTTCTTCAAAGAAGCTTGTGTAACTAACCCAATCAGACAGCTGCCCAGGAGCTAACCTCAGTGCTAGGAAGGAGCGGGAGGGAATTGAGGGGGTGGTTCCTGCTAAGGCCCTGAAATAATAATAAGAGAGGCAGGAGAGTCTGACGCATGGTGGCGGAAAAGCTGCAGGTGCAAATAGGGAATGTGGTCTCGTGCGAGCAACTTGTGCATGCTCGCTGTGTGTGAGTGTGCGCTTCCTAGGTACGGCGCGCTGCAGACAGTCAAAAGGGTTGCTCCCTTTCATTAAAAGTTAATCCCTGGCTGCAGGCTATTAGAAAGCAACTAACCGCGCTCTACTCACCCTACCCAGGTCTACCGGTGAGTCTCGCCGCTGCTCCCGGCCTGTGGCATTGGCCGCGACGCTGACGTTCCGTCGACAGCGCGGCAGCCGATCAGTGAGCTCAGCGGCTCTGAGCGGGGCGTTCTGTCTACAAGACCTTTTTAAGGAGCCAGCAAAAAAGTGAAGAGAAAGGAAAGCACAAAAGCACCTTGTCTTACTAAGCACTGGAAAGGGCAGCCGGCAACCGGACGTCAAAGTGGAAAAGCAGCAAGTGAGAGGCCTGTCTCTGCCTACGGCCACACCACCCTGAACATGCTGGATCTTGTCTGATCTTGGAAGCTAAGCAGGGTTGGGCCTGGTTAGTACTTGGATGGGAGACCGCCTGGGAATACCAGGTGCTGTAGGCTTTTGCTTTTTCTTACTTCCACCAGCAGGGATCACTCTCCTCTATGCCTTTTTTCAATTCCTTTTTTCACAAGCGCACACATGCTCCTTTCTTCTTTTCATTTGCTTTCTCTCTTGCGCTATTTAATCCTTGCAAAATACCAGCATCCTTCTCATCACCGTGGGTCTCCAGCATTGTTGCTTATTTACTTTTAATACTAGGCTTCTTTTCACCAGGACCAGCGACTCCCGCATGACTGGAGGCAACCACCGGTAACCTGGAGGCCAGTTTACAGCACAACCCAAGCAAAACACCTTTGCAGGCCACACGACCCCCCCGAAGAGCAGCTCAAATTCACTCGCAACCATCTCACCCTCTTCCTTCATTCACTCCTGGGCGTTTCGCTCCACCCCAAGTTGCGGGTCCAGCTTGCTCTTTCTGTCACATCCCCGCGATGAACGGTTTAGCCTGCAGGAGACCCTGCGCCGAGCCATTTTTAAACACATCTGATGCGGCAGGTGTTTCATTGCTCAACAAACAACACCTATAGGGACGGCACAGCCTATGCATCGGTCCTTCGGAGACCGCCCCAGAACGGCCAGAGTTCTCGTCCCCACGCGAGCCTGAGGAAGGCTGGCCGGGCGATGGGCCAAGCAGCGTCTACTGGCCATACCACCTTGGATACGTCCGATCTCGGAAGCAAAGCAGAGATGGGTTCGGAAATACTTGGTTGGGACACCTCCTGAGAACACCAGGTATTGTAGACAATTTTGATGACGTTTTGCCATCTTGCCCAGCTCGGCTAGCATTGAGTGGCGCCTTGCTGGACACCGACCTTACGTAAAGTAGAGGCTGGAAGTCCCAAGCCTCCCAAGCCCGCCAAGACCTCTAAGATAAGGTCGCAACCCCGCCGCCTCTACCAGGCCTCACACCGAGCTCCTTGCCACGGCTAGGAGTGCTTATTGACCCCGCAGCCGGCCGTATGCAAATGATGGCGTTAAAAGCATCTCGCGCTGTGAAGGGGCCAGGCTTTCAGCAGCTGCCCAGGGGATGGTTTTAGAGGGCGACCGCCTAACGAGGGCCAGCAGAAGTAACGTCTTCTTCTTCAAAGAAGCTTGTGTAACTAACCCAATCAGACAGCTGCCCAGGAGCTAACCTCAGTGCTAGGAAGGAGCGGGAGGGAATTGAGGGGGTGG
>NW_027362764.1:691324724-691349724 GCF_046119375.1 Phyllobates terribilis
AATACTTGGTTGGGACACCTCCTGAGAACACCAGGTATTGTAGACAATTTTGATGACGTTTTGCCATCTTGCCCAGCTCGGCTAGCATTGAGTGGCGCCTTGCTGGACACCGACCTTACGTAAAGTAGAGGCTGGAAGTCCCAAGCCTCCCAAGCCCCCCAAGACCTCTAAGATAAGGACGCAACCCCGCCGCCTCTACCAGGCCTCACACCGAGCTCCTTGCCACGGCTAGGAGTGCTTATTGACCCCGCAGCCGGCCGTATGCAAATGATGGCGTTAAAAGCATCTCGCGCTGTGAAGGGGCCAGGCTTTCAGCAGCTGCCCAGGGGATGGTTTTAGAGGGCGACCGCCTAACGAGGGCCAGCAGAAGTAACGTGTTCTTCTTCAAAGAAGCTTGTGTGACTAACCCAATCAGACAGCTGCCCAGGAGCTAACCTCAGTGCTAGGAAGGAGCGGGAGGGAATTGAGGGGGTGGTTCCTGCTAAGGCCCTGAAATAATAATAAGACAGGCAGGAGAGTCTGACGCATGGTGGCGGAAAAGCTGCAGGTGCAAATAGGGAATGTGGTCTCGTGCGAGCAACTTGTGCATGCTCGCTGTGTGTGAGTGTGCGCTTCCTAGGTACGGCGCGCTGCAGACAGTCAAAAGGGTTGCTCCCTTTCATTAAAAGTTAATCCCCGGCTGCAGGCTATTAGAAAGCAACTAACCGCGCTCTACTCACCCTACCCAGGTCTACCGGTGAGTCTCGCCGCTGCTCCCGGCCTGTGGCATTGGCCGCGACGCTGACGTTCCGTCGACAGCGCGGCAGCCGATCAGTGAGCTCAGCGGCTGTGAGCGGGGCGTTCTGTCTACAAGACCTTTTTAAGGAGCCAGCAAAAAAGTGAAGAGAAAGGAAAGCACAAATGCACCTTGTCTTACTAAGCACTGGAAAGGGCAGCCGGCAACCGGACGTCAAAGTGGAAAAGCAGCAAGTGAGAGGCCTGGCTCTGCCTATGGCCACACCACCCTGAACACGCCCGATCTCGTCTGATCTCGGAAGCTAAGCAGGGTCAGGCCTGGTTAGTACTTGGATGGGAGACTGCTTGGGAATACCAGGTGCTGTAGGCTTTTGCTTTTTCTTACTTCCACCAGCAGGGGTCACTCTCCTCTATGCCTTTTTTCCATTCCTTTTTTCACAAGCGCACACATGCTCCTTTCTTCTTTTCATTTGCTTTCTCTCTTGCGCTATTTAGCCTTGCAAAATATCAGCATCCTTCTCATCACCGTGGGCCTCCAGCATTGTTGCTTATTCACTTTTAATACTAGGCTTCTTTTCACCAGGACCAGCGACTCCCGCATGACTGGAGGCAACCACCGCTGACCTGGAGGCAACCACCGGTAACCTGGAGGCCAGTTTACAGCACAACCCAAGCAAAACACCTTTGCAGGCCACACGACCCCCCCCGAAGAGCAGCTCAAATTCACTCGCAACCATCTCACCCTCTTCCTTCATTCACTCCTGGGCGTTTCGCTCCACCCCAAGTTGCGGGTCCAGCTTGCTCTTTCTATCACATCCCCGCGATGAACGGTTTAGCCTGCAGGAGACCCTGCGCCGAGCCATTTTTAAACACATCTGATGCGGCAGGTGTTTCATTGCTCAACAAACAAAACCTATAGGGACGGCACAGCCTATGCATCGGTCCTTCGGAGACCGCCCCAGAACGGCCAGAGTTCTCGTCCCCACGCGAGCCTGAGGAAGGCTGGCCGGGCGATGGGCCAAGCAGCGTCTACTGGCCATACCACCTTGGATACGTCCGATCTCGGAAGCAAAGCAGAGATGGGTTCGGAAATACTTGGTTGGGACACCTCCTGAGAACACCAGGTATTGTAGACAATTTTGATGACGTTTTGCCATCTTGCCCAGCTCGGCTAGCATTGAGTGGCGCCTTGCTGGACACCGACCTTACGTAAAGTAGAGGCTGGAAGTCCCAAGCCTCCCAAGCCCCCCAAGACCTCTAAGATAAGGACGCAACCCCGCCGCCTCTACCAGGCCTCACACCGAGCTCCTTGCCACGGCTAGGAGTGCTTATTGACCCCGCAGCCGGCCGTATGCAAATGATGGCGTTAAAAGCATCTCGCGCTGTGAAGGGGCCAGGCTTTCAGCAGCTGCCCAGGGGATGGTTTTAGAGAGCGACCGCCTAACGAGGGCCAGCAGAAGTAACGTCTTCTTCTTCAAAGAAGCTTGTGTAACTAACCCAATCAGACAGCTGCCCAGGAGCTAACCTCAGTGCTAGGAAGGAGCGGGAGGGAATTGAGGGGGTGGTTCCTGCTAAGGCCCTGAAATAATAATAAGAGAGGCAGGAGAGTCTGACGCATGGTGGCGGAAAAGCTGCAGGTGCAAATAGGGAATGTGGTCTCGTGCGAGCAACTTGTGCATGCTCGCTGTGTGTGAGTGTGCGCTTCCTAGGTACGGCGCGCTGCAGACAGTCAAAAGGGTTGCTCCCTTTCATTAAAAGTTAATCCCCGGCTGCAGGCTATTAGAAAGCAACTAACCGCGCTCTACTCACCCTACCCAGGTCTACCGGTGAGTCTCGCCGCTGCTCCCGGCCTGTGGCATTGGCCGCGACGCTGACGTTCCGTCGACAGCGCGGCAGCCGATCAGTGAGCTCAGCGGCTCTGAGTGGGGCATTCTGTCTACAAGACTTTTTTAAGGAGCCAGCAAAAAAGTGAAGAGAAAGGAAAGCACAAAAGCACCTTGTCTTACTAAGCACTGGAAAGGGCAGCCGGCAACCGGACGTCACAGTAGAAAAGCAGCAAGTGAGAGGCCTGTCTCTGCCTACGGCCACACCACCCTGAACACGCCCGATCTTGTCTGATCTCAGAAGCTAAGCAGGGTTGGGCCTGGTTAGTACTTGGATGGGAGACTGCCTGGGAATACCAGGTGCTGTAGGCTTTTGCTTTTTCTTACTTCCACAAGCAGGGGTCACTCTCCTCTATGCCTTTTTTCCATTCCTTTTTTCACAAGCACACACATGCTCCTTTCTTCTTTTCATTTGCTTTCTCTCTTGCGCTATTTAATCCTTGCAAAATACCAGCATCCTTCTCATCACCGTGGGCCTCCAGCATTGTTGCTTATTTACTTTTAATACTAGGCTTCTTTTCACCAGGACCAGCGACTCCCGGCTGACTGGAGGCAACCACCGCTGACCTGGAGGCAACCACCGGTAACCTGGAGGCCAGTTTACAGCAAAACACCTTTGGAGGCCACACGACCCCCCCGAAGAGCAGCTCAAATTCACTCGCAACCATCTCACCCTCTTCCTTCATTCACTCCTGGGCGTTTTGCTCCACCCCTAGTTGCGGGTCCAGCTTGCTCTTTCTGTCACATCCCCGCGATGAACGGTTTAGCCTGCAGGAGACCCTGCGCCGAGCCATTTTTAAACACATCTGATGCGGCAGGTGTTTCATTGCTCAACAAACAACACCTATAGGGACGGCACAGCCTATGCATCGGTCCTTCGGAGACCGCCCCACGCGAGCCTGAGGAAGGCTGGCCGGGCGATGGGCCAAGCAGCGTCTACTGGCCATACCACCTTGGATACGTCCGATCTCGGAAGCAAAGCAGAGATGGGTTCGGAAATACTTGGTTGGGACACCTCCTGAGAACACCAGGTATTGTAGACAATTTTGATGACGTTTTGCCATCTTGCCCAGCTCGGCTAGCATGGAGTGGCGCCTTGCTGGACACCGACCTTACGTAAAGTAGAGGCTGGAAGTCCCAAGCCTCCCAAGCCCCCCAAGACCTCTAAGATAAAGACGCAACCCCGCCGCCTCTACCAGGCCTCACACCGAGCTCCTTGCCACGGCTAGGAGTGCTTATTGACCCCGCAGCCGGCCGTATGCAAATGATGGCGTTAAAAGCATCTCGCGCTGTGAAGGGGCCAGGCTTTCAGCAGCTGCCCAGGGGATGGTTTTAGAGGGCGACCGCCTAACGAGGGCCAGCAGAAGTAACGTCTTCTTCTTCAAAGAAGCTTGTGTAACTAACCCAATCAGACAGCTGCCCAGGAGCTAACCTCAGTGCTAGGAAGGAGCGGGAGGGAATTGAGGGGGTGGTTCCTGCTAAGGCCCTGAAATAATAATAAGACAGGCAGGAGAGTCTGACGCATGGTGGCGGAAAAGCTGCAGGTGCAAATAGGGAATGTGGTCTCGTGCGAGCAACTTGTGCATGCTCGCTGTGTGTGAGTGTGCGCTTCCTAGGTACGGCGCGCTGCAGACAGTCAAAAGGGTTGCTCCCTTTCATTAAAAGTTAATCCCTGGCTGCAGGCTATTAGAAAGCAACTAACCGCGCTCTACTCACCCTACCCAGGTCTACCGGTGAGTCTCGCCGCTGCTCCCGGCCTGTGGCATTGGCCGCGACGCTGACGTTCCGTCGACAGCGCGGCAGCCGATCAGTGAGCTCAGCGGCTCTGAGCGGGGAGTTCTGTCTACAAGACCTTTTTAAGGAGCCAGCAAAAAAGTGAAGAGAAAGGAAAGCACAAAAGCACCTTGTCTCACTAAGCACTGGAAAGGGCAGCCGGCAGTCGGACGTCAAAGTAGAAAAGCAGCAAGTGAGAGGCCTGTCTCTGTCTACTGCCACAGCACCCTGAACACACCCGATCTCGTCTGATCTTGGAATCTAAGCAGGTTTGGGCCAGGTTAGTACTTGGATGGGAGACTGCCTGGGAATACCAGGTGCTGTAGGCTTTTGCTTTTTCTTACTTCCACAAGCAGGGGTCACTCTCCTCTATGCCTTTTTTCCATTCCTTTTTTCACAAGCGCACACATGCTCCTTTCTTCTTTTCATTTGCTTTCTCTCTTGCGCTATTTAATCCTTGCAAAATACCAGCATCCTTCTCATCACCGTGGGCCTCCAGCATTGTTGCTTATTTACTTTTAATACTAGGCTTCTTTTCACCAGGACCAGCGACTCCCGCATGACTGGAGGCAACCACCGCTGACCTGGAGGCAACCACCGGTAACCTGGAGGCCAGTTTACAGCACAACCCAAGCAAAACACCTTTGCAGGCCACACGACCCCCCCGAAGAGCAGCTCAAATTCACTCGCAACCATCTCACCCTCTTCCTTCATTCACTCCTGGGCGTTTCGCTCCACCCCAAGTTGTTGGTCCAGCTTGCTCTTTCTGTCACATCCCCGCGATGAACGGTTTAGCCTGCAGGAGACCCTGCGCCGAGCCATTTTTAAACACATCTGATGCGGCAGGTGTTTCATTGCTCAACAAACAACACCTATAGGGACGGCACAGCCTATGCATCGGTCCTTCGGAGACCGCCCCAAAACGGCCAGAGTTCTCGTCCCCACGCAAGCCTGAGGAAGGCTGGCCGGTCGATGGGCCAAGCAGCGTCTACTGGCCATACCACCTTGGATACGTCCGATCTCGGAAGCAAAGCAGAGATGGGTTAGGAAATACTTGGTTGGGACACCTCCTGAGAACACCAGGTATTGTAGACAATTTTGATGACGTTTTGCCATCTTGCGCAGCTCGGCTAGCATGGAGTGGCGCCTTGCTGGACACCGACCTTACGTAAAGTAGAGGATGGAAGTCCCAAGCCTCCCAAGCCCCCCAAGACCTCTAAGATAAGGACGCAACCCCGCCGCCTCTACCAGGCATCACACCGAGCTCCTTGCCACGGCTAGGAGTGCTTATTGACCCCGCAGCCGGCCGTATGCAAATGATGGCGTTAAAAGCATCTCGCGCTGTGAAGGGGCCAGGCTTTCAGCAGCTGCCCAGGGGATGGTTTTAGAGGGCGACCGCCTAACGAGGGCCAGCAGAAGTAACGTCTTCTTCTTCAAAGAAGCTTGTGTAACTAACCCAATCAGACAGCTGCCCAGGAGCTAACCTCAGTGCTAGGAAGGAGCGGGAGGGAATTGAGGGGGTGGTTCCTGCTAAGGCCCTGAAATAATAATAAGACAGGCAGGAGAGTCTGACGCATGGTGGCGGAAAAGCTGCAGGTGCAAATAGGGAATGTGGTCTCGTGCGAGCAACTTGTGCATGCTCGCTGTGTGTGAGTGTGCGCTTCCTAGGTACGGCGCGCTGCAGACAGTCAAAAGGGTTGCTCCCTTTCATTAAAAGTTAATCCCTGGCTGCAGGCTATTAGAAATCAACTAACCGCGCTCTACTCACCCTACCCAGGTCTACCGGTGAGTCTCGCCGCTGCTCCCGGCCTGTGGCATTGGCCGCGACGCTGACGTTCCGTCGACAGCGCGGCAGCCGATCAGTGAGCTCAGCGGCTCTGAGCGGGGCGTTCTGTCTACAAGACCTTTTTAAGGAGCCAGCAAAAAAGTGAAGAGAAAGGAAAGCACAAAAGCACCTTGTCTCACTAAGCACTGGAAAGGGCAGCCGGCAGTCGGACGTCAAAGTAGAAAAGCAGCAAGTGAGAGGCCTGTCTCTTCCTACGGCCACACCACCCTGAACACACCCGATCTCGTCTGATCTTGGAATCTAAGCAGGGTTGGGCCTGGTTAGTACTTGGATGGGAGACCGCCTGGGAATACCAGGTGCTGTAGGCTTTTGCTTTTTCTTACTTCCACAAGCAGGGGTCACTCTCCTCTATGCCTTTTTTCCATTCCTTTTTTCACAAGCGCACACATGCTCCTTTCTTCTTTTCATTTGCTTTCTCTCTTGCGCTATTTAATCCTTGCAAAATACCAGCATCCTTCTCATCACCGTGGGCCTCCAGCATTGTTGCTTATTTACTTTTAATACTAGGCTTCTTTTCACCAGGACCAGCGACTCCCGCATGACTGGAGGCAACCACCGCTGACCTGGAGGCAACCACTGGTAACCCGGAGGCCAGTTTACAGCACAACCCAAGCTAAACACCTTTGCAGGCCACACGACCCCCCCGAAGAGCAGCTCAAATTCACTCGCAACCATCTCACCCTCTTCCTTCATTCACTCCTGGGCGTTTCGCTCCACCCCAAGTTGTGGGTCCAGCTTGCTCTTTCTGTCACATCCCCGCGATGAACGGTTTAGCCTGCAGGAGACCCTGCGCCGAGCCATTTTTAAACACATCTGATGCGGCAGGTGTTTCATTGCTCAACAAACAACACCTATAGGGACGGCACAGCCTATGCATCGGTCCTTCGGAGACCGCCCCAGAACGGCCAGAGTTCTCGTCCCCACGCGAGCCTGAGGAAGGCTGGCCGGTCGATGGGCCAAGCAGCGTCTACTGGCCATACCACCTTGGATACGTCCGATCTCGGAAGCAAAGCAGAGATGGGTTCAGAAATACTTGGTTGGGACACCTCCTGAGAACACCAGGTATTGTAGACAATTTTGATGACGTTTTGCCATCTTGCGCAGCTCGGCTAGCATGGAGTGGCGCCTTGCTGGACACCGACCTTACGTAAAGTAGAGGATGGAAGTCCCAAGCCCCCCAAGACCTCTAAGATAAGGACGCAACCCCGCCGCCTCTACCAGGCCTCACACCGAGCTCCTTGCCACGGCTAGGAGTGCTTATTGACCCCGCAGCCGGCCGTATGCAAATGATGGCGTTAAAAGCATCTCGCGCTGTGAAGGGGCCAGGCTTTCAGCAGCTGCCCAGGGGATGGTTTTAGAGGGCGACCGCCTAACGAGGGCCAGCAGAAGTAACGTCTTCTTCTTCAAAGAAGCTTGTGTAACTAACCCAATCAGACAGCTGCCCAGGAGCTAATGACGCGCCCCCTGGGCCAGTGTTGTTTGGGGAATACCCTGAGCCGGATCAGATGGGGGTTGTAGTCTCCGAGTGGCGGTGACCCGGTCCGTGCCCAGGGTGTCAAGCTCAGTGTGTGGCAGTCCTTATGATGTTACTAGATGTTCTTTTATGTCGACTACGCCACCCGTTGAATTGCGGTCAGTACGGCCGCCGCTGCAGCAGGGTCCGCTGAGGCTGATGGTGTTTGTGCAGCTTCGGTAGTATAACCCCCAACGGGAGGGGTATGGCCTCAGGGGGTCAGGTGCAGAGGATGGTGGTTGTGGAAGTGCAGTGAAGATGGTAATGAGAGTCAGAGTCGGGTTGTGCAGTTCAGGGTTTTTACTTACTGTGGTTTTTGTACCGGTCACTCCGGCCTTGAGTGACCACCCGAGCCGTGCTGCGTCCACCAGGTCCTGGACTCGGCCAACCCCCAAGTAGTTCTGGAGCGTGGTTCTGAGCTCCCTTTCTGTCCTGTCCTCTTCTCTGGCCTTCCCCACCAGGGATCCAACTATGTCCGGCTCCCTCGGGCCTCTTGGTGGTAAACCCTTGTCTCTGGGTTCCCTGACCCTATTCCTGGTCTGCCTTCCGGGTGGATTTAGTGGGTGGTCGTGGCAGATCCTGCCCACGACCTCCGGTCTCTGGCTAAGGTGTGCTGTAGCCTCTGCCAGCTTGGGATCCGGTACCCTGTTGCCAACTCTTCACCCTTGGATTTAGTTTGGGCTCTCAGAGTTCCTTCTTTCTCCCCCTCTGGGTCTTTCTTTCTCCTCTCTCTTGGCCTGGGGCTGCTCTGCTCTTCTGCTTTCTTCCTCTACTCACTCCACAAAAGACTGACAGACTGACCCTCACTCTGCAAAAAGACCCTGTCCTAAGATGGTGCCCACCTTATATACTCCCTCTATGTGTGAGCTCAGGTGACCAGCACCCAATGAGCTCCTAACTTTACCCAGACTGCTCCCCCTATCTGCCCCTACACTACTGGGATGTTCCACCCCCCCTCCCACTCCAGCCAAGGACAGACTCGGTCGTACCTGCACATTTCTAAGTGGGAGTACCGTTGGTCTGCCCTCCGGAAATGGGATGTGTGTAGTGCATGCAGCCTACTGAGCTCAGCTCCACACTCCATCCTTACCCGGGAGTGGAATATCACACCTCTGGCTTGAGGTGCAATACCCCTGTAGCAGCCGAATCCTCAGGGTGCTACATTCCCCCCTGGTAAATCACAGCACGTCCTCGGGCTGTAAGAAAACAAAACACCAAAACATACAATTTTTGCATAAACAACATAATAAAACATCATATAAAACTTTTCATAAAAACTTTTCATTAGAAACATTCTTGTCTTCTGGTACCTCCGGTCACGGTGCAACTTGTGACCGGGTATAGTGCAACAGTTTCTTTAAGAAAATGGTTTTCCTATAAAACCAGTAGGGGGCGCTTTAGGAAGCGCAACTATATACAATAGGGAAGGTGGCCGCTCTCAGTCCTCGGCCAGGTTATGGATAGGGGACACACGGGTTAACAGTTCAATTCGCTGGTCCCAACGGGGACTATAATAGCAGCAACAGTTTTTGGTACCCTTACGGGTAACTATATACAGTCTCTTCACTACCGTACTCAACGACGGCGTCCTCCTGCTCTTTCTTTGTGGACAGTTTCAGTTTCAGACCCGTCCGGGTCCTCTTGCTCCTCCTCACACCGCAGCTCCTCCTCCGTCAGGCGATGCACATGGAGGGCGTAGGGTCCTTTGGCACACTTGTGCCGGGTGAAGGTGACCTCGTCCCCTAAATACAGGTCACGACCTCTGTGTCCCTCCGGTAGGTGGGACTCAACGTCTCTCCTGGTCACGAAGACGTCGCCTGGGGTGCGGTGATCCCTGATGAAACCCCACCCATGCTGCAGATTGAACTTTATCACAGTCCCGATGGTACGGGGACCATGCGCTGCACGGGGGTTTCTCCTGGTCCGGCTCTTCTGCTCCGCGCTCCTTATTTGGGCTTGCTGTTCCCGGACCCGCCTCTCTCTCCGCTCCCTCTCAAAGACCTCGAGCTGCTGGCGGCAGCACTCTGCACGCTCCGCTGCGGCTGCCCGAGTCTCCTGAGTGAACCCCATGAGGTCTTCTCCGGTGGGATCCCACTCAAACTGGGTCTCTTCTAGCGGGGGCGAGATCCTCTTTATGGGCTTTGGAGCCGGGATCAGGGGTTCGCACATGGCCCTTGCTTTTTGCAGCTCCAGCTGGATGTATTCCTGGGGCCATACGAAGGGCTGCCCATCCGGGCACGTATGTTGGGCGAACAGGTCTTCACCCAGGTGCGGCACTCTTGTTTTTATGGGCGCAGTGGTGGTAGCGGCGCCCGGGTTAACCAGGCCTTGCGACCAGGCCTGGGGCACCTTGAAAGTAAAGGGCACCGTAAGAACGGCGGCGCCCTGTGTTACTTGGCCCTGCGACCAGGCCGGGGGCTCCGCGGAGGTAGGGGGCGCTGTTGGTATTGCGTCGCCCGGGGGTACTAGGCCTTGCGACCAGGCCGATGGTACTTCCTGCTTGACCACGCTCGGGGTCGAGGCGTGTGACGTCACAGGGGTCGCGGCTTCCGTTTGAGGCCTAGTCTGCGGCGGTGACGTTGCAGCGACGGGCACCGCAGGGGGTACTTCGGGCTCTGCGACGGGGAGCTGGGGCAGGCACGCGGTTTCCCGGCTCGGGGTAGTGACGTCCCCTTTACCTGCCTCCATTCGTTCGGCTCCCTTCTCGGCGCCGTCTCCGGCCTTCAGTCCTCCTGCGCCATCCTCAGAGGCGGTCTGTCTCCTCGTCTCGGGTGGCGTGCTCCGCTGACGAGTCTCGGTCTGCTGGGCCATCTCTCGGCTCCACTCCGCCAACGTCTCTCGTTGCACCCGGGCCAACCTCTGTGCGAGGCCCTCCAGCGCAGTCTGTGCACACTCCCGATCTCGGGGGAGCTGTGCTAGAATCTCCAGCAGGCTTTCTGGAGTGGCGACCGGCAACAGGCTCCTGACCACTGGGTCGGTGCTGCCTGGAGTGGCGGCCCGCATCAGGCTCCTGACCACTGGGTCGGTGCTGCCTGGCTCTCCCTCCATCTCCGGGTGTGCTTTCTCTGGACTCTTCTCCAGGCTTCTCGTCTCCGGGTGCGCTCTCTCTGGACTGCTCCAGGCGGCACCCATCTTCGTTCTTTTCTTTTGTCTCCGCCCACATTGAAGGTGGTCCCGGGGCAACTTTGTGATTGTCAGTTCCAGGGGCAGTTCTCTCACGCTGATGGACATATCAATCATCACAGTCTCTGCTGGTGGGGGCGGTTTCCACTTTTGGCGCCATTCTTCGACCTGGCCCACGATGGGAGGTGGCCTTTTGCCACCCTCTGGCACGCCCATAATGGCGTCCGCTCCCCCAAGGCGGGAAATCTTCGGAAATGGCGGGAATCGTCTCCCAGTGGCGGGAAACTCCATGGATGGCGGGAAAAAGCTGCAAATGGCGGACAACCGGCGGGAAACGACCTGTGATGGGGCCCGTTGGCGGGGACCCTCCGGAACCGGCAGGAGACTTCTTTTTGAGGTAACGGTGAACTTTTCTTCAGGCACGCAGTACCCGGTTGTCGCGGGCACGTTATCCTGCCGACTACGCCAAAGTTGATGCGCCCCCTGGGCCAGTGTTGTTTGGGGAATACCCGGAGCCGGATCAGATGGGGGTTGTAGTCTCCGAGTGGCGGTGACCCGGTCCGTGCCCAGGGTGTCAAGCTCAGTGTGTGGCAGTCCTTATGATGTTACTAGATGTTCTTTTATGTCGACTACGCCACCCGTTGAATTGCGGTCAGTACGGCCGCCGCTGCAGCAGGGTCCGCTGAGGCTGATGGTGTTTGTGCAGCTTCGGTAGTATAACCCCCAACGGGAGGGGTATGGCCTCAGGGGGTCAGGTGCAGAGGATGGTGGTTGTGGAAGTGCAGTGAAGATGGTAATGAGAGTCAGAGTCGGGTTGTGCAGTTCAGGGTTTTTACTTACTGCTGTTTTTGTACCGGTCACTCCGGCCTTGAGTGACCACCCGAGCCGTGCTGCGTCCACCAGGTCCTGGACTCGACCAACCCCCAAGTAGTTCCGGAGCGTGGTTCTGAGCTCCCTTTCTGTCCTGTCCTCTTCTCTGGCCTTCCCCACCAGGGATCCACCTATGTCCGGCTCCCTCGGGCCTCTTGGTGGTAAACCCTTGTCTCTGGGTTCCCTGACCCTATTCCTGGTCTGCCTTCCGGGTGGATTTAGTGGGTGGTCGTGGCAGATCCTGCCCACGACCTCCGGTCTCTGGCTAAGGTGTGCTGTAGCCTCTGCCAGCTTGGGATCCGGTACCCTGTTGCCAACTCTTCACCCTTGGATTTAGTTTGGGCTCTCAGAGTTCCTTCTTTCTCCCCCTCTGGGTCTTTCTTTCTCCTCTCTCTTGGCCTGGGGCTGCTCTGCTCTTCTGCTTTCTTCCTCTACTCACTCCACAAAAGACTGACAGACTGACCCTCACTCTGCAAAAAGACCCTGTCCTAAGATGGTGCCCACCTTATATACTCCCTCTATGTGTGAGCTCAGGTGACCAGCACCCAATGAGCTCCTAACTTTACCCAGACTGCTCCCCCTATCTGCCCCTACACTACTGGGATGTTCCACCCCCCCTCCCACTCCAGCCAAGGACAGACTCGGTCGTACCTGCACATTTCTAAGTGGGAGTACCGTTGGTCTGCCCTCCGGAAATGGGATGTGTGTAGTGCATGCAGCCTACTGAGCTCAGCTCCACACTCCATCCTTACCCGGGAGTGGAATATCACACCTCTGGCTTGAGGTGCAATACCCCTGTAGCAGCCGAATCCTCAGGGTGCTACACTAACCTCAGTGCTAGGAAGGAGCGGGAGGGAATTGAGGGGGTGGTTCCTGCTAAGGCCCTGAAATAATAATAAGACAGGCAGGAGAGTCTGACGCATGGTGGCGGAAAAGCTGCAGGTGCAAATAGGGAATGTGGTCTCGTGCGAGCAACTTGTGCATGCTCGCTGTGTGTGAGTGTGCGCTTCCTAGGTACGGCGCGCTGCAGACAGTCAAAAGGGTTGCTCCCTTTCATTAAAAGTTAATCCCCGGCTGCAGGCTATTAGAAAGCAACTAACCGCGCTCTACTCACCCTACCCAGGTCTACCGGTGAGTCTCGCCGCTGCTCCCGGCCTGTGGCATTGGCCGCGACGCTGACATTCCGTCGACAGCGCGGCAGCAGATCAGTGAGCTCAGCGTCTCTGAGCGGGGCGTTCTGTCTACAAGACCTTTTTAAGGAGCCAGCAAAAAACTGAAGAGAAAGGAAAGCACAAAAGCACCTTATCTTACTAAGCACTGGAAAGGGCAGCCGGCAACCGGACGTCAAAGTGGAAAAGCAGCAAGTGAGAGGCCTGTCTCTGCCTATTGCCACACCACCCTGAACACGCCCAATCTTGTCTGATCTTGGAAGCTAAGCAGGGTTGGGCCTGGTTAGTACTTGGATGGGAGACTGCCTGAGAATACCAGGTGCTGTAGGCTTTTGCTTTTTCTTACTTCCACCAGCAGGGGTCACTCTCCTCTATGCCTTTTTTCCATTCCTTTTTTCACAAGCGCACACATGCTCCTTTCTTCTTTTCATTTGCTTTCTCTCTTGCGCTATTTAATCCTTGCAAAATACCAGCATCCTTCTCATCACCGTGGGCCTCCAGCATTGTTGCTTATTTACTTTTAATACTAGGCTTCTTTTCACCAGGACCAGCGACTCCCGCATGACTGGAGGAAACCACCGCTGACCTGGAGGCCAGTTTACAGCACAACCCAAGCAAAACACCTTTGCAGGCCACACGACCCCCCCCGAAGAGCAGCTCAAATTCACTCGCAACCATCTCACCCTCTTCCTTCATTCACTCCTGGGCGTTTCGCTCCACCCCAAGTTGTGGGTCCAGCTTGCTCTTTCTGTCACATCCCCGCGATGAACGGTTTAGCCTGCAGGAGACCCTGCGCCGAGCCATTTTTAAACACATCTGATGCGGCAGGTGTTTCATTGCTCAACAAACAACACCTATAGGAACGGCACAACCTATGCATCGGTCCTTCGGAGACCGCCCCAGAACGGCCAGAGTTCTCGTCCCCACGCGAGCCTGAGGAAGGCTGGCCGGTCGATGGGCCAAGCAGCGTCTACTGGCCATACCACCTTGGATACGTCCGATCTCGGAAGCAAAGCAGAGATGGGTTTGGAAATACTTGGTTGGGACACCTCCTGAGAACACCAGGTATTGTAGACAATTTTGATGACGTTTTGCCATCTTGCGCAGCTCGGCTAGCATGGAGTGGCGCCTTGCTGGACACCGACCTTACGTAAAGTAGAGGGTGGAAGTCCCAAGCCGTCCAAGCCCCCCAAGACCTCTAAGATAAGGACGCAACCCCGCCGCCTCTACCAGGCCTCACACCGAGCTCCTTGCCACGGCTAGGAGTGCTTATTGACCCCGCAGCCGGCCGTATGCAAATGATGGCGTTAAAAGCATCTCGCGCTGTGAAGGGGCCAGGCTTTCAGCAGCTGCCCAGGGGATGGTTTTAGAGGGCGACCGCCTAACGAGGGCCAGCAGAAGTAACGTCTTCTTCTTCAAAGAAGCTTGTGTAACTAACCCAATCAGACAGCTGCCCAGGAGCTAACCTCAGTGCTAGGAAGGAGCGGGAGGGAATTGAGGGGGTGGTTCCTGCTAAGGCCCTGAAATAATAATAAGACAGGCAGGAGAGTCTGACGCATGGTGGTGGAAAAGCTGCAGGTGCAAATAGGGAATGTGGTCTCGTGCGAGCAACTTGTGCATGCTCGCTGTGTGTGAGTGTGCGCTTCCTAGGTACGGCGCGCTGCAGACAGTCAAAAGGGTTGCTCCCTTTCATTAAAAGTTAATCCCCGGCTGCAGGCTATTAGAAAGCAACTAACCGCGCTCTACTCACCCTACCCAGGTCTACCGGTGAGTCTCGCCGCTGCTCCCGGCCTGTGGTATTGGCCGCGACGCTGACGTTCTGTCGACAGCGCGGCAGCCGATCAGTGAGCTCAGCGTCTCTGAGCGGGGCGTTCTGTCTACAAGACCTTTTTAAGGAGCCAGCAAAAAACTGAAGAGAAAGGAAAGCACAAAAGCACCTTATCTTACTAAGCACTGGAAAGGGCAGCCGGCAACCGGACGTCAAAGTGGAAAAGCAGCAAGTGAGAGGCCTGTCTCTGCCTACTGCCACACCACCCTGAACACGCCCAATCTTGTCTGATCTCGGAAGCTAAGCAGGGTTGGGCCTGGTTAGTACTTGGATGGGAGACCGCCTGGGAATACCAGGTGCTGTAGGCTTTTGCTTTTTCTTACTTCCACCAGCAGGGGTCACTCTCCTCTATGCCTTTTTTCCATTCCTTTTTTCACAAGCGCACACATGCTCCTTTCTTCTTTTCATTTGCTTTCTCTCTTGCGCTATTTAATCCTTGCAAAATACCAGCATCCTTCTCATCACCGTGGACCTCCAGCATTGTTGCTTATTTACTTTTAATACTAGGCTTCTTTTCACCAGGACCAGCGACTCCCGCATGACTGGAGGAAACCACCGCTGACCTGGAGGCCAGTTTACAGCACAACCCAAGCAAAACACCTTTGCAGGCCACATGACCCCCCCGAAGAGCAGCTCAAATTCACTCGCAACCATCTCACCCTCTTCCTTCATTCACTCCTGGGCGTTTCGCTCCACCCCAAGTTGTGGGTCCAGCTTGCTCTTTCTGTCACATCCCCGCGATGAACGGTTTAGCCTGTAGGAGACCCTGCGCCGAGCCATTTTTAAACACATCTGATGCGGCAGGTGTTTCGTTGCTCAACAAACAACACCTATAGGGACGGCACAGCCTATGCATCGGTACTTCGGAGACCGCCCCAGAACGGCCAGAGTTCTCGTCCCCACGCGAGCCTGAGGAAGGCTGGCCGGTCGATGGGCCAAGCAGCGTCTACTGGCCATACCACCTTGGATACGTCCGATCTCGGAAGCAAAGCAGAGATGGGTTTGGAAATACTTGGTTGGGACACCTCCTGAGAACACCAGGTATTGTAGACAATTTTGATGACGTTTTGCCATCTTGCGCAGCTCGGCTAGCATGGAGTGGCGCCTTGCTGGTGAGAGGATGATAGGAGTTATACTTCACCCAAGACTACGATGTAAGACACAGATGAAGTTATTCTTCCCTTATCTGGACATTTGGACTGACGCCCAGAAATTAGATTGTAACTTGTTTTTAGCTGTCTCAGCAACCTTCTACTGTTATCACTTTTCTGTTTATGAAACTTTCTTATCAACATTCCACTGTTATGAATCATCACTTCACTGCTTGTGAAACAAAGGCATTTTACTGCGCATGTGTGACAAAAAAACTAAGATTATTAGTATAAATAAAGGGACAGCACCTATAGAGGCTGACGCGCTCAGGGGCTTCCCAGTACTTGATTATACACTACGTGTCTGTGTATTTCTTGTTACGGGGATACCCCGACTCCAACAAGGACCCTCCATGGCTGAATGATCCTAACAATTCCTGGCGCCCGAAACAGGGACCCGAGGTCTGCGTATTCCTTCAAGTTCATCGACCGGCACGAGTAACCGCTGAGATTGGGACATCGGAACAGCAGATGACAATCCTGGCCAGGTAAGAGACACTGTTAGTTCTCTTACATCTGCTCTGTGATAGTCCGTAAATTTCATGCATATCTTGTGTTGGGATTGAGGAACTAGTAGAGAAGGATACCTATAGCTCGGGTCATTCATGTATATACTGTAGGATCTGCCGAAGGAGAGGTCAGAGAAGGTTATGAAACGGATGGTATGAAAGAGATGTGGATGTCGGGAATAGCCTCATAAGCCGCACTAAGGTAGATGACATAAGTATTACGGAGATTGCCTAACTGAGTCATAAGGTTGTGTCCTTTCGGGGAAACCTTCGCTCACGCTTAACTCCCGAACCTTTGTCCTCCTTTTTGACGGATAAGAGATTGACAGAATGAGCCCATGGAAGTAATGATAATACTCCAGGGACACGATATATAATGGAGACTGTATGGTTCATTTTATGTATTGTTGGTCTTGCCCTTGTTGCCATATATATATGTGTTAGAATTACTCTACACTTCAGACAAAACGGTCCAGAGAAACCGTTTCAGATACTGGCTCCTTAGGACAGAATAGGTAACGAGGAAAGGTAAAATATAGAATATATTTTATCTAACCCAAAAAGCCTCCTAAGGTAGGAATAGTCAGGAAAAATGGGCAACAAACAGACTAAGACCACAAATGATGAACAAGATGTCTATACAATCGTGAAAGAAAGGTGTGGTGTAGAAGCAACTAAGAATTTAGGGAAAGTTTGCAAAACTTTTCAGGTAGCAAGGCATGACAGGTTCAACAGGAAACTATGGGAGGACATTTGGGTTAGAAAAGCAGGAGTGATAAGAGACAAAGGACGGCAGGAACAAGTAGAGGCCATGGTCGAACTATCAAAAACAGCAGAGACAGACCATTGGACTTTTAATAAAGACAATGGATTATGGAGAACTCCAGTCAGACAGGGTCCCATTGTACAAACAGAAAACAGTAAACAAATGAACCCATTGGCACCACCATATCAGCCCAGGTCAGAACCCACACTGTATCCTGATTTTCGGGGTCCGGGTGGATGGACATGTACAAACTGTGGACTCCAGAATCCAGACTGGAGAGACACATGTGCAGGATGTGGAGCACCACGACCACATGATATGTTGGCACCAGTGCGTATCCTCAGTCGACCATACAGAGAAGAAGATGGTGGCAATCCACCGCGTAGAGTAACTAGATACCATCAGACTAGACAATATTTTCCATGGACCCCCGCTGAGGGAATGTCCCTACTTCAGAATGCACCAGATCCAATACAATGCCCACTAAGATTTGCTACGTACATACAGCAGATAATACACACCCATAATGGAACATGGTCAGATGGGACAGAATTATGTAGAATGAAAATGACACCAGGGTTGTATCAGGAATTGATGACAGTTATAGAACCTCATAGACCTCAACCAGTAGATGGTGAGGATCCAAATACCGCACTGTCAGGACAGAATTTTATGATCAGACTTATGGAGTTTATGAGAACTAAACAACGAATGAGAGGGACTTCAGGAACTGTCTCCCAGAAGTCAGGACAGCCTGTAGATGAATACTACTTAGCGGTAGAAAACAGTTACAGAGACGAGGGAATGGACCTTACCAATGAAGGAGTCATTCGACTGATGACAAAAACTTTTATAGAGAATCTTAACCCAAAACTTAGGGAAAAGTTCAAGGCTGCAACTCCTGATTGGAGAACCTTAGATGATCCCCAGATAGTCAGACAAAAACTATTAGGGATAGAAATGGATATGCGTGAGGCAGCATCCAAACCCGTCAGAGTAGCAGCAAATAATAGTCTGGTCAATAAAAACAACAGATCAAATCAGACCTATGACAAAGGGAACTTGGATAAGAAAACTAATCCATGTCACTACTGTAAGAAACCAGGACATTGGATTAGAGAATGCAGGAAAAAAGCCAGGGATATAGAAGATGGTACCTATGTCCCAAGAGAATCACAAGAAAAGACAGTACAGGCTTCTGCTCCTGCAGCAAGCGAGTGACTAGACGTGATGCAAACCACTTTGACTGGAAGGCGCCCAATAATTCAGGTAAAAGTAGCAGGAAAACAATGCCCTTTTCTAATAGATACCGGAGCAACTTCCTCCGTCCTCAATGAAGACGCCTTACCAAATGCTGATTGTTTATCAGATGATGTAACCTATACCGAAGGGTATGATGGAGGAATCAGGCCACTCCCATATAGTATTCCCCTTGAAACAAAGATAGGATCTAAAATATTTTTATCTAAATTTCTTTTTGTCAAAGGGGCACCTACTTGTCTTCTAGGTACAGACCTATTAAAGCAGACAGAAATGAATATCCAATTTTTGGAGGATGGTAGAGTCCAAATTTTGGTGCCTGATGACCAAGAGTCTCTAGAAAACATTGTAAAAGTCCAAGCCTTAGAGGATGAGAAAGATCCTGCCCCTACCCAAATTATTTTAGATCTTTCTGA
Organism: Phyllobates terribilis; assembly: GCF_046119375.1. Classification (NCBI taxonomy): domain Eukaryota; kingdom Metazoa; phylum Chordata; class Amphibia; order Anura; family Dendrobatidae; genus Phyllobates; species Phyllobates terribilis. The sequence goes on from NW_027362764.1 coordinate 691,343,567, forward strand.
GGTACCAGAAAAATTATGGGCACAACATGACACCGATGTAGGACTAATGCCAATAGCTCCAGTAAAAGTCACTCCTGTTCCAGGTGTGACACTACCCCAATTGAGACAGTATCCTATTAGTGCCCAACAAGAACACGCCATAGGAGAACAGATAAAAGATTATCTAAAAACTGGAGTACTGATAGAAGTAAAGTCACCAGCCAATACACCGTTGTACCCCGTAAAAAAGAAATCTACTGAGGGGTCAGCTGCTAGATACCGGATGGTACATGATTTAAGAGAGATAAATAAAATTTTGGAACCTATTACTCCTGTTGTGCCAAATCCACACACGTTGCTATCACAGATCCCAGCAACAGCACGAGTATTTTCTGTCATAGACTTATCAAATGCATTTTTTTTAGTACCATTACACCCAGACTGTTACAAACTGTTTGCATTTACATTTAAGAATAGACAATTAGCATGGACAAGATTACCACAGGGTATGATACATTCACCTACCTTGTACTCAGAAGCTATGAGATCAGTTCTTCAAAATTTCAAACCTACGGATGAGGTTGTAATTCTTCAATATGTTGATGACCTATTATTATGTGCCCCTGCTCAAGAGTCCGCAAACAGCAACACAATAAGATTGTTAATATTTCTAGCAGACATGGGCTGTAAAGTTAACAAGAAAAAAGTACAACTTTGTATGACTACGGTAGTATTTCTAGGACACTGCATTTCACAAGGTATTCGGCACCTCACCGCCGACAGACTAAAAATCATTAGAGATCTTGTTCCTCCCAAGAACTACAAAACATTAAGAGCATTTTTGGGAATAGTATCACACTGCAGACAATGGGTTATACATGCTAGTCAGCTTATGCAACCTCTATATGATTGTTTAAAAATCGAGCCTTTTCAGTTAACTGAATCAGCGCTCATAGCCTTTCAAGACCTCAAGAAAGGTCTCATGTCAGCCCCGGCCTTGGGAATCCCAGACTACGCCAAACCATTCCAATTAATGGCTGCGGAAATGTCTAATCATGCTACAGGAGTACTAACACAGAAACATGAAAATAAACAAAGACCTGTCGCATACTATTCTGCTCAATTAGATAATGTTACCAAAGCTGCACCATCATGTGTCAGAGTAGTAGCAGCTGTCTCTCTTTTGGTAGAAAAAGCCTCAGAAATAGTACTAGACCATGCCTTAATAGTACAAACTACACATGATGTACATGGCATACTGAATCAGGTATTGCCAAAACACATTTCAATGGCTAGACATCTTAGATTACAATGCTCCTTACTAATGCCACCAAACCTCACTTTTCGCCGCATATTGTCTCTAAATTTAGCCACTCTGTTACCACTAGAGACAAAGGGGGGAGTGGAAGGAGGTCAGGAAGACGAAGATGAAAATTTTTTACAATACCACGAACAAGACAATATAATACATGATTGCTTACAGTGTATAGAACAAGAAACACAAGGGCTACCTAATGTACAGGACACCCCTCTTGACAATCCAGACCTACATATGTATATAGATGGTAGTAGGTATGCAGATGAAACTGGTAACTTTCACACAGGTTATGCCATTGTATCAGATCATGATGTTATTGAAGCTGAGCCAATGCAGGCCAGCTGTTCAGCCCAGGAAGCTGAACTATTAGCTCTAATACGAGCATTACAGTTAGCAAAAGAAAAAACCGCTAATATTTTTACTGATTCTAGATATGCATATGGTATTGTACATGATTTTGGATGTATATGGAGAGCTAGAGGTTACATGACAGCTTCAGGTCAACCAGTAAAACATGGACAAATGATTAGACAAATCCTAGAATCAGCTGCCTCAACCAAACAAGTAGCAGTAATAAAAGTACCTGCACATGTAAGACTCGACACCGAGATAGCTAGGGGTAATGACCGAGCCGACAAGGCTGCTAAGCGAGCTGCAGTAAAACCTCTGACAACTGACCACACTATTAGTGCAGTATCAGAATTTGACTTAATTACACGGCTCAAAGAAGCCCACCAGCAGGTGAGTAGAGAAGAAAAAGAAGAGTGGCAGAAACAGGGGGCAGAAGAAAAAGAAGGACTATGGAGAAAAGGAGATGAGCTTTGTCTCCCCCGAGCGTGGTACCCTGTTGTGGTCAGTGAAGCCCACGGACCTACACATGTGTCTGCAAACGGTATGATACAGAGGGTCAGACAGAAGTGGTTAGCCCCAGGGTTCGGCCAGGTAGCTCGAGCAAAATGTGGTTCTTGTGAAATCTGTTTAGCCCACAATCCAGGACAGACTGTTAAGACCCCCCAGAAGCACCATGTAAGACCACTATATCCGTTCCAGAGACTTCAGATCGATTACATCCAGATGCCTAAGCATGGACACTATGAGTATGTACTGGTATGTGTGGACATGTTTTCGGGGTGGCCAGAGGCTTATCCAGTTCATACAGCCACGGCTAAAGTCACTGCAGTAAAAATAGCACATGAACTGGTACCCCGTTATGGTATCCCAGAAGTGATCGAGTCAGATAGAGGTACACATTTTACTGGAGAGATCTTTCAGAATGTAATGAAAATGTTGTGTATAAAAAGTGAACTACACACCCCTTACCACCCACAGAGTTCTGGTAAGGTTGAGAGAATGAATGGAACACTTAAGTTAAAAATACAGAAAGCCATGGCAGAAACACAGAAACCATGGACTGAGTGTCTCCCAATAGCATTGTATTCAGTCAGAAACACCCCCCAGGGAAAGAGCAAACTCACCCCCCATGAAATATTGTTTGGTAGAGTTGCCAATACAGGATTGTATTTCCCACAGACTTTAATGTTAGAAACTGAAAGCTTAACTGCTTATGTACAAAATTTATGTAAGCATGTGTCTAAAATACACTCTTTAGTGTTCTCTTCCATTCCAGATCCTGATTCCATTGAGGGAACGCACAAGCTGCAACCAGGAGACGAAGTTTACGTAAAAAGACATAACAGAAGAACGCTAGAACCCAGATTTGAGGGTCCATATCAGGTGTTATTGACAACTCCAACTGCAGTAAAATTGGAAGGAAAATCAGCATGGGTACATGCAAGCCATTGCAAAAAGAAATAGTGGTGATTGTACTTGTGTTAGCTATAACGATAGATCAGGGAGACCTGTGGGATAAACTAAGTTCCCCAAAACCTGCAGGTAATAAATTTATAAAACATCATGAGACATTGGTAAACGGGCTGCTCGATGGCGGACAGAAAATAGCAGACTGTTGGATTTGTACGCATTCTCCAATATCAGCCACGAGCATACCCTTCCTGGCCGTACCCATGACCCCTGAGGAAGTGTTTACATGGACTAATTGCTCAGACAAATTAGCAAATAACCAAACCGTTAATTCTAGATTATGGAACACCACTGTTGCCATCCCAGTTGTGGGGTGGGTGGGATTTCCCTGGTGGCAAGGTAATATGACCGGAAAAATAAACAACTTACAATATTTAGCGTTTAAAGGAGGTGTATGGGTTCCTAGAAATAAGACGGGACTAACAGACTTAGGGTTAATTCCTACAGAAAATATACAACTCAGTTTTAGTAGCACAGTATCTTCTTCTCAACCTTTTAAACCTGATATAGTAGAAAAATACATACACAATAATGGTTGGAAATATTCACAATTATTCCCCGATGGAAACAATGATACATGTTCAAAGATACCAGGTAATATATTATGTAATGAATCAAGTGCATATGACCCAGGTACACCGACTTGTGAAAATCCAGATGCAGGATACTGTAGTCCATTAGGTCAAAAACCCCCTTGGTGTATACTTCAGAATGTATCTAAATTTTTAGATTTGGTACATAGGTTGGTGCTCCAACACTCTGCAATATGGGATCTGCCTGAAGGAACCTTCTGGATTTGTGGAAATGGAGCATACAAATGGCTCCCAGTAGGAATAAAAGGTGCATGTACTCTAGGACGCTTAACACCGGCCACATTTATAGTTCAGAATCAGCAGGTAGATATGCAAGCAGTACCTAAACACACACTATACAAAAGAGCAGCCGACAACTCGCCTAGACCTTCAGGTAGGCCACATGTGGTCCAAATGGGAATTCCTAATAAAATATTCAGCACTTTCTTTGTGTATCCAATGTTGATGCAGATGTGGGATAAATTAGTTCAGGCCACCGACTATCTAGATGATCAGATATGGGATATTATGGATATACTTAATACTAGTATAGCTGTCCAAAATCAACTTATAATTGTTACTAATCAACATACTGTAGTGTTAGACTACCTAACTGCGGCCCAGGGAGGAATGTGTCAAATTATTGGTCCAACCTGTTGTCATTACATAGATCCAAACAGTACAATGAGTATGAGGTTCAAGCTGGCAGATATACAACGATTACGGGATGAATATGACAGACACAATGACCAAAATAAAGATAGCTGGTGGTCAGACACCTTCTCCTTTCTCAACCCAAAGAACTGGTTTAAGGGTATTGGAGGTTGGGTGGCTGGAATTCTGCAAGGTATATTACAGATTGTGCTAATTATAGTAGTCATATATGTAGTGTTTAAAATAGGATTAAAAATTATTTTAATATGCATAAATAAGCTTTGTAACACGGACTCAAGAATATGAAAGAAAAGAACTATCGGACCAGGTTTTCTACCAAAAGTCCATAAGGAAGAATCAAAGGGGGGACTGAGAGGATGATAGGAGTTATACTTCACCCAAGACTACGATGTAAGACACAGATGAAGTTATTCTTCCCTTATCTGGACATTTGGACTGACGCCCAGAAATTAGATTGTAACTTGTTTTTAGCTGTCTCAGCAACCTTCTACTGTTATCACTTTTCTGTTTATGAAACTTTCTTATCAACATTCCACTGTTATGAATCATCACTTCACTGCTTGTGAAACAAAAGCATTTTACTGCGCATGTGTGACAAAAAAACTAAGATTATTAGTATAAATAAAGGGACAGCACCTATAGAGGCTGACGCGCTCAGGGGCTTCCCAGTACTTGATTATACACTACGTGTCTGTGTATTTCTTGTTACGGGGATACCCCGACTCCAACAAGGACCCTCCATGGCTGAATGATCCTAACACTGGACACCGACCTTACGTAAAGTAGAGGATGGAAGTCCCAAGCCCCCCAAGACCTCTAAGATAAGGACGCAACCCCGCCGCCTCTACCAGGCCTCACACCGAGCTCCTTGCCACGGCTAGGAGTGCTTATTGACCCCGCAGCCGGCCGTATGCAAATGATGGCGTTAAAAGCATCTCGCGCTGTGAAGGGGCCAGGCTTTCAGCAGCTGCCCAGGGGATGGTTTTAGAGGGCGACCGCCTAACGAGGGCCAGCAGAAGTAACGTCTTCTTCTTCAAAGAAGCTTGTGTAACTAACCCAATCAGACAGCTGCCCAGGAGCTAACCTCAGTGCTAGGAAGGAGCGGGAGGGAATTGAGGGGGTGGTTCCTGCTAAGGCCCTGAAATAATAATAAGACAGGCAGGAGAGTCTGACGCATGGTGGCGGAAAAGCTGCAGGTGCAAATAGGGAATGTGGTCTCGTGCGAGCAACTTGTGCATGCTCGCTGTGTGTGAGTGTGCGCTTCCTAGGTACGGCGCGCTGCAGACAGTCAAAAGGGTTGCTCCCTTTCATTAAAAGTTAATCCCCGGCTGCAGGCTATTAGAAAGCAAATAACCGCGCTCTACTCACCCTACCCAGGTCTACCGGTGAGTCTCGCCGCTGCTCCCGGCCTGTGGCATTGGCCGCGACGCTGACGTTCCGTCGACAGCGCGGCAGCCGATCAGTGAGCTCAGGGTCTGTGAGCGGGGCGTTCTGTCTACAAGACCTTTTTAAGGAGCCAGCAAAAAATTGAAGAGAAAGGAAAGCACAAAAGCACCTTATCTTACTAAGCACTGGAAAGGGCAGCCGGCAACCGGACGTCAAAGTAGAAAAGCAGCAAGTGAGAGGCCTGTCTCTGCCTACGGCCACACCACCCTGAACACGCCCGATCTCGTTTGATCTTGGAAGCTAAGCAGGGTTGGGCCTGGTTAGTACTTGGATGGGAGACCACCTGGGAATACCAGGTGCTGTAGGCTTTTGCTTTTTCTTACTTCCACCAGCAAGGGTTACTCTCC
>NW_027362764.1:691354724-691372224 GCF_046119375.1 Phyllobates terribilis
CGCTGCTCCCGGCCTGTGGCATTGGCCGCGACGCTGACGTTCCGTCGACAGCGCGGCAGCCGATCAGTGAGCTCAGCGGCTGTGAGCGGGGCGTTCTGTCTACAAGACCTTTTTAAGGAGCCAGCAAAAAAGTGAAGAGAAAGGAAAGCACAAAAGCACCTTGTCTTACTAAGCACTGGAAAGGGCAGACGGCAACCGGACGTCAAAGTAGAAAAGCAGCAAGTGAGAGGCCTGTCTCTGCCTACGGCCACACCACCCTGAACACGTCCGATCTCGTCTGATCTCGGAAGCTAAGTGTGACACCCCAGGGGTCTGGTTGCCACAGTGATAGAGATATTACGTCTGAGAGCAGGTGGGAGGTCTCTTGGTCAGGAATCCTATGCATGCCACACCTCCTGCACAGTCCTGGGAGGGGAAGAACTTCCCCTATATAAAACTGGGGCTGAGGCAGGGTTAGTGAGTAGAGAAGAAGTAGAGACAGAGAAAAGAAGCAAATATAGGAACAGAACATCAGGAGCTCTGTGGGAGCAGTGTTACAAGGAGTCAGGGGCTGGCAGCTGCAGAGCTCGCCCTGACTGAGAAGATTTCTTACCGGACCCGGAGTCCGAGGCTGTGGGGACTAACTCCTACCCAGCAGCAGAATCCGTCAGGCAGGGGATTCCAGGTCCTCTGGCCAAGAAACCCGAAGGCACGGTCACACGCATGGGACCAGCACCGCCGTCGTGGAGCGGAAGCTACTAGAAGGCCCCGAGTCACCGGCCATACGGGTGAGCACCACACGGTACACTGAGGGACGTGGGCTACTTATACCAGCCTCTAGCAAGGTAGCCAGAAGAGTACAGTTAGTTTGGGAGGCCTACAACTCCGCCTGGCCAGGGGAGATCCCATCTGCTCAAGGACTGACCAGGCCCCAATCGCTAGCCAGTACTCCGGGAGGGTCTATCTTTGTCACCAGTAAAGACCCTGAACTACACCGTACCGTCTCCGAGTGGTTCCTGCTACCCCCATCATCCACGTCGGCTGCCCTGAGGCCATACCCCTCCCGTTGGGGGTTATACTATCACGCTGCACAATCCTACCACCGGCCTCAGCGGTCTGCCCTGCAGCAGCAGCTTCTTAGCTGTACTCAACGGGTGGCGTAGTCGTCCAACATCTACCGCTGATACATCGCCGCTCAGTTTGACTCCCTGGGCACGGACCGGGTCACCGCCACGAGACTACAACCCTCAACAGATCCGGCTCCGGGTAAGCTCCCGCGTGCGCAACGCAGCGCGACACAGGCCCAGGGGCGCGTCAACTTTTGGCGTAGTCGGCAGGATATCGTGCCCGCAACCACCGGGTACTGCGTGCCTGAAAAAGACTGTTCAAACTTACCTGTGGTGAAGATTCCCGCCATCCGGCGCCATCTTCAGCCTTCTTCCCGCCATCGGTGAAGATTCCCGCCATCCGGCGCCATTTTCAGCCTTCTTCCCGCCTTCCGTGGAGTTTTCCCGCCGTTGGACGCCATCTTGAAGACGTCGCGCGGGAAGAAGAGGGGCGTGGACTCCGAAAGCGCGCGAGAACTTAAGCCCCGCCTCACGTCCGGACGTCGCGTAAGGTCCTGGAAGGAGCCCAGCAGACGCCGACGTCACAGGAGCGCGACGGAAGGTCCTCAACCCTGACGATCTACTGCGGAGCCGCGGCCTACGGAAGAGGATCATCGCAAGGTAGGCCACGGTCCACTAGGGGGGAGGAGGATGTCGGATACGGAGGAGAGCTTCACTGCCTCAACCCCCGCCAGCGCCACCGCTGCTGCAGTCATGCCTTTCACCATGCCCTATATCCCGGGAGCGGCCTGGCTACCCCAGTACTCAGGGGAGTCACATACCCTGCATGACTTTAGAGAAAAGCTGGATAGCCTCTTCCAGGTGTACCCCCTCACAGAAGAGCAAAAAGTGAGCATCCTGGTGGCCCAGTTAACTGGGGCAGCCCGAAGGGAGGTAAAGTCCTGGCCACCTGGGGGGAGGACTGTCGCAGGGATACTTACCCGGCTGAGGGACACCTTTGATACCCGCACCTCAGCCGAGATCAAGCTTAGATTCTACGGGTGCAAGCAGCGAACACACGAGAGTATAAGGGACTATGCCCTGAACCTACAAGAGGCCCTGAGAGCCATTAAGCAGACCGACCCTGACGGCGTGGGAGACGAGGACAGGCTGTTGACTGAACAATTTATAGAGGGTTTATATTGTAATGCCCACCGAACCCAGTTGCGGGCAATGGCCTTACAGGACCCTCATCTGGGATTTGCACAGTTCAAGGACAGAGCCATCCGGGTGCTCCGAGAACCGGCACCAGGTGGCGTTGTGACCCACAGACGCCCCACTACCACTTACCACCAGGAGGCGGCACCCTTGTCGGCAGGGCCTGTGGGAGCTGATGCGCAGGCTTTGAACAATGACCCGGCTCCAGACCTGCACCATCAGGTCCAAGAGCTAGCTAAAAGCGTTGCTGCGCTAACCCGAACTGTGCAGTCTTTACAGGTTTCCACTCCAGGGAAGATCCAGCTGGCATCCGGACCGGAGGACATCCCGTGGCGTCGACCAAGGAGGACCCCACCGGCCAGAGGAAGACCCAGCGACCGATACAACGAGGACGGACGACCCATCTGCCGCCGCTGCAATCAACCCGGACATATGGCAAGGTACTGTCCTTTAAACTGGCACAACCTGGGGTAGAGGGCCAACCCCCAGGAAAAAGATCACCAGGCCCATCGAACTGGCGCGACAAATATGTGGGAGGAAGTCCAGTCTTACCCGTGGTACTGGATGGCATTCCTATGAGTGCCCTACTGGACACCGGGTCACAGGTCACCACCATCCCGTACGTGCTCTTCAAGCAGTACTGGAATGACTCGGATATCACCCGCTACCCTGACGACGACTTGAGTATCATCGCCAGCAATGCTCAGCCCGTGCCACAGATTGGATTTAAAGAGGTGACCATTAAAATCGGTAGAGTCGAACTGGCAGCACAGGGACTGATCATTGTAGACATTGACAAACACGAGAGTCACCCAAAGATAACTCTAGGAACTAATGTAATTGAAAATTGTCTTGCAGAGGTGATTTTCCTTTTACAGCAGGTTGCCAAGAACGCCAGCTCCGGCGAGCAGCGAGTGCTCCAAAAAGAGATCCGGGCACTGATGCGACGGCAACAGGTGGAACTCTCCGGCGGTGAGATTGGTAGCGTGAGAATGTGTGACCCTTTCCCTATTGCCATGCCCCCAAAAAGTGAAATGATGATTTGGTGCCGGGCAGCTATTGGTCTGAGAGGTAGAGATTACCAGGCAATGGTAGAACCAGTTTACTCAGACAGTAGGCCCACCATCTTGACAGCACGGGGGGTGGTTAATGTACGCCATGGGAGGGTGCCCGTTCACATAATCAATATCGGGAAGAGGGAAGTGTACCTGCCCCGGTATGCCACGCTAGCCAAATTATATACCATTAACCAAAATGCTATACAATCTGTGGAACCCTTGCCTCCATCTCACCCGGAGGAAGGTAACGGCTCTAAGAAAACAATGGAGGACTGGTGTCAGCAACTACATTTGGGTACTGACTCCACTCCCTCACACCAGAAACAGGGAGTCTATCGGGTGGTTCAAGAGTACGAGAGAGTGTTTAGTAAACACCCGTTAGACTTCGGGCGAGTCAAGGGGGTAGAACACCACATCCCCACGGGAGACCATCCTCCCATAAAAGAGAGGTATCGACCCGTACCCCCTGCACACTACCAACACGCCAAGGGGATGCTTAGAGACATGAAGGAGGCTGGGGTGATCAGGGATAGCTGTAGCCCCTGGGCAGCTCCACTAGTCTTAGTCAAAAAGAAAGACAACACCATGAGGATGTGTGTAGATTACCGGAAAATCAACCGTATCACACACAAGGATGCGTACCCCTTACCAAGGATAGAGGAGTCTTTGGCTGCTTTAAGATCTGCTAACTTCTTCTCTACCTTGGATCTCACTAGTGGGTACTGGCAGGTTCCTGTAGCAGAGGCGGACCGGGAGAAGACCGCATTCACCACCCCGATGGGACTTAGCGAGTTTACCTGTATGCCGTTCGGACTCTGCAACGCACCGGGAACCTTCCAACGATTAATGGAGTGCTGTCTGGGCCACAGAAACTTCGAGACGGTCCTGTTGTACCTGGACGATGTCATCGTATATTCTAAGACTTATGAGGACCACCTGAAACACCTGGCGGAAGTGTTCGAAGCTCTGGCAAGCTACGGCCTAAAGGTGAAACCCTCCAAGTGTCACCTCCTGAAACCAAAGGTGCAGTACCTGGGACACGTGGTGAGCGCTGACGGAGTGGCTCCCGACCCTGATAAGATCACCGCAATTAAGGAATGGCCAAGTCCCTCCAGTGTAAAGGAAGTGCGGCAGTTCCTCGGGTTGGTAGGCTATTACCGCAGGTTCATCCCCGGTTTCACCAAAAAGGCAGCTCCTATGCAGGACCTCCTGATAGGCCAGTCCCGGAAGGCCAAGAACCAGAAGCCGCCCTTCAGATGGGAGAAGTTGGAAGAAGAGTCCTTCCGCCAGCTGAAGATGGCCCTCACGGGGGATGAAATCCTGGCGTACCCGGATTACAGCCAGCCCTTTATCCTCTACACCGACGCAAGTAACATCGGGCTAGGAGCCGTGCTGTCCCAGATCCAGCAGGGGAAAGAGCGAGTAATCGCTTACGCCAGCCGAAAACTGCGACCCACCGAAAGAAACCCTGAGAATTACAGCTCATTTAAGCTAGAGTTCCTGGCAGTGGTGTGGGCAGTCACCGAACGCTTTAAGCACTACCTCGCTTCTTCCCGGTTCGTCGTGTACACGGATAACAACCCGTTGACACACCTGGACACGGCAAGTCTCGGTGCCCTAGAGCAGAGATGGATGGCCCGTCTGTCCAACTACGAGTTCACAATCAAATACCGGGCAGGACGCTCCAATACCAACGCGGACGCCCTGTCCAGGATGCCAAACCTACCGGACGTAGGAGAAGATCCAGAGGGACTGGAAGAAGTCGAACTCCCCGCGTTCCACCGTCATGGGACTATCCAGTATTCCCATCGGGTAAGGAGTAAGCAAGCCGCTACGTTTAACCCCTTGCCTCACTACAACTGGGAGGAAACGCAAGACAGTGACCCTGCAGTCCGACTGGTGAAGGAGATGCTAACTCGGCCAGAGGCTCGCCTTGACCCAGACGCTCCGGAGGAAGCCAAACAACTGTGGGCTGAGAAGAGTCGACTGTTCCTTTACAAGGGGAAGTTGTGCCGCAGAATGGTTAACTCCCGGACGCATGAACTAATCTGGCAAGTAGTGGTGCCACGAAGAGACGCAGCCATGGTGATGGAGGCATACCACGACGGGGCTGGACACTTCGGATGGAAGAAGTTGGAGTTCCTGCTGCGCGGGCGGTTCCACTGGGTAGGCATGAGGGGAACTATCGAGAGGTGGTGCAGAGACTGTGGCCCGTGCAACCTAAGAAGGAAGGACCGTGCCAGCCAGAAGACTCCCCTGCAGTCCATCGTCACCCGGCAGCCGTTGGAACTGGTAGCCTTGGATCATGTAAAACTGACCCCAAGCAGAAGTGGCTACGTCTACGCGTTAACCATCGTGGATCATTACTCCCGGTTCTTGGTTGTCGTCCCCGTCAAGGACTTAACGGCTCAAACAGCAGCTAGAGCAGCACTTCTGCCGTCCACACGGGTACCCGGACCAAGTGCTGACGGACCAGGGACCTGGCTTTGAAGCGGAGGTCTTCCAGGAATTCTGCAATCTGTATGGCTGCCGGAAGATAAGGAAGACACCCTATCATCCGCAAACTAATGGACTTTGTGAGAAAATGAACCAGGTGGTAATGGATCTTCTGAAAACGTTGCCCCTGGAAGAACGCAGTCTGTGGCCTGAGAAGCTGCCCGATCTGGTGGACCTATACAACCACATCCCGGTAGGTTCCACCAACTGTACCCCGGCTTACCTAATGAGGGCGAGACCTAGTAAGTTACCTGTTGACCTGGAAATGGGAGTCCTGACACCCGAGGACACTTCACCAGAAGCAGACTGGGACACAGAGAGGCAGCAGCAGTACCGGAAAGTACAGGAGAGCGTGGAGCGAAGTCTCTGTCAGGCTAGGGAGAGACAAGAGAAAACTTACAACCAGTATGCTCCCGCTGTTCCCCTGGTGCCCGGAGAGCAGGTCTTGAAGAGGAAAAGACGGCTCCACAAGTTGGACGACCAGTGGGAGAAGGACCCGTACACCGTACTGCCCTCAAGCCACGAGAACCCGAAGGTCTGTACCATCAGTAAAGACGGAGGGGAGACCACAGCCATTGTATCCCGTGATCACCTGAAGAAGTGTCCTGAACAGCTACGGAACCCTGAAGAGGAACAAGAAGACCATCGACCCGTAGAGGAAAGGGAAGATATGGTTAGTACTGTGCTCGGAGACTTCCCTCGGTCTTGGACTCAAGTCAATGGTGCAGTTGTGGTACCCGTACTCACCTTCCTCCAACCAGCATCCCAAGCACCTACGGAGCAACAGGTAGAGCTGGAAGAACAGCCGGTCCAGGAGGCAGAAGACCCCACACCAGCAGATCAGGAGGATCAACCCTCTGCTTGCAGTGAGCCTGCCATATCCCTAGTGAGCCAAAGAGCCCGTAAACAGCTGCCCAGTTTACCCTTGACAGCTCCTACACCCTGTAGTTCAGGGCCAGACAGTCAGCTCCGTAGGTCCACTAGGGCCACTAGAGGCCAGTTACCCGCACGTTGGAGGATTTGAAGTGTTTAAATTGTTTTATTTGTGGTCACCTGTCTGTTACTTGTAAATAATTATGTGTTTCTAGTTATTTTTAGGAGTCCTTGGTGGATTTACCGGGAATCCTGTGTACATAGTTGGAGCGTAACCCAGGACGGACTAAAGACTGTTAAGGACTCGGGGCAGGACAGACCCCTACCTGGTTACGTCTCCCTGTTTTGGTGAAATGGACACCTTGCTTTCTTCAAAGACTGCACCCGGTTACGGACATGCCGTGACCACCTTTATGTGTTTCTTTATTGTATTGTTATTGTTATATCTTGTTATGTTTTTCTAAAATATGTTTAGTCCCGGAGTACTAAATTTCACTAGGGGGGAATGTGACACCCCAGGGGTCTGGTTGCCACAGTGATAGAGATATTACGTCTGAGAGCAGGTGGGAGGTCTCTTGGTCAGGAATCCTATGCATGCCACACCTCCTGCACAGTCCTGGGAGGGGAAGAACTTCCCCTATATAAAACTGGGGCTGAGGCAGGGTTAGTGAGTAGAGAAGAAGTAGAGACAGAGAAAAGAAGCAAATATAGGAACAGAACATCAGGAGCTCTGTGGGAGCAGTGTTACAAGGAGTCAGGGGCTGGCAGCTGCAGAGCTCGCCCTGACTGAGAAGATTTCTTACCGGACCCGGAGTCCGAGGCTGTGGGGACTAACTCCTACCCAGCAGCAGAATCCGTCAGGCAGGGGATTCCAGGTCCTCTGGCCAAGAAACCCGAAGGCACGGTCACACGCATGGGACCAGCACCGCCGTCGTGGAGCGGAAGCTACTAGAAGGCCCCGAGTCACCGGCCATACGGGTGAGCACCACACGGTACACTGAGGGACGTGGGCTACTTATACCAGTCTCTAGCAAGGTAGCCAGAAGAGTACAGTTAGTTTGGGAGGCCTACAACTCCGCCTGGCCAGGGGAGATCCCATCTGCTCAAGGACTGACCAGGCCCCAATCGCTAGCCAGTACTCCGGGAGGGTCTATCTTTGTCACCAGTAAAGACCCTGAACTACACTGTACCGTCTCCGAGTGGTTCCTGCTACCCCCATCATCCACGTCGGCTGCCCTGAGGCCATACCCCTCCCGTTGGGGGTTATACTATCACGCTGCACAATCCTACCACCGGCCTCAGCGGTCTGCCCTGCAGCAGCAGCTTCTTAGCTGTACTCAACGGGTGGCGTAGTCGTCCAACATCTACCGCTGATACATCGCCGCTCAGTTTGACTCCCTGGGCACGGACCGGGTCACCGCCACGAGACTACAACCCTCAACAGATCCGGCTCTAGGTAAGCTCCCGCGTGCGCAACGCAGCGCGACACAGGCCCAGGGGCGCGTCACTAAGCAGGGTCAGGCCTGGTTAGTACTTAGATGGGAGACCGCCTGGGAATACCTGGTGCTGTTGGCTTTTGCTTTCTCTTACTTCCACCAGCAGGGGTCACTCTCCTCTATGCCTTTTTTCCATTCCTTTTTTCACAAGCGCACACATGCTCCTTTCTTCTTTTCATTTGCTTTCTCTCTTGCGCTATTTAATCCTTGCAAAATACCAGCATCCTTCTCATCACCGTGGACCTCCAGCATTGTTGCTTATTTACTTTTAATACTAGGCTTCTTTTCACCAGGACCAGCGACTCCCGCATGACTGGAGGCAACCACCGCTGACCTGGAGGCCAGTTTACAGCACAACCCAAGCAAAACACCTTTGCAGGCCACACGACCACCCCGAAGAGCAGCTCAAATTCACTCGCAACCATCTCACCCTCTTCCTTCATTCACTCCTGGGCGTTTCGCTCCACCCCAAGTTGCGGGTCCAGCTTGCTCTTTCTGTCACATCCCCGCGATGAACGGTTTAGCCTGCAGGAGACCCTGCGCCGAGCCATTTTTAAACACATCTGATGCGGCAGGTGTTTCATTGCTCAACAAACAACACCTATAGGGACGGCACAGCCTATGCATCGGTCCTTCGGAGACCGCCCCAGAACGGCCAGAGTTCTCATCCCCACGCGAGCCTGAGGAAGGCTGGCGGGTCGATGGGCCAAGCAGCGTCTACTGGCCATACCACCTTGGATACGTCCGATCTCGGAAGCAAAGCAGAGATGGGTTCGGAAATACTTGGTTGGGACACCTCCTGAGAACACCAGGTATTGTAGACAATTTTGATGACGTTTTGCCATCTTGCCCAGCTCGGCTAGCATGGAGTGGCGCCTTGCTGGACACCGACCTTACGTAAAGTAGAGGCTGGAAGTCCCAAGCCTCCCAAGCCCCCCAAGACCTCTAAGATAAGGACGCAACCCCGCCGCCTCACACCGAGCTCCTTGCCACGGCTAGGAGTGCTTATTGACCCCGCAGCCGGCCGTATGCAAATGATGGCGTTAAAAGCATCTCGCGCTGTGAAGGGGCCAGGCTTTCAGCAGCTGCCCAGGGGATGGTTTTAGAGGGCGACCGCCTAACGAGGGCCAGCAGAAGTAACGTCTTCTTCTTCAAAGAAGCTTGTGTAACTAACCCAATCAGACAGCTGCCCAGGAGCTAACCTCAGTGCTAGGAAGGAGCGGGAGGGAATTGAGGGGGTGGTTCCTGCTAAGGCCCTGAAATAATAATAAGACAGGCAGGAGAGTCTGACACATGGTGGCGGAAAAGCTGCAGGTGCAAATAGGGAATGTGGTCTCGTGCGAGCAACTTGTGCATGCTCGCTGTGTGTGAGTGTGCGCTTCCTAGGTACGGCGCGCTGCAGACAGTCAAAAGGGTTGCTCCCTTTCATTAAAAGTTAATCCCCGGCTGCAGGCTATTAGAAAGCAACTAACCGCGCTCTACTCACCCTACCCAGGTCTACCGGTGAGTCTCGCCGCTGCTCCCGGCCTGTGGCATTGGCCGCGACGCTGACGTTCCGTCGACAGCGCGGCAGCCGATCAGTGAGCTCAGCGGCTCTGAGCAGGGCGTTCTGTCTACAAGACCTTTTTAAGGAGCCAGCAAAAAAGTGAAGAGAAAGGAAAGCACAAAAGCACCTTGTCTTACTAAGCACTGGAAAGGGCAGCCGGCAACCAGACGTCAACGTAGAAAAGCAGCAAGTGAGAGGCCTGTCTCTGCCTACGGCCACACCATCCTGAACACGCCCGATCTCGTCTGATCTTGGAAGCTAAGCAGGGTTGGGCCTGGTTAGTACTTGGATGGGAGACCGCCTGGGAATACCAGGTGCTGTAGGCTTTTGCTTTTTCTTACTTCCACCAGCAGTGGTCACTCTCCTCTATGCCTTTTTTCCATTCCTTTTATTCACAAGCGCACACATGCTCCTTTCTTCTTTTCATTTGCTTTCTCTCTTGCGCTATTTAATCCTTGCAAAATACCAGCATCCTTCTCATCACCGTGGACCTCCAGCATTGTTGCTTATTTACTTTTAATACTAGGCTTCTTTTCACCAGGACCAGCGACTCCCGCATGACTGGAGGCAACCACCGCTGACCTGGAGGCAACCACCGGTAACCTGGAGGCCAGTTTACAGCACAACCCAAGCAAAACACCTTTGCAGGCCACACGACCCCCCCGAAGAGCAGCTCAAATTCACTCGCAACCATCTCACCCTCTTCCTTCATTCACTCCTGGGCGTTTCGCTCCACCCCAAGTTGCGGGTCCAGCTTGCTCTTTCTGTCACATCCCCGCGATGAACGGTTTAGCCTGCAGGAGACCCTGCGCCGAGCCATTTTTAAACACATCTGATGCGGCAGGTGTTTCATTGCTCAACAAACAACACCTATAGGGACGGCACAGCCTATGCATCGGTCCTTCGGAGACCGCCCCACGCGAGCCTGAGGAAGGCTGGCCGGGCGATGGGCCAAGCAGCGTCTACTGGCCATACCACCTTGGATACGTCCGATCTCGGAAGCAAAGCAGAGATGGGTTCGGAAATACTTGGTTGGGACACCTCCTGAGAACACCAGGTATTGTAGACAATTTTGATGACGTTTTGCCATCTTGCCCAGCTCGGCTAGCATTGAGTGGCGCCTTGCTGGACACCGACCTTACGTAAAGTAGAGGCTGGAAGTCCCAAGCATCCCAAGCCCCCCAAGACCTCTAAGATAAGGACGCAACCCCGCCGCCTCTACCAGGCCTCACACCGAGCTCCTTGCCACGGCTAGGAGTGCTTATTGACCCCGCAGCCGGCCGTATGCAAATGATGGCGTTAAAAGCATCTCGCGCTGTGAAGGGGCCAGGCTTTCAGCAGCTGCCCAGGGGATGGTTTTAGAGGGCGACCGCCTAACGAGGGCCAGCAGAAGTAACGTCTTCTTCTTCAAAGAATCTTGTGTAACTAACCCAATCAGACAGCTGCCCAGGAGCTAACCTCAGTGCTAGGAAGGAGCGGGAGGGAATTGAGGGGGTGGTTCCTGCTAAGGCCCTGAAATAATAATAAGACAGGCAGGAGAGTCTGACGCATGGTGGCGGAAAAGCTGCAGGTGCAAATAGGGAATGTGGTCTCGTGCGAGCAACTTGTGCATGCTCGCTGTGTGTGAGTGTGCGCTTCCTAGGTACGGCGCGCTGCAGACAGTCAAAAGGGTTGCTCCCTTTCATTAAAAGTTAATCCCCGGCTGCAGGCTATTAGAAAGCAACTAACCGCGCTCTACTCACCCTACCCAGGTCTACCGGTGAGTCTTGCCGCTGCTCCCGGCCTGTGGCATTGGCCGCGACGCTGACGTTCCGTCGACAGCGCGGAAGCCGATCAGTGAGCTCAGCGGCTCTGAGCGTGGCGTTCTGTCTACAAGACCTTTTAAAGGAGCCAGCAAAAAAGTGAAGAGAAAGGAAAGCACAAAAGCACCTTGTCTTACTAAGCACTGGAAAGGGCAGCCGGCAACCGGACGTCAAAGTGGAAAAGCAGCAAGTGAGAGGCCTGTCTCTGCCTACGGCCACACCACCCTGAACACACCCGATCTTGTCTGATCTCGGAAGCTAAGCAGGGTTGGGCCTGGTTAGTACTTGGATGGGAGGCTGCCTGGGAATACCAGGTGCTGTAGGCTTTTGCTTTTTCTTACTTCCACCAGCAGGGGTCAGTCTCCTCTATGCCTTTTTTCCATTCCTTTTTTCACAAGCGCACACATGCTCCTTTCTTCTTTTCATTTGCTTTCTCTCTTGCGCTATTTAATCCTTGCAAAATACCAGCATCCTTCTCATCACCGTGGGCCTCCAGCATTGTTGCTTATTTACTTTTAATACTAGGCTTCTTTTCACCAGGACCAGCGACTCCCGCATGACTGGAGGCAACCACCGCTGACCTGGAGGCAACCACCGGTAACCTGGAGGCCAGTTTACAGCACAACCCAAGCAAAACACCTTTGCAGGCCACACGACCCCCCCGAAGAGCAGCTCAAATTCACTCGCAATCATCTCACCCTCTTCCTTCATTCACTCCTGGGCGTTTCGCTCCACCCCAAGTTGCGGGTCCAGCTTGCTCTTTCTGTCACATCCCCGCGATGAACGGTTTAGCCTGCAGGAGACCCTGCGCCGAGCCATTTTTAAACACATCTGATGCGGCAGGTGTTTCATTGCTCAACAAACAACACCTATAGGGACGGCACAGCCTATGCATCGGTCCTTCGGCGACCGCCCCAGAACGGCCAGAGTTCTCGTCCCCACGCGAGCCTGAGGAAGGCTGGCCGGGCGATGGGCCAAGCAGCGTCTACTGGCCATACCACCTTGGATACATCCGATCTCGGAAGCAAAGCAGAGATGGGTTCGGAAATACTTGGTTGGGACACCTCCTGAGAACACCAGGTATTGTAGACAATTTTGATGACGTTTTGCCATCTTGCCCAGCTCGGCTAGCATTGAGTGGCGCCTTGCTGGACACCGACCTTACGTAAAGTAGAGGCTGGAAGTCCCAAGCCTCCCAAGCCCCCCAAGACCTCTAAGATAAGGACGCAACCCCGCCGCCTCTACCAGGCCTCACACCGAGCTCCTTGCCACGGCTAGGAGTGCTTATTGACCCCGCAGCCGGCCGTATGCAAATGATGGCGTTAAAAGCATCTCGAGCTGTGAAGGGGCCAGGCTTTCAGCAGCTGCCCAGGGGATGGTTTTAGAGGGCGACCGCCTAACGAGGGCCAGCAGAAGTAACGTCTTCTTCTTCAAAGAAGCTTGTGTAACTAACCCAATCAGACAGCTGCCCAGGAGCTAACCTCAGTGCTAGGAAGGAGCGGGAGGGAATTGAGGGGGTGGTTCCTGCTAAGGCCCTGAAATAATAATAAGACAGGCAGGAGAGTCTGACGCATGGTGGCGGAAAAGCTGCAGGTGCAAATAGGGAATGTGGTCTCGTGCGAGCAACTTGTGCATGCTCGCTGTGTGTGAGTGTGCGCTTCCTAGGTACGGCGCGCTGCAGACAGTCAAAAGGGTTGCTCCCTTTCATTAAAAGTTAATCCCCGGCTGCAGGCTATTAGAAAGCAACTAACCGCGCTCTACTCACCCTACCCAGGTCTACCGGTGAGTCTCGCCGCTGCTCCCGGCCTGTGGCATTGGCCGCGACGCTGACGTTCCGTCGACAGCGCGGCAGCCGATCAGTGAGCTCAGCGGCTCTGAGCGGGGCGTTCTGTCTACAAGACCTTTTTAAGGAGCCAGCAAAAAAGTGAAGAGAAAGGAAAGCACAAAAGCACCTTGTCTTACTAAGCACTGGAAAGGGCAGGGGGCAACCGGACGTCAAAGTGGAAAAGCAGCAAGTGAGAGGCCTTTCTCTGTCTACGGCCACACCACCCTGAACACGTCTGATCTTGGAAGCTAAGCAGGGTCAGGCCTGGTTAGTACTTGGATGGGAGACTGCCTGGGAATACCAGGTGCTGTAGGCTTTTGCTTTTTCTTACTTCCACCAGCAGGGGTCACTCTCCTCTATGCCTTTTTTCCATTCCTTTTTTCACAAGCGCACACATGCTCCTTTCTTCTTTTCATTTGCTTTCTCTCTTGCGCTATTTAATCCTTGCAAAATACCAGCATCCTTCCCATCACCGTGGACCTCCAGCATTGTTGCTTATTTACTTTTAATACTAGGCTTCTTTTCACCAGGACCAGCGACTCCCGCATGACTGGAGGCAACCACCGCTGACCTGGAGGCAACCACTGGTAACCTGGAGGCCAGTTTACAGCACAACCCAAGCAAAACACCTTTGCAGGCCACACGACCCCCCCGAAGAGCAGCTCAAATTCACTCGCAACCATCTCACCCTCTTCCTTCATTCACTCCTGGGCGTTTCACTCCACCCCAAGTTGCGGGTCCAGCTTGCTCTTTCTGTCACATCCCCGCGATGAACGGTTTAGCCTGCAGGAGACCCTGCGCCGAGCGATTTTTAAACACATCTGATGCGGCAGGTGTTTCATTGCTCAACAAACAACACCTATAGGGACGGCACAGCCTATGCATCGGTCCTTCGGAGACCGCCCCAGAACGGCCAGAGTTCTCGTCCCCACGCGAGCCTGAGGAAGGCTGGCCGGGCGATGGGCCAAGCAGCGTCTACTGGCCATACCACCTTGGATACGTCTGATCTCGGAAGCAAAGCAGAGATGGGTTCGGAAATACTTGGTTGGGACACCTCCTGAGAACACCAGGTATTGTAGACAATTTTGATGACGTTTTGCCATCTTGCCCAGCTCGGCTAGCATTGAGTGGCGCCTTGCTGGACACCGACCTTACGTAAAGTAGAGGCTGGAAGTCCCAAGCCTCCCAAGCCCCCCAAGACCTCTAAGATAAGGACGCAACCCCGCCGCCTCTACCAGGCCTCACACCGAGCTCCTTGCCACGGCTAGGAGTGCTTATTGACCCCGCAGCCGGCCGTATGCAAATGATGGCGTTAAAAGCATCTCGCGCTGTGAAGGGGCCAGGCTTTCAGCAGCTGCCCAGGGGATGGTTTTAGAGGGCGACCGCCTAACGAGGGCCAGCAGAAGTAACGTCTTCTTCTTCAAAGAAGCTTGTGTAACTAACCCAATCAGACAGCTGCCCAGGAGCTAACCTCAGTGCTAGGAAGGAGCGGGAGGGAATTGAGGGGGTGGTTCCTGCTAAGGCCCTGAAATAATAATAAGACAGGCAGGAGAGTCTGACGCATGGTGGCGGAAAAGCTGCAGGTGCAAATAGGGAATGTGGTCTCGTGCGAGCAACTTGTGCATGCTCGCTGTGTGTGAGTGTGCGCTTCCTAGGTACGGCGCGCTGCAGACAGTCAAAAGGGTTGCTCCCTTTCATTAAAAGTTAATCCCCGGCTGCAGGCTATTAGAAAGCAACTAACCGAGCTCTACTCACCCTACCCAGGTCTACCGGTGAGTCTCGCCGCTGCTCCCGGCCTGTGGCATTGGCCGCGACGCTGACGTTCCGTCGACAGAGCGGCAGCCGATCAGTGAGCTCAGCGGCTCTGAGCGGGGCGTTCTGTCTACAAGACCTTTTTAAGGAGCCAGCAAAAAAGTGAAGAGAAAGGAAAGCACAAAAGCACCTTATCTTACTAAGCACTGGAAAGGGCAGCCGGCAACCGGACGTCAAAGTAGAAAAGCAGCAAGTGAGAGGCCTGTCTCTGCCTACAGCCACACCACCCTGAACACGCCCGATCTCGTCTGATCTTGGAAGCTAAGCAGGGTCAGGCCTGGTTAGTACTTGGATGGGAGACCGCCTGGGAATACAAGGTGCTGTAGGCTTTTGCTTTTTCTTACTTCCACCAGCAGGGGTCACTCTCCTCTATGCCTTTTTTCCATTCCTTTTTTCACAAGCGCACACATGCTCCTTTCTTCTTTTCATTTGCTTTCTCTCTTGCGCTATTTAATCCTTGCAAAATACCAGCATCCTTCTCATCACCGTGGACCTCCAGCATTGTTGCTTATTTACTTTTAATACTAGGCTTCTTTTCACCAGGACCAGCGACTCCCACATGACTGGAGGCAACCACCGCTGACCTGGAGGCAACCACTGGTAACCTGGAGGCCAGTTTACAGCACAACCCAAGCAAAACACCTTTGCAGGCCACACGACCCCCCCGAAGAGCAGCTCAAATTCACTCGCAACCATCTCACCCTCTTCCTTCATTCACTCCTGGGCGTTTCGCTCCACCCCAAGTTGCGGGTCCAGCTTGCTCTTTCTGTCACATCCCCGCGATGAACGGTTTAGCCTGCAGGAGACCCTGCGCCGAGCCATTTTTAAACACATCTGATGCGGCAGGTGTTTCATTGCTCAACAAACAACACCTATAGGGACGGCACAGCCTATGCATCGGTCCTTCGGAGACCGCCCCAGAACGGCCAGAGTTCTCGTCCCCACGCGAGCCTGAGGAAGGCTGGCCGGGCGATGGGCCAAGCAGCGTCTACTGGCCATACCACCTTGGATACGTCCGATCTCAGAAGCAAAGCAGAGATGGGTTCGGAAATACTTGGTTGGGACACCTCCTGAGAACACCAGGTATTGTAGACAATTTTGATGACGTTTTGCCATCTTGCCCAGCTTGGCTAGCATTGAGTGGCGCCTTGCTGGACACCGACCTTACGTAAAGTAGAGGCTGGAAGTCCCAAGCATCCCAAGCCCCCCAAGACCTCTAAGATAAGGACGCAACCCCGCCGCCTCTACCAGGCCTCACACCGAGCTCCTTGCCACGGCTAGGAGTGCTTATTGACCCCGCAGCCGGCCGTATGCAAATGATGGCGTTAAAAGCATCTCGCGCTGTGAAGGGGCCAGGCTTTCAGCAGCTGCCCAGGGGATGGTTTTAGAGGGCGACCGCCTAACGAGGGCCAGCAGAAGTAACGTCTTCTTCTTCAAAGAAGCTTGTGTAACTAACCCAATCAGACAGCTGCCCAGGAGCTAACCTCAGTGCTAGGAAGGAGCGGGAGGGAATTGAGGGGGTGGTTCCTGCTAAGGCCCTGAAATAATAATAAGACAGGCAGGAGAGTCTGACGCATGGTGGCGGAAAAGCTGCAGGTGCAAATAGGGAATGTGGTCTCGTGCGAGCAACTTGTGCATGCTCGCTGTGTGTGAGTGTGCGCTTCCTAGGTACGGCGCGCTGCAGACAGTCAAAAGGGTTGCTCCCTTTCATTAAAAGTTAATCCCCGGCTGCAGGCTATTAGAAAGCAACTAACCGCGCTCTACTCACCCTACCCAGGTCTACCGGTGAGTCTCGCCGCTGCTCCCGGCCTGTGGCATTGGCCGCGACGCTGACGTTCCGTCGACAGCGCGGCAGCCGATCAGTGAGCTCAGCGACTCTGAGCGGGGCGTTCTGTCTACAAGACCTTTTTAAGGAGCCAGCAAAAAAGTGAAGAGAAAAGAAAGCACAAAAGCACCTTGTCTTACTAAGCACTGGAAAGGGCAGCCGGCAACCGGACGTCAAAGTGGAAAAGCAGCAAGTGAGAGGCCTGTCTCTGCCTACGGCCACACCACCCTGAACACGGCCGATCTCGTCTGATCTTGGAAGCTAAGCAGGGTTGGGCCTGGTTAGTACTTGGATGGGAGACCGCCTGGGAATACCAGGTGCTGTAGGCTTTTGCCTTTTCTTACTTCCACCAGCAGGGGTCACTCTCCTCTATGCCTTTTTTCCATTCCTTTTTTCACAAGCGCACACATGCTCCTTTCTTCTTTTCATTTGCTTTCTCTCTTGCGCTATTTAATCCTTGCAAAATACCAGCATCCTTCTCATCACCGTGGGCCTCCAGCATTGTTGCTTATTTACTTTTAATA
>NW_027362764.1:691377224-691384724 GCF_046119375.1 Phyllobates terribilis
CAGGTCTACCGGTGAGTCTCGCCGCTGCTCCCGGCCTGTGGCATTGGCCGCGACGCTGACGTTCCGTCGACAGCGCGGCAGCCGATCAGTGAGCTCAGCGGCTCTGAGCGGGGCGTTCTGTCTACAAGACCTTTTTAAGGAGCCAGCAAAAAAGTGAAGAGAAAAGAAAGCACAAAAGCACCTTGTCTTACTAAGCACTGGAAAGGGCAGCCGGCAACCGGACGTCAAAGTGGAAAAGCAGCAAGTGAGAGGCCTGTCTCTGCCTACGGCCACACCACCCTGAACACGCCCGATCTCGTCTGATCTCGGAAGCTAAGCAGGGTTGGGCCTGGTTAGTACTTGGATGGGAGACTGCCTGGGAATACCAGGTGCTGTAGTCTTTTCTTACTTCCACCAGCAGGGGTCACTCTCCTCTATGCCTTTTTTCCATTCCTTTTTTCACAAGCGCACACATGCTCCTTTCTTCTTTTCATTTGCTTTCTCTCTTGCGCTATTTAATCCTTGCAAAATACCAGCATCCTTCTCATCACCGTGGGCCTCCAGCATTGTTGCTTATTTACTTTTAATACTAGGCTTCTTTTCACCAGGACCAGCGACTCCCGCATGACTGGAGGCAACCACCGCTGACCTGGAGGCAACCACCGGTAACCTGGAGGCCAGTTTACAGCACAACCCAAGCAAAACACCTTTGCAGGCCACACGACCCCCCCGAAGAGCAGCTCAAATTCACTCGCAACCATCTCACCCTCTTCCTTCATTCACTCCTGGGCGTTTCGCTCCACCCCAAGTTGCGGGTCCAGCTTGCTCTTTCTGTCACATCCCCGCGATGAACGGTTTAGCCTGCAGGAGACCCTGCGCCGAGCCATTTTTAAACACATCTGATGCGGCAGGTGTTTCATTGCTCAACAAACAACACCTATAGGGACGGCACAGCCTATGCATCGGTCCTTCGGAGACCGCCCCAGAACGGCCAGAGTTCTCGTCCCCACGCGAGCCTGAGGAAGGCTGGCCGGGCGATGGGCCAAGCAGCGTCTACTGGCCATACCACCTTGGATACGTCCGATCTCGGAAGCAAAGCAGAGATGGGTTCGGAAATACTTGGTTGGGACACCTCCTGAGAACACCAGGTATTGTAGACAATTTTGATGACGTTTTGCCATCTTGCCCAGCTCGGCTAGCATTGAGTGGCGCCTTGCTGGACACCGACCTTACGTAAAGTAGAGGCTGGAAGTCCCAAGCATCCCAAGCCCCCCAAGACCTCTAAGATAAGGACGCAACCCCGCCGCCTCTACCAGGCCTCACACCGAGCTCCTTGCCACGGCTAGGAGTGCTTATTGACCCCGCAGCCGGCCGTATGCAAATGATGGCGTTAAAAGCATCTCGCGCTGTGAAGGGGCCAGGCTTTCAGCAGCTGCCCAGGGGATGGTTTTAGAGGGCGACCGCCTAACGAGGGCCAGCAGAAGTAACGTCTTCTTCTTCAAAGAATCTTGTGTAACTAACCCAATCAGACAGCTGCCCAGGAGCTAACCTTAGTGCTAGGAAGGAGCGGGAGGGAATTGAGGGGGTGGTTCCTGCTAAGGCCCTGAAATAATAATAAGACAGGCAGGAGAGTCTGACGCATGGTGGCGGAAAAGCTGCAGGTGCAAATAGGGAATGTGGTCTCGTGCGAGCAACTTGTGCATGCTCGCTGTGTGTGAGTGTGCGCTTCCTAGGTACGGCGCGCTGCAGACAGTCAAAAGGGTTGCTCCCTTTCATTAAAAGTTAATCCCCGGCTGCAGGCTATTAGAAAGCAACTAACCGCGCTCTACTCACCCTACCCAGGTCTACCGGTGAGTCTCGCCGCTGCTCCCGGCCTGTGGCATTGGCCGCGACGCTGACGTTCCGTCGACAGCGCGGCAGCCGATCAGTGAGCTCAGCGGCTCTGAGCGGGGCGTTCTGTCTACAAGACCTTTTTAAGGAGCCAGCAAACAAGTGAAGAGAAAGGAAAGCACAAAAGCACCTTGTCTTACTAAGCACTGGAAAGGGCAGCCGGCAACCGGACGTCAAAGTGGAAAAGCAGCAAGTGAGAGGCCTGTCTCTGCCTACGGCCACACCACCCTGAACACACCTGATCTCGTCTGATCTCGGAAGCTAAGCAGGGTCGGGCCTGGTTAGTACTTGGATGGGAGACCGCCTGGGAATACCAGGTGCTGTAGGCTTTTGCCTTTTCTTACTTCCACCAGCAGGGGTCACTCTCCTCTATGCCTTTTTTCCATTCCTTTTTTCACAAGCGCACACATGCTCCTTTCTTCTTTTCATTTGCTTTCTCTCTTGCGCTATTTAATCCTTGCAAAATACCAGCATCCTTCTCATCACCGTGGGCCTCCAGCATTGTTGCTTATTTACTTTTAATACTAGGCTTCTTTTCACCAGGACCAGCGACTCCCGCATGACTGGAGGCAACCACCGCTGACCTGGAGGCAACCACCGGTAACCTGGAGGCCAGTTTACAGCACAACCCAAGCAAAACACCTTTGCAGGCCACACGACCCCCCCGAAGAGCAGCTCAAATTCACTCGCAACCATCTCACCCTCTTCCTTCATTCACTCCTGGGCGGTTCGCTCCACCCCAAGTTGCGGGTCCAGCTTGCTCTTTCTGTCACATCCCCGCGATGAACGGTTTAGCCTGCAGGAGACCCTGCGCCGAGCCATTTTTAAACACATCTGATGCGGCAGGTGTTTCATTGCTCAACAAACAACACCTATAGGGACGGCACAGCCTATGCATCGGTCCTTCGGAGACCGCCCCAGAACGGCCAGAGTTCTCGTCCCCACGCGAGCCTGAGGAAGGCTGGCCGGGCGATGGGCCAAGCAGCGTCTACTGGCCATACCACCTTGGATACGTCCGATCTCGGAAGCAAAGCAGAGATGGGTTCGGAAATACTTGGTTGGGACACCTCCTGAGAACACCAGGTATTGTAGACAATTTTGATGACGTTTTGCCATCTTGCCCAGCTCGGCTAGCATTGAGTGGCGCCTTGCTGGACACCGACCTTACGTAAAGTAGAGGCTGGAAGTCCCAAGCATCCCAAGCCCCCCAAGACCTCTAAGATAAGGACGCAACCCCGCCGCCTCTACCAGGCCTCACACCGAGCTCCTTGCCACGGCTAGGAGTGCTTATTGACCCCGCAGCCGGCCGTATGCAAATGATGGCGTTAAAAGCATCTCGCGCTGTGAAGGGGCCAGGCTTTCAGCAGCTGCCCAGGGGATGGTTTTAGAGGGCGACCGCCTAACGAGGGCCAGCAGAAGTAACGTCTTCTTCTTCAAAGAATCTTGTGTAACTAACCCAATCAGACAGCTGCCCAGGAGCTAACCTCAGTGCTAGGAAGGAGCGGGAGGGAATTGAGGGGGTGGTTCCTGCTAAGGCCCTGAAATAATAATAAGACAGGCAGGAGAGTCTGACGCATGGTGGCGGAAAAGCTGCAGGTGCAAATAGGGAATGTGGTCTCGTGCGAGCAACTTGTGCATGCTCGCTGTGTGTGAGTGTGCGCTTCCTAGGTACGGCGCGCTGCAGACAGTCAAAAGGGTTGCTCCCTTTCATTAAAAGTTAATCCCCGGCTGCAGGCTATTAGAAAGCAACTAACCGCGCTCTACTCACCCTACCCAGGTCTACCGGTGAGTCTCGCCGCTGCTCCCGGCCTGTGGCATTGGCCGCGACGCTGACGTTCCGTCGACAGCGCGGCAGCCGATCAGTGAGCTCAGCAGCTCTGAGCGGGGCGTTCTGTCTACAAGACCTTTTTAAGGAGCCAGCAAACAAGTGAAGAGAAAGGAAAGCACAAAAGCACCTTGTCTTACTAAGCACTGGAAAGGGCAGCCGGCAACCGGACGTCAAAGTGGAAAAGCAGCAAGTGAGAGGCCTGTCTCTGCCTACGGCCACACCACCCTGAACACACCTGATCTCGTCTGATCTCGGAAGCTAAGCAGGGTTGGGCCTGGTTAGTACTTAGATGGGAGACCGCCTGGGAATACCAGGTGCTGTAGGCTTTTGCCTTTTCTTACTTCCACCAGCAGGGGTCACTCTCCTCTATGCCTTTTTTCCATTCCTTTTTTCACAAGCGCACACATGCTCCTTTCTTCTTTTCATTTGCTTTCTCTCTTGCGCTATTTAATCCTTGCAAAATACCAGCATCCTTCTCATCACCGTGGGCCTCCAGCATTGTTGCTTATTTACTTTTAATACTAGGCTTCTTTTCACCAGGACCAGCGACTCCCGCATGACTGGAGGCAACCACCGCTGACCTGGAGGCAACCACCGGTAACCTGGAGGCCAGTTTACAGCACAACCCAAGCAAAACACCTTTGCAGGCCACACGACCCCCCCGAAGAGCAGCTCAAATTCACTCGCAACCATCTCACCCTCTTCCTTCATTCACTCCTGGGCGTTTCGCTCCACCCCAAGTTGCGGGTCCAGCTTGCTCTTTCTGTCACATCCCCGCGATGAACGGTTTAGCCTGCAGGAGACCCTGCGCCGAGCCATTTTTAAACACATCTGATGCGGCAGGTGTTTCATTGCTCAACAAACAACACCTATAGGGACGGCACAGCCTATGCATCGGTCCTTCGGAGACCGCCCCAGAACGGCCAGAGTTCTCGTCCCCACGCGAGCCTGAGGAAGGCTGGCCGGGCGATGGGCCAAGCAGCGTCTACTGGCCATACCACCTTGGATACGTCCGATCTCGGAAGCAAAGCAGAGATGGGTTCGGAAATACTTGGTTGGGACACCTCCTGAGAACACCAGGTATTGTAGACAATTTTGATGACGTTTTGCCATCTTGCCCAGCTCGGCTAGCATTGAGTGGCGCCTTGCTGGACACCGACCTTACGTAAAGTAGAGGCTGGAAGTCCCAAGCATCCCAAGCCCCCCAAGACCTCTAAGATAAGGACGCAACCCCGCCGCCTCTACCAGGCCTCACACCGAGCTCCTTGCCACGGCTAGGAGTGCTTATTGACCCCGCAGCCGGCCGTATGCAAATGATGGCGTTAAAAGCATCTCGCGCTGTGAAGGGGCCAGGCTTTCAGCAGCTGCCCAGGGGATGGTTTTAGAGGGCGACCGCCTAACGAGGGCCAGCAGAAGTAACGTCTTCTTCTTCAAAGAATCTTGTGTAACTAACCCAATCAGACAGCTGCCCAGGAGCTAACCTCAGTGCTAGGAAGGAGCGGGAGGGAATTGAGGGGGTGGTTCCTGCTAAGGCCCTGAAATAATAATAAGACAGGCAGGAGAGTCTGACGCATGGTGGCGGAAAAGCTGCAGGTGCAAATAGGGAATGTGGTCTCGTGCGAGCAACTTGTGCATGCTCGCTGTGTGTGAGTGTGCGCTTCCTAGGTACGGCGCGCTGCAGACAGTCAAAAGGGTTGCTCCCTTTCATTAAAAGTTAATCCCCGGCTGCAGGCTATTAGAAAGCAACTAACCGCGCTCTACTCACCCTACCCAGGTCTACCGGTGAGTCTCGCCGCTGCTCCCGGCCTGTGGCATTGGCCGCGACGCTGACGTTCCGTCGACAGCGCGGCAGCCGATCAGTGAGCTCAGCGGCTCTGAGCGGGGCGTTCTGTCTACAAGACCTTTTTAAGGAGCCAGCAAACAAGTGAAGAGAAAGGAAAGCACAAAAGCACCTTGTCTTACTAAGCACTGGAAAGGGCAGCCGGCAACCGGACGTCAAAGTGGAAAAGCAGCAAGTGAGAGGCCTGTCTCTGCCTACGGCCACACCACCCTGAACACGCCTGATCTCGTCTGATCTCGGAAGCTAAGCAGGGTCGGGCCTGGTTAGTACTTGGATGGGAGACCGCCTGGGAATACCAGGTGCTGTAGGCTTTTGCCTTTTCTTACTTCCACCAGCAGGGGTCACTCTCCTCTATGCCTTTTTTCCATTCCTTTTTTCACAAGCGCACACATGCTCCTTTCTTCTTTTCATTTGCTTTCTCTCTTGCGCTATTTAATCCTTGCAAAATACCAGCATCCTTCTCATCACCGTGGGCCTCCAGCATTGTTGCTTATTTACTTTTAATACTAGGCTTCTTTTCACCAGGACCAGCGACTCCCGCATGACTGGAGGCAACCACCGCTAACCTGGAGGCAACCACCGCTAACCTGGAGGCCAGTTTACAGCACAACCCAAGCAAAACACCTTTGCAGGCCACACGACCCCCCCGAAGAGCAGCTCAAATTCACTCGCAACCATCTCACCCTCTTCCTTCATTCACTCCTGGGCGTTTCGCTCCACCCCAAGTTGCGGGTCCAGCTTGCTCTTTCTGTCACATCCCCGCGATGAACGGTTTAGCCTGCAGGAGACCCTGCGCCGAGCCATTTTTAAACACATCTGATGCGGCAGGTGTTTCATTGCTCAACAAACAACACCTATAGGGACGGCACAGCCTATGCATCGGTCCTTCGGAGACCGCCCCAGAACGGCCAGAGTTCTCGTCCCCACGCGAGCCTGAGGAAGGCTGGCCGGGCGATGGGCCAAGCAGCGTCTACTGGCCATACCACCTTGGATACGTCCGATCTCGGAAGCAAAGCAGAGATGGGTTCGGAAATACTTGGTTGGGACACCTCCTGAGAACACCAGGTATTGTAGACAATTTTGATGACGTTTTGCCATCTTGCCCAGCTCGGCTAGCATTGAGTGGCGCCTTGCTGGACACCGACCTTACGTAAAGTAGAGGCTGGAAGTCCCAAGCATCCCAAGCCCCCCAAGACCTCTAAGATAAGGACGCAACCCCGCCGCCTCTACCAGGCCTCACACCGAGCTCCTTGCCACGGCTAGGAGTGCTTATTGACCCCGCAGCCGGCCGTATGCAAATGATGGCGTTAAAAGCATCTCGCGCTGTGAAGGGGCCAGGCTTTCAGCAGCTGCCCAGGGGATGGTTTTAGAGGGCGACCGCCTAACGAGGGCCAGCAGAAGTAACGTCTTCTTCTTCAAAGAATCTTGTGTAACTAACCCAATCAGACAGCTGCCCAGGAGCTAACCTCAGTGCTAGGAAGGAGCGGGAGGGAATTGAGGGGGTGGTTCCTGCTAAGGCCCTGAAATAATAATAAGACAGGCAGGAGAGTCTGACGCATGGTGGCGGAAAAGCTGCAGGTGCAAATAGGGAATGTGGTCTCGTGCGAGCAACTTGTGCATGCTCGCTGTGTGTGAGTGTGCGCTTCCTAGGTACGGCGCGCTGCAGACAGTCAAAAGGGTTGCTCCCTTTCATTAAAAGTTAATCCCCGGCTGCAGGCTATTAGAAAGCAACTAACCGCGCTCTACTCACCCTACCCAGGTCTACCGGTGAGTCTCGCCGCTGCTCCCGGCCTGTGGCATTGGCCGCGACGCTGACGTTCCGTCGACAGCGCGGCAGCCGATCAGTGAGCTCAGCGGCTCTGAGCGGGGCGTTCTGTCTACAAGACCTTTTTAAGGAGCCAGCAAAAAAGTGAAGAGAAAAGAAAGCACAAAAGCACCTTGTCTTACTAAGCACTGGAAAGGG
>NW_027362764.1:691397224-691439724 GCF_046119375.1 Phyllobates terribilis
ATCCCCGGCTGCAGGCTATTAGAAAGCAACTAACCGCGCTCTACTCACCCTACCCAGGTCTACCGGTGAGTCTCGCCGCTGCTCCCGGCCTGTGGCATTGGCCGCGACGCTGACGTTCCGTCGACAGCGCGGAAGCCGATCAGTGAGCTCAGCGGCTCTGAGCGGGGCGTTCTGTCTACAAGACCTTTTTAAGGAGCCAGCAAAAAAGTGAAGAGAAAAGAAAGCACAAAAGCACCTTGTCTTACTAAGCACTGGAAAGGGCAGCCGGCAACCGGACGTCAAAGTGGAAAAGCAGCAAGTGAGAGGCCTGTCTCTGCCTACGGCCACACCACCCTGAACACGCCCGATCTCGTCTGATCTCGGAAGCTAAGCAAGGTCAGGCCTGGTTAGTACTTGGATGGGAGACTGCCTGGGAATACCAGGTGCTGTAGGCTTTTGCTTTTTCTTACTTCCACCAGCAGGGGTCACTCTCCTCTATGCCTTTTTTCCATTCCTTTTTTCACAAGCGCACACATGCTCTTTTCTTCTTTTCATTTGCTTTCTCTCTTGCGCTATTTAATCCTTGCAAAATACCAGCATCCTTCTCATCACCGTGGGCCTCCAGCATTGTTGCTTATTTACTTTTAATACTAGGCTTCTTTTCACCAGGACCAGCGACTCCCGCATGACTGGAGGCAACCACCGCTGACCTGGAGGCAACCACCGGTAACCTGGAGGCCAGTTTACAGCACAACCCAAGCAAAACACCTTTGCAGGCCACACGACCCCCCCGAAGAGCAGCTCAAATTCACTCGCAACCATCTCACCCTCTTCCTTCATTCACTCCTGGGCGTTTCGCTCCACCCCAAGTTGCGGGTCCAGCTTGCTCTTTCTGTCACATCCCCGCGATGAACGGTTTAGCCTGCAGGAGACCCTGCGCCGAGCCATTTTTAAACACATCTGATGCGGCAGGTGTTTCATTGCTCAACAAATAACACCTATAGGGACGGCACAGCCTATGCATCGGTCCTTCGGAGACCGCCCCAGAACAGCCAGAGTTCTCGTCCCCACGCGAGCCTGAGGAAGGCTGGCCGGGCGATGGGCCAAGCAGCGTCTACTGGCCATACCACCTTGGATACGTCCGATCTCGGAAGCAAAGCAGAGATGGGTTTGGAAATACTTGGTTGGGACACCTCCTGAGAACACCAGGTATTGTAGACAATTTTGATGACGTTTTGCCATCTTGCCCAGCTCGGCTAGCATTGAGTGGCGCCTTGCTGGACACCGACCTTACGTAAAGTAGAGGCTGGAAGTCCCAAGCATCCCAAGCCCCCCAAGACCTCTAAGATAAGGACGCAACCCCGCCGCCTCTACCAGGCCTCACACCGAGCTCCTTGCCACGGCTAGGAGTGCTTATTGACCCCGCAGCCGGCCGTATGCAAATGATGGCGTTAAAAGCATCTCGCGCTGTGAAGGGGCCAGGCTTTCAGCAGCTGCCCAGGGGATGGTTTTAGAGGGCGACCGCCTAACGAGGGCCAGCAGAAGTAACGTCTTCTTCTTCAAAGAATCTTGTGTAACTAACCCAATCAGACAGCTGCCCAGGAGCTAACCTCAGTGCTAGGAAGGAGCGGGAGGGAATTGAGGGGGTGGTTCCTGCTAAGGCCCTGAAATAATAATAAGACAGGCAGGAGAGTCTGACGCATGGTGGCGGAAAAGCTGCAGGTGCAAATAGGGAATGTGGTCTCGTGCGAGCAACTTGTGCATGCTCGCTGTGTGTGAGTGTGCGCTTCCTAGGTACGGCGCGCTGCAGACAGTCAAAAGGGTTGCTCCCTTTCATTAAAAGTTAATCCCCGGCTGCAGGCTATTAGAAAGCAACTAACCGCGCTCTACTCACCCTACCCAGGTCTACCGGTGAGTCTCGCCGCTGCTCCCGGCCTGTGGCATTGGCCGCGACGCTGACGTTCCGTCGACAGCGCGGCAGCCGATCAGTGAGCTCAGCAGCTCTGAGCGGGGCGTTCTGTCTACAAGACCTTTTTAAGGAGCCAGCAAAAAAGTGAAGAGAAAAGAAAGCACAAAAGCACCTTGTCTTACTAAGCACTGGAAAGGGCAGCCGGCAACCGGACGTCAAAGTGGAAAAGCAGCAAGTGAGAGGCCTGTCTCTGCCTACGGCCATACCACCCTGAACACGCCCGATCTCGTCTGATCTTGGAAGCTAAGCAGGGTCGGGCCTGGTTAGTACTTGGATGGGAGACCGCCTGGGAATACCAGGTGCTGTAGGCTTTTGCCTTTTCTTACTTCCACCAGCAGGGGTCACTCTCCTCTATGCCTTTTTTCCATTCCTTTTTTCACAAGCGCACACATGCTCCTTTCTTCTTTTCATTTGCTTTCTCTCTTGCGCTATTTAATCCTTGCAAAATACCAGCATCCTTCTCATCACCGTTGGCCTCCAGCATTGTTGCTTATTTACTTTTAATACTAGGCTTCTTTTCACCAGGACCAGCGACTCCCGCATGACTGGAGGCAACCACCGCTGACCTGGAGGCAACCACCGGTAACCTGGAGGCCAGTTTACAGCACAACCCAAGCAAAACACCTTTGCAGGCCACACGACCCCCCCGAAGAGCAGCTCAAATTCACTCGCAACCATCTCACCCTCTTCCTTCATTCACTCCTGGGCGTTTCGCTCCAGCCCAAGTTGCGGGTCCAGCTTGCTCTTTCTGTCACATCCCCGCGATGAACGGTTTAGCCTGCAGGAGACCCTGCGCCAAGCCATTTTTAAACACATCTGATGCGGCAGGTGTTTCATTGCTCAACAAACAACACCTATAGGGACGGCACAGCCTATGCATCGGTCCTTCGGAGACCGCCCCAGAACGGCCAGAGTTCTCGTCCCCACGCGAGCCTGAGGAAGGCTGGCCGGGCGATGGGCCAAGCAGCGTCTACTGGCCATACCACCTTGGATACGTCCGATCTCGGAAGCAAAGCAGAGATGGGTTCGGAAATACTTGGTTGGGACACCTCCTGAGAACACCAGGTATTGTAGACAATTTTGATGACGTTTTGCCATCTTGCCCAGCTCGGCTAGCATTGAGTGGCGCCTTGCTGGACACCGACCTTACGTAAAGTAGAGGCTGGAAGTCCCAAGCATCCCAAGCCCCCCAAGACCTCTAAGATAAGGACGCAACCCCGCCGCCTCTACCAGGCCTCACACCGAGCTCCTTGCCACGGCTAGGAGTGCTTATTGACCCCGCAGCCGGCCGTATGCAAATGATGGCGTTAAAAGCATCTCGCGCTGTGAAGGGGCCAGGCTTTCAGCAGCTGCCCAGGGGATGGTTTTAGAGGGCGACCGCCTAACGAGGGCCAGCAGAAGTAACGTCTTCTTCTTCAAAGAATCTTGTGTAACTAACCCAATCAGACAGCTGCCCAGGAGCTAACCTCAGTGCTAGGAAGGAGCGGGAGGGAATTGAGGGGGTGGTTCCTGCTAAGGCCCTGAAATAATAATAAGACAGGCAGGAGAGTCTGACGCATGGTGGCGGAAAAGCTGCAGGTGCAAATAGGGAATGTGGTCTCGTGCGAGCAACTTGTGCATGCTCGCTGTGTGTGAGTGTGCGCTTCCTAGGTACGGCGCGCTGCAGACAGTCAAAAGGGTTGCTCCCTTTCATTAAAAGTTAATCCCCGGCTGCAGGCTATTAGAAAGCAACTAACCGCGCTCTACTCACCCTACCCAGGTCTACCGGTGAGTCTCGCCGCTGCTCCCGGCCTGTGGCATTGGCCGCGACGCTGACGTTCCGTCGACAGCGCGGCAGCCGATCTGTGAGCTCAGCGGCTCTGAGCGGGGCGTTCTGTCTACAAGACCTTTTTAAGGAGCCAGCAAAAAAGTGAAGAGAAAAGAAAGCACAAAAGCACCTTGTCTTACTAAGCACTGGAAAGGGCAGCCGGCAACCGGACGTCAAAGTGGAAAAGCAGCAAGTGAGAGGCCTGTCTCTGCCTACGGCCACACCACCCTGAACACGCCCGATCTCGTCTGATCTCGGAAGCTAAGCAGGGTCGGGCCTGGTTAGTACTTGGATGGGAGACTGCCTGGGAATACCAGGTGCTGTAGGCTTTTGCCTTTTCTTACTTCCACCAGCAGGGGTCACTCTCCTCTATGCCTTTTTTCCATTCCTTTTTTCACAAGCGCACACATGCTCCTTTCTTCTTTTCATTTGCTTTCTCTCTTGCGCTATTTAATCCTTGCAAAATACCAGCATCCTTCTCATCACCATGGGCCTCCAGCATTGTTGCTTATTTACTTTTAATACTAGGCTTCTTTTCACCAGGACCAGCGACTCCCGCATGACTGGAGGCAACCACCGCTGACCTGGAGGCAACCACCGGTAACCTGGAGGCCAGTTTACAGCACAACCCAAGCAAAACACCTTTGCAGGCCACACGACCCCCCCGAAGAGCAGCTCAAATTCACTCGCAACCATCTCACCCTCTTCCTTCATTCACTCCTGGGCGTTTCGCTCCACCCCAAGTTGCGGGTCCAGCTTGCTCTTTCTGTCACATCCCCGCGATGAACGGTTTAGCCTGCAGGAGACCCTGCGCCGAGCCATTTTTAAACACATCTGATGCGGCAGGTGTTTCATTGCTCAACAAACAACACCTATAGGGACGGCACAGCCTATGCATCGGTCCTTCGGAGACCGCCCCAGAACGGCCAGAGTTCTCGTCCCCACGCGAGCCTGAGGAAGGCTGGCCGGGCGATGGGCCAAGCAGCGTCTACTGGCCATACCACCTTGGATACGTCCGATCTCGGAAGCAAAGCAGAGATGGGTTCGGAAATACTTGGTTGGGACACCTCCTGAGAACACCAGGTATTGTAGACAATTTTGATGACGTTTTGCCATCTTGCCCAGCTCGGCTAGCATTGAGTGGCGCCTTGCTGGACACCGACCTTACGTAAAGTAGAGGCTGGAAGTCCCAAGCATCCCAAGCCCCCCAAGACCTCTAAGATAAGGACGCAACCCCGCCGCCTCTACCAGGCCTCACACCGAGCTCCTTGCCACGGCTAGGAGTGCTTATTGACCCCGCAGCCGGCCGTATGCAAATGATGGCGTTAAAAGCATCTCGCGCTGTGAAGGGGCCAGGCTTTCAGCAGCTGCCCAGGGGATGGTTTTAGAGGGCGACCGCCTAACGAGGGCCAGCAGAAGTAACGTCTTCTTCTTCAAAGAATCTTGTGTAACTAACCCAATCAGACAGCTGCCCAGGAGCTAACCTCAGTGCTAGGAAGGAGCGGGAGGGAATTGAGGGGGTGGTTCCTGCTAAGGCCCTGAAATAATAATAAGACAGGCAGGAGAGTCTGACGCATGGTGGCGGAAAAGCTGCAGGTGCAAATAGGGAATGTGGTCTCGTGCGAGCAACTTGTGCATGCTCGCTGTGTGTGAGTGTGCGCTTCCTAGGTACGGCGCGCTGCAGACAGTCAAAAGGGTTGCTCCCTTTCATTAAAAGTTAATCCCCGGCTGCAGGCTATTAGAAAGCAACTAACCGCGCTCTACTCACCCTACCCAGGTCTACCGGTGAGTCTCGCCGCTGCTCCCGGCCTGTGGCATTGGCCGCGACGCTGACGTTCCGTCGACAGCGCGGCAGCCGATCAGTGAGCTCAGCGGCTCTGAGCGGGGCGTTCTGTCTACAAGACCTTTTTAAGGAGCCAGCAAAAAAGTGAAGAGAAAAGAAAGCACAAAAGCACCTTGTCTTACTAAGCACTGGAAAGGGCAGCCGGCAACCGGACGTCAAAGTGGAAAAGCAGCAAGTGAGAGGCCTGTCTCTGCCTACGGCCACACCAACCTGAACACGCCCGATCTCGTCTGATCTCGGAAGCTAAGCAGGGTCAGGCCTGGTTAGTACTTGGATGGGAGACTGCCTGGGAATACCAGGTGCTGTAGGCTTTTGCTTTTTCTTACTTCCACCAGCAGGGGTCACTCTCCTCTATGCCTTTTTTCCATTCCTTTTTTCACAAGCGCACACATGCTCTTTTCTTCTTTTCATTTGCTTTCTCTCTTGCGCTATTTAATCCTTGCAAAATACCAGCATCCTTCTCATCACCGTGGGCCTCCAGCATTGTTGCTTATTTACTTTTAATACTAGGCTTCTTTTCACCAGGACCAGCGACTCCCGCATGACTGGAGGCAACCACCGCTGACCTGGAGGCAACCACCGGTAACCTGGAGGCCAGTTTACAGCACAACCCAAGCAAAACACCTTTGCAGGCCACACGACCCCCCCGAAGAGCAGCTCAAATTCACTCGCAACCATCTCACCCTCTTCCTTCATTCACTCCTGGGCGTTTCGCTCCACCCCAAGTTGCGGGTCCAGCTTGCTCTTTCTGTCACATCCCCGCGATGAACGGTTTAGCCTGCAGGAGACCCTGCGCCGAGCCGAGCCATTTTTAAACACATCTGATGCGGCAGGTGTTTCATTGCTCAACAAACAACACCTATAGGGACGGCACAGCCTATGCATCGGTCCTTCGGAGACCGCCCCAGAACAGCCAGAGTTCTCGTCCCCACGCGAGCCTGAGGAAGGCTGGCCGGGCGATGGGCCAAGCAGCGTCTACTGGCCATACCACCTTGGATACGTCCGATCTCGGAAGCAAAGCAGAGATGGGTTTGGAAATACTTGGTTGGGACACCTCCTGAGAACACCAGGTATTGTAGACAATTTTGATGACGTTTTGCCATCTTGCCCAGCTCGGCTAGCATTGAGTGGCGCCTTGCTGGACACCGACCTTACGTAAAGTAGAGGCTGGAAGTCCCAAGCATCCCAAGCCCCCCAAGACCTCTAAGATAAGGACGCAACCCCGCCGCCTCTACCAGGCCTCACACCGAGCTCCTTGCCACGGCTAGGAGTGCTTATTGACCCCGCAGCCGGCCGTATGCAAATGATGGCGTTAAAAGCATCTCGCGCTGTGAAGGGGCCAGGCTTTCAGCAGCTGCCCAGGGGATGGTTTTAGAGGGCGACCGCCTAACGAGGGCCAGCAGAAGTAACGTCTTCTTCTTCAAAGAATCTTGTGTAACTAACCCAATCAGACAGCTGCCCAGGAGCTAACCTCAGTGCTAGGAAGGAGCGGGAGGGAATTGAGGGGGTGGTTCCTGCTAAGGCCCTGAAATAATAATAAGACAGGCAGGAGAGTCTGACGCATGGTGGCGGAAAAGCTGCAGGTGCAAATAGGGAATGTGGTCTCGTGCGAGCAACTTGTGCATGCTCGCTGTGTGTGAGTGTGCGCTTCCTAGGTACGGCGCGCTGCAGACAGTCAAAAGGGTTGCTCCCTTTCATTAAAAGTTAATCCCCGGCTGCAGGCTATTAGAAAGCAACTAACCGCGCTCTACTCACCCTACCCAGGTCTACCGGTGAGTCTCGCCGCTGCTCCCGGCCTGTGGCATTGGCCGCGACGCTGACGTTCCGTCGACAGCGCGGCAGCCGATCAGTGAGCTCAGCAGCTCTGAGCGGGGCGTTCTGTCTACAAGACCTTTTTAAGGAGCCAGCAAAAAAGTGAAGAGAAAAGAAAGCACAAAAGCACCTTGTCTTACTAAGCACTGGAAAGGGCAGCCGGCAACCGGACGTCAAAGTGGAAAAGCAGCAAGTGAGAGGCCTGTCTCTGCCTACGGCCATACCACCCTGAACACGCCTGATCTCGTCTGATCTTGGAAGCTAAGCAGGATCGGGCCTGGTTAGTACTTGGATGGGAGACCGCCTGGGAATACCAGGTGCTGTAGGCTTTTGCCTTTTCTTACTTCCACCAGCAGGGGTCACTCTCCTCTATGCCTTTTTTCCATTCCTTTTTTCACAAGCGCACACATGCTCCTTTCTTCTTTTCATTTGCTTTCTCTCTTGCGCTATTTAATCCTTGCAAAATACCAGCATCCTTCTCATCACCGTTGGCCTCCAGCATTGTTGCTTATTTACTTTTAATACTAGGCTTCTTTTCACCAGGACCAGCGACTCCCGCATGACTGGAGGCAACCACCGCTGACCTGGAGGCAACCACCGGTAACCTGGAGGCCAGTTTACAGCACAACCCAAGCAAAACACCTTTGCAGGCCACACGACCCCCCCGAAGAGCAGCTCAAATTCACTCGCAACCATCTCACCCTCTTCCTTCATTCACTCCTGGGCGTTTCGCTCCACCCCAAGTTGCGGGTCCAGCTTGCTCTTTCTGTCACATCCCCGCGATGAACGGTTTAGCCTGCAGGAGACCCTGCGCCGAGCCATTTTTAAACACATCTGATGCGGCAGGTGTTTCATTGCTCAACAAACAACACCTATAGGGACGGCACAGCCTATGCATCGGTCCTTCGGAGACCGCCCCAGAACGGCCAGAGTTCTCGTCCCCACGCGAGCCTGAGGAAGGCTGGCCGGGCGATGGGCCAAGCAGCGTCTACTGGCCATACCACCTTGGATACGTCCGATCTCGGAAGCAAAGCAGAGATGGGTTCGGAAATACTTGGTTGGGACACCTCCTGAGAACACCAGGTATTGTAGACAATTTTGATGACGTTTTGCCATCTTGCCCAGCTCGGCTAGCATTGAGTGGCGCCTTGCTGGACACCGACCTTACGTAAAGTAGAGGCTGGAAGTCCCAAGCATCCCAAGCCCCCCAAGACCTCTAAGATAAGGACGCAACCCCGCCGCCTCTACCAGGCCTCACACCGAGCTCCTTGCCACGGCTAGGAGTGCTTATTGACCCCGCAGCCGGCCGTATGCAAATGATGGCGTTAAAAGCATCTCGCGCTGTGAAGGGGCCAGGCTTTCAGCAGCTGCCCAGGGGATGGTTTTAGAGGGTGTGATGAAAGCCGGCCGGTGGGTGCAGCTCTCTGGCGCCCCCTTACCTCTCAGGTCAGTCAAGGTACTGCACCTAGAGAAAGTAGTGCCAGGAAGCTGCAACCAGCGCAGGGAACACGGTAGTGTGTTATCCCTTCAACGTCACTAAACCGTAACGTCACTACACAGCACAACTCGCTAGCGCCCTCTTAGCCTCAGGTCAGTCAAGGAACTGCACCTAGGATAAGCGGTCGCCAGGGAGACTGTCCTGTAACCTACTGGGTATCGGGGCCCTCTGTAGTGAGGGCGGTATATATATCTTCCTTGGCCGCGCCAGGAATATATATATCTGAACCTCCGACCGTCACTACCAGCCTTCCCCAATCCCCAGTTGGTATGCTGCCACCAGTCCCTATTTTAGATATACGCCCAGTCCGTGAATGGGCCTATATCGGGTCAGGAACCAACCCTGGGTAGCGTTTTGGCTTGAGCCGAGCTCACACGGACGTGCGTTCGTTATGCAGAATAAAAGGCAGGCCCACAATTACTTGAGGTAATTGATTATAATAATACACTAGATACACGATATACAACTAAATATACACAGGTATAAGGTCAGGTTAAACTATACAACAATGGAATACAACACACAGAATCACCACAGCATATCAGTTACCGGTTTCTTGATTTTCTTGTGACGCAGGGAGAGGATTCTGCGGTCGCAGGCACGGTTCTTTGTTACAGGCTGAGGCCTACCACCGCATGGTCAAACTGCTCCTCCCCTTGGTGGCCTCAGCTGGTGCTCAGATGTTCAGCACACCACTCTTGGGTCAAGACTGACTTATCTCTTGTCTGTCCTGCTATCTTACCTGCCCCGTCCCGCCCACTGCTGGTGAGGTCAGCTGGCTCAGTCTCCACCCTCAGGTCTAACTTCGATCAGAAGCCCAAATTCTATGGAACCCAATAACTTCTTCTGGGATGGTCTCATGATACCCCCAGGGGTTCCCACGGATTCGGGCCGCCGTAACCGACCTTTTGATATCAATTATGATACCATACGGTCCTCAGGAATGGCTCAGCGCTATATCTTGGCTTCCAGAGCACGTACAAACGTCTACCGCGGAGGCTTGTGTGCGCAATGGCTCCGGGACGCCGTGATATTTTTTTATTGGCCCATCCCACGCAACATGCGTGTACTATTCATGTTTCTATATCTTATGCCTCCATGCTTGTGACAGACAAAGAAACTAGTCCTATGGGACAAATGGTCAGGTACAGATAGACGAAGCACCCCCCCCTGCTGGCTGTGTTTCCTCTCGAAGTCTTTGAAGCTCCTAGCATTCAAGTGTTAAGTAGGCTTCTTATCTTACAGGAGCCTGGATGGGGGGAAACTATCTAGTTGACGTTTTAACAGAAGGTCCCAAGGGTGGGGGCTGCTGAAGTGTGGCCATCCCTGGATATGATTTATCATTACCAAGATGGCGGCTACAGGTTCATCACACCTCCCCCTATACGAGGGCGCGAGGGGGTAGCACATTCCTGTGTTCCCCCGTGCGTCCTTCTGCACCCTCCCCTTGCCGGGATAACCCGTCAGCGTTACCGTGGTCACGGCCTCTTCTGTGGCGAATGGAGAAGTGGTACTGCTGGAGAGCGAGGCTCCAGCGTAGCAACCTGCCATTCGACCCAGAGACCGTGTGTAACCAGCTGAGGGGGTTGTGGTCCGTCTCCACGGTGAAATGGCTCCCGTACAAGTAGGGCTGCAGACGCTGCAGGGCCCATACAATTGCCAGGCATTCTTTTTCCACCGTGGAGTAAGCCACCTCCCGGGGCAGTAGCTTCCTGCTCAGGTACAAGACAGGATGTTCCTGGCCTGTCGTGTTGACCTGACTTAGCACAGCACCGAGGCCAAAGTCACTGGCGTCGGTCTGTACCACAAACGGCCGGTCGAAGTCGGCAGCTTGCAGTACAGGGGAGCTACTTAGGGCGGCCTTGAGTGCCCCGAAAGCTGTCTCGCAGGCGACTGTCCAGTCGACTGCGACGGGCAGCTTCTTCTTGGTGAGGTCCGTCAGGGGCTTGGCCAGGGTGCTATAGTGTGGGACGAACCTCCTATAGTACCCGGCGGTCCCCAAGAAGGACATCACCTGCTTTTTGGTCCTAGGAGTGGGCCAGGATGCGATGGCATCCACTTTCCCCGGTTCTGGCTTCAGAACCCCCCCGCCTACCCGGTGACCCAGGTAGAGGACCTCACTCATGCCCAGCTGGCACTTTTCCGGCTTGATGGTCAAGCCTGCCCGGTGGATCCGACCGAGCACCTGCCGCAGGTGCTCTAGGTGATCCTCCCAAGTGGGACTGAAGACTGCAATATCGTCCAAGTACGCAGCCGCGTACCCTTCAAGTCCCTCAAGCAGCGTATTGACCATCCGCTGAAAAGTGGCAGGGGCATTCTTCATGCCGAATGGCATCACTGTGGACTCGTACAGTCCAAAAGGGGTGATAAAGGCAGAGCGTTCCCTTGCCGCGGGGGTCAGAGGAATCTGCCAGTACCCCCGGCTCAGATCCATGATGGTCAGGTACTTAGCCCCGGCCATCCGATCGAGCAGGTCATCGATGCGTGGTATGGGGAACGCATCGGTGGCCGTTACAGCGTTGAGCCCCCGGTAGTCCACGCAGAACCGTGTAGTTCGGTCCTTCTTTGGTACGAGGACTACAGGCGAGGCCCACGCGCTGCTGGATGCCTGGATCACCCCCAGCTTCAGCATCTCGTCTATCTCTTGGCGCATGTTTCCCTGCACCTCGAAAGAGACCCGATATGCTGAACGCCGGATCGGCGGGTGATCGCCAGTGTCCACGTCGTGGACAGCCATCTCAGTCCTTCCGGGCAGGCTGCTGAACAGCCCCCGGAAGGGGTGCAGGGTGGTCCCCAGCTGGGACCGTTGGTCCTCCGTGAGCTGGTGGCCAACCCCCACATCCTCGATGGACCCACCCGCCTTGGCTTGGGTGAGCAGATCCAGGAGGGTTTCTACCTCTCCTTCCTCGGGAAGGTTGCACACTGGGTGGGCAGTCGCTTCCCGCTCATGATGAGCCTTCATCATGTTCACGTGGAAGGCCTTCCTCCTTCCACGGGCGTGATCCAGGGTGACCAGATAGGTGACGGCATTGAGTTTCTGGTGCACGAAGTAGGGGCCTTCCCAGGCTGCCTGAAGCTTGTTCTGTGGTACGGGGACCAGTACCCACACCTTTTGACCCACCTGGTAGGTCCTCTCACAAGCATTCTGGTCGTACCACCGCTTCTGGTCGGCCTGGGCCTGGGCCATATTGTCCTGCACCAGCTTTGCCAAGGCCATCATCCTGTCCCGGTGGCGCACGACATACTCGATGACCGACACCTCGGGGGTGGCCAAATCCCCTTCCCATGCTTCCTTCACCAGAGCCAGGGGGCCCCGTACCCGTCGCCCGTACAGGAGCTCAAAGGGGGAGAACCCCGTTGAGGCCTGCGGAACCTCCCGGTAAGCAAATAGGAGGTGTGGGAGGTAACGCTCCCAGTCTCTCCCGTGGGAGTCGACCAACATCTTAAGCATCTGCTTTAAGGTGCCATTGAACCGCTCACACAGGCCATTAGTCTGTGGGTGATACGGGCTGGCCACCAGATGTTGCACCTGCATTTGCTTACAGAGGGACTCCATCAGCCGCGACATGAACTGGGTCCCTCGGTCGGTGAGCATTTCTTGGGGGAAACCCACTCTGGAGAAGATCTCCAGTAAGGCGGTAGCCACCTTGTCGGCCCGAATGGACGACAAAGCTACCGCTTCCGGGTACCGGGTGGCATAGTCCACTACCGTGAGTATGAAGCATTTCCCGGAGTGGCTGGGAGTGGACAGAGGTCCAATAAGATCCACAGCGACCCTCGAGAAAGGCTCTTCGATGATTGGCAGAGTTACCAGTGGGGCTTTGGGGCGCGGCCCCGCCTTCCCCACCCTCTGACAGGTGTCACACGAACGGCAGTAGGCACCCACCGCGGCTCCCATCCCAGGCCAGTAGAAATGCTGAGCTATCCTGGCCTTGGTTTTAGCGATCCCTAGGTGTCCGGCCATCGGAATCTCGTGTGCGATCCGCAACAATTCCGCCCTGAACGGATAGGGTACCACTAACTGTCGGTCCCTGGGCCACGCCTCCGGTGAACCCTGCTGGACCGTTACCCGGTACAGCCGTCCCTGGTCCCAGACCACACGCTCG
Organism: Phyllobates terribilis; assembly: GCF_046119375.1. Taxonomy (NCBI): domain Eukaryota; kingdom Metazoa; phylum Chordata; class Amphibia; order Anura; family Dendrobatidae; genus Phyllobates; species Phyllobates terribilis. Next base: position 691,410,239 of record NW_027362764.1, read on the forward strand.
CAGTCTGACTCCATGGGAGGCTGTGCCGCCTGTTCCTTGAGAGCTTTCAGGCTGTCGTCTGCTTCCAACGCAGCCTGAAATTCCTGACTTGATGTGGCCAGAATCGACGAAACTGCCACATCCTCTGTCAGCCCCTCCGGGCATGTCACCTGGCCGCTGTCTGACCCGGCAGACACTTGGTCAGAAGTGGGGAAGCCGTCGGACCTCTGCAAGGCTCCTTGGGCTCCGGCGCTCCCACTCCTGGTGACAGCGGCTATGACCACTGTGACCGTGGGTAGTGCCCGCTTCCCCTCTGTTTCTGACCAAGCCGCCCGATCAGGCAGGCTTCCTAGGCCTTTGGACATCTCGGATGTGGGGAACTCCTGCCCTGGGGTCTTACCTGGCGGCTCCTCTCTTGGGACACCCCCACCCCCCCATGGCCTGTTCCTCCCCCTGCAGTGGGCCTATACTCAGCAGCCTGGATACCCCTGGGAGCCCTACACTGCCGGTAGCTGCCCCCCTCTCCATCCCTGAGCTTCCCTCTACAGAATCCTGCCCGCCCCCTCCCTCACCGGAGGACAAGAGGTCACGGCACGCCGGCTGAGCACCTCTGCGGGCATCCCCACACTCCCCACCTGCTTTCACTAACCCTGTTTGTGTTGTGTCTGTGCAGGTGTTACCCTCAGGTTTCACTCCCTCCTCCTCAGCAGGACACACACTACATACAACATGGTTGGCATTAGCAGCAGACAAATCAATACACTCTTGGGGGGCCGAACTTGGGGGTTCAGAGGGTACATACTGCGATACTAGACGCCCCAAGTCGGTCCCTAATAAAACATTTGCGGGAATATTTGGCGTTACTCCCACCTCCCGCATCCCCCTTCCGGCACCCCAGTCCAAATACACCATGGCAACGGGAAGTGCCGGCTCCACGCCTCCAACCCCGGAGACGGAAAGAGTCTTTCCTGGTACCAAGTCCTGGGGGGACACCACCTCAGGCCGTACCAGTGTTCGTTCAGCGCCCGTGTCCCGCAGTCCCATGACCGCAGAACGGCCTATGGTGACGGGTTGGATGTTGTCCAGGGACCTACCACCACCCCCTCCCACACACAAAACATTGGGCGCTCTCTGGGACTGGGATGGGGTCTTTTGGCGCTGGGGACACTCAGCCCTAAAGTGTCCTGGTTTGTTGCATAGATGACAACGTCTTACGTCTGGTCCTTGCCTGGAGAGGGCAACAGGGGGATACACCCCTTGTGTTCTAGGGGCCGGGGAAACAGGGGCATGACTGGGCTTACCCCCTCTCCAGGTGCTGCTGGCAGACTTCTTCAGCTCAGGCGCCCTGTTATTGGCATACTCGTCTGCCAGGGCGGCTGTAGCAGAAGCCCCTGTTGGTTTTCGGTCACGGAGGAACTGTCGGAGGTCCTCTGGGCAGTTCCACAAGAACTGCTCCGTGACGAACTGTTCCTGGACCTCCTGGCGGGTAGTAAGCGCTAGACCCGAGGTCCAGTGCTCTGCGGCTCTCAACAGCGCCCGCATATGATCGGTCCAGGTGTCCTTGGGGCCACGCAGCAGGCTCCGGAACTTCTGGCGGTACGACTCGGGAGTGAGGTTGTACTGCCGGATCAGGGCCCGCTTGATGCAGTCGTAGTTCTGTACCTCCCCGGCAGGTAAGTCCCCCAAGGCATCCAGGGACTTACCCCTCAAACGGGGGGTCAGGTATCTGGCCCACTGATCCCGGGCCAGATGGTGCTGAAGACAGGTCCGTTCAAATGCCACCAGAAAGGAGTCCAGGTCCCCATCCTTCTCCAGTAGAGGGAAGTCCTCAGCTCGGACTTTGGACGACTTGGTCTCCTGATGGGTTGGTTGCTCTAGCGGAAGCCCCCGCTGGGCCAGGTCCAGTTGGTGCTGGCGCTCCGCAGCTCGCTCTGCACGCTCCGCAACCTCCCGGCGCTCTGCAGCTTCACGCTCCGCAGCCCGCTCCGCAGCCCGCTCCGCAGCCCGCTCTGCACGCTCCTCCTCCGCTGCCTTCTCTGATGCTGCCAGGAGGGTTTTGTAGACGGCATCGCCATGAGACTGGAGACTTGCCATAGCCGCTTGTAAAAGGGCTTGTGATCTGGACAGGCTGGGCTGGGTAGGTGGTGGGCAGCCCACTGCGGGACCGTATACTGGGGACTGGCTCCCTGAGGTGCCCGGGCTGGACTCCTCCTCGCCATGAGTAACAATGTCCTCCCCTCCTGCCACACGGACCGTAGCATTAGCCTCCTGCAGGGTCTTGCTCCTGGTGCCGTCTGCCATCTTGGTAACCGACACCGCTGCAACCCTGAGTTTGCACACACCTTGTTATACTTTTAGCCTGACCGTCTAACGTTGGGCTGACCTTAAGACTCCAGCAGTGGAAGTTACCACTGGCAGTCTTTAGTGCCTGGGAGTAGGGGTCCCACAACACTATTATTCTGCAATCCCACCGCTCTGCCACCAATGTGATGAAAGCCGGCCGGTGGGTGCAGCTCTCTGGCGCCCCCTTACCTCTCAGGTCAGTCAAGGTACTGCACCTAGAGAAAGTAGTGCCAGGAAGCTGCAACCAGCGCAGGGAACACGGTAGTGTGTTATCCCTTCAACGTCACTAAACCGTAACGTCACTACACAGCACAACTCGCTAGCGCCCTCTTAGCCTCAGGTCAGTCAAGGAACTGCACCTAGGATAAGCGGTCGCCAGGGAGACTGTCCTGTAACCTACTGGGTATCGGGGCCCTCTGTAGTGAGGGCGGTATATATATCTTCCTTGGCCGCGCCAGGAATATATATATCTGAACCTCCGACCGTCACTACCAGCCTTCCCCAATCCCCAGTTGGTATGCTGCCACCAGTCCCTATTTTAGATATACGCCCAGTCCGTGAATGGGCCTATATCGGGTCAGGAACCAACCCTGGGTAGCGTTTTGGCTTGAGCCGAGCTCACACGGACGTGCGTTCGTTATGCAGAATAAAAGGCAGGCCCACAATTACTTGAGGTAATTGATTATAATAATACACTAGATACACGATATACAACTAAATATACACAGGTATAAGGTCAGGCTAAACTATACAACAATGGAATACAACACACAGAATCACCACAGCATATCAGTTACCGGTTTCTTGATTTTCTTGTGACGCAGGGAGAGGATTCTGCGGTCGCAGGCACGGTTCTTTGTTACAGGCTGAGGCCTACCACCGCATGGTCAAACTGCTCCTCCCCTTGGTGGCCTCAGCTGGTGCTCAGATGTTCAGCACACCACTCTTGGGTCAAGACTGACTTATCTCTTGTCTGTCCTGCTATCTTACCTGCCCCGTCCCGCCCACTGCTGGTGAGGTCAGCTGGCTCAGTCTCCACCCTCAGGTCTAACTTCGATCAGAAGCCCAAATTCTATGGAACCCAATAACTTCTTCTGGGATGGTCTCATGATACCCCCAGGGGTTCCCACGGATTCGGGCCGCCGTAACCGACCTTTTGATATCAATTATGATACCATACGGTCCTCAGGAATGGCTCAGCGCTATATCTTGGCTTCCAGAGCACGTACAAACGTCTACCGCGGAGGCTTGTGTGCGCAATGGCTCCGGGACGCCGTGATATTTTTTTATTGGCCCATCCCACGCAACATGCGTGTACTATTCATGTTTCTATATCTTATGCCTCCATGCTTGTGACAGACAAAGAAACTAGTCCTATGGGACAAATGGTCAGGTACAGATAGACGAAGCACCCCCCCCTGCTGGCTGTGTTTCCTCTCGAAGTCTTTGAAGCTCCTAGCATTCAAGTGTTAAGTAGGCTTCTTATCTTACAGGAGCCTGGATGGGGGGAAACTATCTAGTTGACGTTTTAACAGAAGGTCCCAAGGGTGGGGGCTGCTGAAGTGTGGCCATCCCTGGATATGATTTATCATTACCAAGATGGCGGCTACAGGTTCATCACAGAGGGCGACCGCCTAACGAGGGCCAGCAGAAGTAACGTCTTCTTCTTCAAAGAATCTTGTGTAACTAACCCAATCAGAAAGCTGCCCAGGAGCTAACCTCAGTGCTAGGAAGGAGCGGGAGGGAATTGAGGGGGTGGTTCCTGCTAAGGCCCTGAAATAATAATAAGACAGGCAGGAGAGTCTGACGCATGGTGGCGGAAAAGCTGCAGGTGCAAATAGGGAATGTGGTCTCGTGCGAGCAACTTGTGCATGCTCGCCGTGTGTGAGTGTGCGCTTCCTAGGTACGGCGCGCTGCAGACAGTCAAAAGGGTTGCTCCCTTTCATTAAAAGTTAATCCCCGGCTGCAGGCTATTAGAAAGCAACTAACCGCGCTCTACTCACCCTACCCAGGTCTACCGGTGAGTCTCGCCGCTGCTCCCGGCCTGTGGCATTGGCCGCGACGCTGACGTTCCGTCGACAGCGCGGCAGCCGATCAGTGAGCTCAGCGGCTCTGAGCGGGGCGTTCTGTCTACAAGACCTTTTTAAGGAGCCAGCAAAAAAGTGAAGAGAAAAGAAAGCACAAAAGCACCTTGTCTTACTAAGCACTGGAAAGGGCAGCCGGCAACCGGACGTCAAAGTGGAAAAGCAGCAAGTGAGAGGCCTGTCTCTGCCTACGGCCACACCACCCTGAACACGCCCGATCTCGTCTGATCTTGGAAGCTAAGCAGGGTTGGGCCTGGTTAGTACTTGGATGGGATACTGCCTGGGAATACCAGGTGCTGTAAGCTTTTGCTTTTTCTTACTTCCACCAGCAGGGGTCACTCTCCTCTATGCCTTTTTTCCATTCCTTTTTTCACAAGCGCACACATGCTCCTTTCTTCTTTTCATTTGCTTTCTCTCTTGCGCTATTTAATCCTTGCAAAATACCAGCATCCTTCTCATCACCGTGGGCCTCCAGCATTGTTGCTTATTTACTTTTAATACTAGGCTTCTTTTCACCAGGACCAGCGACTCCCGCATGACTGGAGGCAACCACCGCTGACCTGGAGGCAACCACCGGTAACCTGGAGGCCAGTTTACAGCACAACCCAAGCAAAACACCTTTGCAGGCCACACGACCCCCCCGAAGAGCAGCTCAAATTCACTCGCAACCATCTCACCCTCTTCCTTCATTCACTCCTGGGCGTTTCGCTCCACCCCAAGTTGCGGGTCCAGCTTGCTCTTTCTGTCACATCCCCGCGATGAACGGTTTAGCCTGCAGGAGACCCTGCGCCGAGCCATTTTTAAACACATCTGATGCGGCAGGTGTTTCATTGCTCAACAAACAACACCTATAGGGACGGCACAGCCTATGCATCGGTCCTTCGGAGACCGCCCCAGAACGGCCAGAGTTCTCGTCCCCACGCGAGCCTGAGGAAGGCTGGCCGGGCGATGGGCCAAGCAGCGTCTACTGGCCATACCACCTTGGATACGTCCGATCTCGGAAGCAAAGCAGAGATGGGTTCGGAAATACTTGGTTGGGACACCTCCTGAGAACACCAGGTATTGTAGACAATTTTGATGACGTTTTGCCATCTTGCCCAGCTCGGCTAGCATTGAGTGGCGCCTTGCTGGACACCGACCTTACGTAAAGTAGAGGCTGGAAGTCCCAAGCATCCCAAGCCCCCCAAGACCTCTAAGATAAGGACGCAACCCCGCCGCCTCTACCAGGCCTCACACCGAGCTCCTTGCCACGGCTAGGAGTGCTTATTGACCCCGCAGCCGGCCGTATGCAAATGATGGCGTTAAAAGCATCTCGCGCTGTGAAGGGGCCAGGCTTTCAGCAGCTGCCCAGGGGATGGTTTTAGAGGGCGACCGCCTAACGAGGGCCAGCAGAAGTAACGTCTTCTTCTTCAAAGAATCTTGTGTAACTAACCCAATCAGACAGCTGCCCAGGAGCTAACCTCAGTGCTAGGAAGGAGCGGGAGGGAATTGAGGGGGTGGTTCCTGCTAAGGCCCTGAAATAATAATAAGACAGGCAGGAAAGTCTGACGCATGGTGGCGGAAAAGCTGCAGGTGCAAATAGGGAATGTGGTCTCGTGCGAGCAACTTGTGCATGCTCGCTGTGTGTGAGTGTGCGCTTCCTAGGTACGGCGCGCTGCAGACAGTCAAAAGGGTTGCTCCCTTTCATTAAAAGTTAATCCCCGGCTGCAGGCTATTAGAAAGCAACTAACCGCGCTCTACTCACCCTACCCAGGTCTACCGGTGAGTCTCGCCGCTGCTCCCGGCCTGTGGCATTGGCCGCGACGCTGACGTTCCGTCGACAGCGCGGCAGCCGATCAGTGAGCTCAGCGGCTCTGAGCGGGGCGTTCTGTCTACAAGACCTTTTTAAGGAGCCAGCAAAAAAGTGAAGAGAAAGGAAAGCACAAAAGCACCTTGTCTTACTAAGCACTGGAAAGGGCAGCCGGCAACCGGACGTCAAAGTGGAAAAGCAGCAAGTGAGAGGCCTGTCTCTGCCTACGGCCACACCACCCTGAACACGCCCGATCTCGTCTGATCTCGGAAGCTAAGCAGGGTTGGGCCTGGTTAGTACTTGGATGGGAGACCGCCTGGGAATACCAGGTGCTGTAGGCTTTTGCCTTTTCTTACTTCCACCAGCAGGGGTCACTCTCCTCTATGCCTTTTTTCCATTCCTTTTTTCACAAGCGCACACATGCTCCTTTCTTCTTTTCATTTGCTTTCTCTCTTGCGCTATTTAATCCTTGCAAAATACCAGCATCCTTCTCATCACCGTGGACCTCCAGCATTGTTGCTTATTTACTTTTAATACTAGGCTTCTTTTCACCAGGACCAGCGACTCCCGCATGACTGGAGGCAACCACCGCTGACCTGGAGGCAACCACCGGTAACCTGGAGGCCAGTTTACAGCACAACCCAAGCAAAACACCTTTGCAGGCCACACGACCCCCCCGAAGAGCAGCTCAAATTCACTCGCAACCATCTCACCCTCTTCCTTCATTCACTCCTGGGCGTTTCGCTCCACCCCAAGTTGCGGGTCCAGCTTGCTCTTTCTGTCACATCCCCGCGATGAACGGTTTAGCCTGCAGGAGACCCTGCGCCGAGCCATTTTTAAACACATCTGATGCGGCAGGTGTTTCATTGCTCAACAAACAACACCTATAGGGACGGCACAGCCTATGCATCGGTCCTTCGGAGACCGCCCCAGAACGGCCAGAGTTCTCGTCCCCACGCGAGCCTGAGGAAGGCTGGCCGGGCGATGGGCCAAGCAGCGTCTACTGGCCATACCACCTTGGATACGTCCGATCTCGGAAGCAAAGCAGAGATGGGTTCGGAAATACTTGGTTGGGACACCTCCTGAGAACACCAGGTATTGTAGACAATTTTGATGACGTTTTGCCATCTTGCCCAGCTCGGCTAGCATTGAGTGGCGCCTTGCTGGACACCGACCTTACGTAAAGTAGAGGCTGGAAGTCCCAAGCATCCCAAGCCCCCCAAGACCTCTAAGATAAGGACGCAACCCCGCCGCCTCTACCAGGCCTCACACCGAGCTCCTTGCCACGGCTAGGAGTGCTTATTGACCCCGCAGCCGGCCGTATGCAAATGATGGCGTTAAAAGCATCTCGCGCTGTGAAGGGGCCAGGCTTTCAGCAGCTGCCCAGGGGATGGTTTTAGAGGGCGACCGCCTAACGAGGGCCAGCAGAAGTAACGTCTTCTTCTTCAAAGAATCTTGTGTAACTAACCCAATCAGACAGCTGCCCAGGAGCTAACCTCAGTGCTAGGAAGGAGCGGGAGGGAATTGAGGGGGTGGTTCCTGCTAAGGCCCTGAAATAATAATAAGACAGGCAGGAGAGTCTGACGCATGGTGGCGGAAAAGCTGCAGGTGCAAATAGGGAATGTGGTCTCGTGCGAGCAACTTGTGCATGCTCGCTGTGTGTGAGTGTGCGCTTCCTAGGTACGGCGCGCTGCAGACAGTCAAAAGGGTTGCTCCCTTTCATTAAAAGTTAATCCCCGGCTGCAGGCTATTAGAAAGCAACTAACCGCGCTCTACTCACCCTACCCAGGTCTACCGGTGAGTCTCGCCGCTGCTCCCGGCCTGTGGCATTGGCCGCGACGCTGACGTTCCGTCGACAGCGCGGCAGCCGATCAGTGAGCTCAGCGGCTCTGAGCGGGGCGTTCTGTCTACAAGACCTTTTTAAGGAGCCAGCAAAAAAGTGAAGAGAAAGGAAAGCACAAAAGCACCTTGTCTTACTAAGCACTGGAAAGGGCAGCCGGCAACCGGACGTCAAAGTGGAAAAGCAGCAAGTGAGAGGCCTGTCTCTGCCTACAGCCACACCACCCTGAACACGCCCGATCTCGTCTGATCTCGGAAGCTAAGCAGGGTCGGGCCTGGTTAGTACTTGGATGGGAGACCGCCTGGGAATACCAGGTGCTGTAGGCTTTTGCCTTTTCTTACTTCCACCAGCAGGGGTCACTCTCCTCTATGCCTTTTTTCCATTCCTTTTTTCACAAGCGCACACATGCTCCTTTCTTCTTTTCATTTGCTTTCTCTCTTGCGCTATTTAATCCTTGCAAAATACCAGCATCCTTCTCATCACCGTGGGCCTCCAGCATTGTTGCTTATTTACTTTTAATACTAGGCTTCTTTTCACCAGGACCAGCGACTCCCGCATGACTGGAGGCAACCACCGCTGACCTGGAGGCAACCACCGGTAACCTGGAGGCCAGTTTACAGCACAACCCAAGCAAAACACCTTTGCAGGCCACACGACCCCCCCGAAGAGCAGCTCAAATTCACTCGCAACCATCTCACCCTCTTCCTTCATTCACTCCTGGGCGTTTCGCTCCACCCCAAGTTGCGGGTCCAGCTTGCTCTTTCTGTCACATCCCCGCGATGAACGGTTTAGCCTGCAGGAGACCCTGCGCCGAGCCATTTTTAAACACATCTGATGCGGCAGGTGTTTCATTGCTCAACAAACAACACCTATAGGGACGGCACAGCCTATGCATCGGTCCTTCGGAGACCGCCCCAGAACGGCCAGAGTTCTCGTCCCCACGCGAGCCTGAGGAAGGCTGGCCGGGCGATGGGCCAAGCAGCGTCTACTGGCCATACCACCTTGGATACGTCCGATCTCGGAAGCAAAGCAGAGATGGGTTCGGAAATACTTGGTTGGGACACCTCCTGAGAACACCAGGTATTGTAGACAATTTTGATGACGTTTTGCCATCTTGCCCAGCTCGGCTAGCATTGAGTGGCGCCTTGCTGGACACCGACCTTACGTAAAGTAGAGGCTGGAAGTCCCAAGCATCCCAAGCCCCCCAAGACCTCTAAGATAAGGACGCAACCCCGCCGCCTCTACCAGGCCTCACACCGAGCTCCTTGCCACGGCTAGGAGTGCTTATTGACCCCGCAGCCGGCCGTATGCAAATGATGGCGTTAAAAGCATCTCGCGCTGTGAAGGGGCCAGGCTTTCAGCAGCTGCCCAGGGGATGGTTTTAGAGGGCGACCGCCTAACGAGGGCCAGCAGAAGTAACGTATTCTTCTTCAAAGAATCTTGTGTAACTAACCCAATCAGACAGCTGCCCAGGAGCTAACCTCAGTGCTAGGAAGGAGCGGGAGGGAATTGAGGGGGTGGTTCCTGCTAAGGCCCTGAAATAATAATAAGACAGGCAGGAAAGTCTGACGCATGGTGGCGGAAAAGCTGCAGGTGCAAATAGGGAATGTGGTCTCGTGCGAGCAACTTGTGCATGCTCGCTGTGTGTGAGTGTGCGCTTCCTAGGTACGGCGCGCTGCAGACAGTCAAAAGGGTTGCTCCCTTTCATTAAAAGTTAATCCCCGGCTGCAGGCTATTAGAAAGCAACTAACCGCGCTCTACTCACCCTACCCAGGTCTACCGGTGAGTCTCGCCGCTGCTCCCGGCCTGTGGCATTGGCCGCGACGCTGACGTTCCGTCGACAGCGCGGCAGCCGATCAGTGAGCTCAGCGGCTCTGAGCGGGGCGTTCTGTCTACAAGACCTTTTTAAGGAGCCAGCAAAAAAGTGAAGAGAAAGGAAAGCACAAAAGCACCTTGTCTTACTAAGCACTGGAAAGGGCAGCCGGCAACCGGACGTCAAAGTGGAAAAGCAGCAAGTGAGAGGCCTGTCTCTGCCTACGGCCACACCACCCTGAACACGCCCGATCTCGTCTGATCTCGGAAGCTAAGCAGGGTTGGGCCTGGTTAGTACTTGGATGGGAGACCACCTAGGAATACCAGGTGCTGTAGGCTTTTGCCTTTTCTTACTTCCACCAGCAGGGGTCACTCTCCTCTATGCCTTTATTCCATTCCTTTTTTCACAAGCGCACACATGCTCCTTTCTTCTTTTCATTTGCTTTCTCTCTTGCGCTATTTAATCCTTGCAAAATACCAGCATCCTTCTCATCACCGTGGACCTCCAGCATTGTTGCTTATTTACTTTTAATACTAGGCTTCTTTTCACCAGGACCAGCGACTCCCGCATGACTGGAGGCAACCACCGCTGACCTGGAGGCAACCACCGGTAACCTGGAGGCCAGTTTACAGCACAACCCAAGCAAAACACCTTTGCAGGCCACACGACCCCCCCGAAGAGCAGCTCAAATTCACTCGCAACCATCTCACCCTCTTCCTTCATTCACTCCTGGGCGTTTCGCTCCACCCCAAGTTGCGGGTCCAGCTTGCTCTTTCTGTCACATCCCCGCGATGAACGGTTTAGCCTGCAGGAGACCCTGCGCCGAGCCATTTTTAAACACATCTGATGCGGCAGGTGTTTCATTGCTCAACAAACAACACCTATAGGGACGGCACAGCCTATGCATCGGTCCTTCGGAGACCGCCCCAGAACGGCCAGAGTTCTCGTCCCCACGCGAGCCTGAGGAAGGCTGGCCGGGCGATGGGCCAAGCAGCGTCTACTGGCCATACCACCTTGGATACGTCCGATCTCGGAAGCAAAGCAGAGATGGGTTCGGAAATACTTGGTTGGGACACCTCCTGAGAACACCAGGTATTGTAGACAATTTTGATGACGTTTTGCCATCTTGCCCAGCTCGGCTAGCATTGAGTGGCGCCTTGCTGGACACCGACCTTACGTAAAGTAGAGGCTGGAAGTCCCAAGCATCCCAAGCCCCCCAAGACCTCTAAGATAAGGACGCAATCCCGCCGCCTCTACCAGGCCTCACACCGAGCTCCTTGCCACGGCTAGGAGTGCTTATTGACCCCGCAGCCGGCCGTATGCAAATGATGGCGTTAAAAGCATCTCGCGCTGTGAAGGGGCCAGGCTTTCAGCAGCTGCCCAGGGGATGGTTTTAGAGGGCGACCGCCTAACGAGGGCCAGCAGAAGTAACGTCTTCTTCTTCAAAGAATCTTGTGTAACTAACCCAATCAGACAGCTGCCCAGGAGCTAACCTCAGTGCTAGGAAGGAGCGGGAGGGAATTGAGGGGGTGGTTCCTGCTAAGGCCCTGAAATAATAATAAGACAGGCAGGAAAGTCTGACGCATGGTGGCGGAAAAGCTGCAGGTGCAAATAGGGAATGTGGTCTCGTGCGAGCAACTTGTGCATGCTCGCTGTGTGTGAGTGTGCGCTTCCTAGGTACGGCGCGCTGCAGACAGTCAAAAGGGTTGCTCCCATACAGCAAGATAAGACTTTGCCAGCAATGAATAACCTTGTAAGCCCTCAGAATCCTCCTGGATGGAGAAAGAAGAATGTTGTGAAGAAAAAACGGAGAGTGGTGGTCATGGGGGATTCCCTGTTAAGAGGAACAGAGGCCGCTATCTGCAGACCAGACATAACGTCAAGAGAAATGTGCTGTCTTCCAGGAGCAAAAATTAAAGATGTGTCTGACAGGATATCAAGACTCTTCAGACCTACAGATCACTACCCATTCCTGCTAATACATGTGGGGACAAATGACACCGCAAGAAAGGACCTGGAAACCATCTGCAGTGACTTTGAAGACTTAGGCAAGAAAGTGAAAGAATTGGGAGCGCAGGTGGTCTTCTCATCCATCCTCCCAGTGGATGGCCATGGAACAATGAGGTGGAATAAGATTCTACAGGTGAACAACTGGCTACGTCGATGGTGCCGTCAACAAGGATTTGGATTTCTGGATCACGGAATGAATTACCTATACGATGGACTACTTGCTAGAGATGGGGTGCACCTTACGAAGACTGGAAAACATGTATTTGGAAGTCGCCTTGCTACACTCATCAGAAGAGCTTTAAACTAGAACAATGTGGGAAGGGAAGCAAAAGGCCAGAAAAAGCCATACAGCTGACAAATACTATTGAGATCTCTGCTACTGGAAGTGGAAAAGAAGAACAAAGACAAAAAAATCTAAATAATAAAAATATGGGAGGAAGAGAAACCAATCACAAACTAAAATGTTTTTATACAAATGCACAAAGCATGGGCAACAAACAAGGAGAATTGGAACTACTAATGCAGGAAAAGGAATATGATGTCATTGGAATCACTGAAACTTGGTGGGACGATACACATGATTGGAATAAAAGGCTAAAAGGATACAACTTATTTGCAAGAAACAGACTTGATAAACGAGGAGGAGGTGTTGTACTGTATGATAGAAAAGCGTATATCTGCACAGAGATTGAAGCTTCAGAGACTGGGAGTTCTGTGGAAACTGTTTGGGTAAGAATACAAGGAGAGAACAACGGAAAGGACACCATTGTAGGCATTTACTACAGGCCACCTGGGCAAGCTGAAGATATGGATGAACTCTTTATGTATCAAATGACCAAGTTCTCCAAAAAATATGACGTAGTGGTCATGGGAGATTTCAACTATCCAGACATTTGTTGGGAATCTCTCTCAAGTAAAACTAACAGGTCAAGCAAATTCTTATCCTCTCTTGCTGACAACTTTATCTTCCAAAAGGTAGGGGAGAAAACAAGGGGATCTGCTACTTTGGATCTAATTCTTATAAACAGGGAGGAAATGGTTGAGGAGGTAAAGGTGGCTGGGACCCTAGGAGGCAGCGATCATGCTATTATAGAATTTTGGATAACTAGAGGAGGAAGACATGTGAAGACTCAAACTTCAAGGTTAGATTTTAGAAAGGCAGATTTTAAGAGACTCAGAAAGAGAATAGGAGGGATCCAATGGCTGGATGTCCTTAAGGACAAAAATGTCCAGGAAGGATGGGAAATTTTTAAAAATGAGATTCTCAAAGCACAATCGTTAACAATCCCGAAAAGTAGGAAGAATGGGAAGCATTTAAGGAAACCAGGATGGATGAACACAGAACTTAAACACATGCTAAAAAGAAAGAAAGAAATGTTTATTAAATGGAAAGAGGGAGGCATATCTAAAGAAGATTATAATGCAGTCTGCAGATCCTGTAGGGCACGTATCAGGTTAGCTAAAGCTGACAATGAATTAAGGCTTGCAAGAGATGTCAGAGGCAATAAAAAAGGATTTTGGGGGTATGTCAAAAGTAAAAGAAAAGTCAAAGATGCTATAGGATTTTTACAGGATGAAAATGGAGAAATGGTAAGAGAGGATGTTGAGAAGGCCGAACTTTTTAATTCCTATTTTGCATCTGTTTTCTCTCAGAAAGAAAATGTAACATCAACTGATCTTCACTGTCCATTTAAAGGAATAGAGGAATCCAAGTTATCAGTAAACAGAAAGATTGTGAGGGAATATTTAGCTAACATAAATGAGTTCAAGTCTCCAGGTCCAGATGAATTACACCCCAGAGTACTGAAGGAGATTGTAGAAGAAATTTTAGAACCACTCTCCATAATCTTTGAAAATTCTTGGAGAACAGGAGAAGTCCCAGAAGACTGGAGAAGAGCAAATGTTGTTCCTATCTTCAAAAAGGGGAAGAAGGTGGACCCAGGGAACTATAGGCCGGTGAGTCTGACTTCTATACCAGGAAAGATCTTTGAACAAATTATTAAACAACATGTATGTAAGTACATGGATAAGAATGAAGTGATTAACCAGAGTCAGCATGGGTTTGTAACTAACAAGTCATGTCAGACTAACTTAATTTCCTTCTATGACAGAATCACTGACTGGGTGGATCAGGGAAATGCTGTAGATATAGTATATCTTGACTTCAGCAAAGCATTTGACAAAGTATCTCACATCATCCTTATTGAAAAAATGACCAAGTATGCAATGGACCAGGCAACTGTTAGGTGGATTCATAACTGGCTTAGTGATCGGACTCAAAGGGTGGTTGTAAATGGCTTCACATCCAGCTGGATGAATGTCTCAAGTGGGGTACCACAGGGCTCCGTCCTGGGACCTGTATTGTTCAACATCTTTATCAATGATTTAGATGAAGGAATTGAGGGTAAACTGATTAAATTTGCTGATGACACAAAGCTAGGAGGGATAGCTAATACTAGAGAAGAGAGAGAGAGGATTCAAAAAGACCTAAATAAACTGGAGCAGTGGGCAGCAACCAACAGAATGGTTTTTAACAGGGAAAAATGCAAAGTACTACATCTGGGCAATAAAAATGAAAAAAGCATATACAGAATGGGAGGAATAGAGCTAAGCAACAGTACATGTGAAAAAGACTTAGGTATACTAATAGATCATAGACTGAACATGAGTCAACAGTGTGATGCAGCAGCAAAAAAGGCAAATACAATTCTGGGATGTATTAACAGAAGCATACAGTCTAGATCAAGTGAAGTCATTATCGGTCTTTACTCCTCTTTGGTCAGACCTCATCTGGAATACTGTGTACAGTTTTGGGCACCACATTTTAAAAAAGACATAGACAAACTGGAGCAAGTTCAGAGAAGAGCGACCAGAATGGTGACTGGTCTGCAAACCATGTCCTATGAGGAACGGTTGCAGGATTTGGGAATGTTTAGCTTGCAAAAAAGAAGACTGAGAGGAGACTTAATAGCTGTCTACAAATATGTCAAGGGCTGTCACATTGTAGAAGGATCATCTTTATTCTCATTTGCACAAGGAAAGACTAGAAGCAATGGGATGAAACTAAATGGGAGGAGACACAGATTAGATATTAGAAAAAACTTTTTGACAGTTAGGGTGATTAATGAGTGGAACAGGCTGCCACGAGAGGTGGTGAGTTCCCCTTCAATGGACGTCTTCAAACAGAGGCTGGACAGACATCTGTCTGAGATGATCTAGTGAATCCTGCTTTGAGCAGGGGGTTGGACCAGATGACCCAGGAGGTCCCTTCCAACTCTACCATTCTATGATTCTATGATTAAAAGTTAATCCCCGGCTGCAGGCTATTAGAAAGCAACTAACCGCGCTCTACTCACCCTACCCAGGTCTACCGGTGAGTCTCGCCGCTGCTCCCGGCCTGTGGCATTGGCCGCGACGCTGACGTTCCGTCGACAGCGCGGCAGCCGATCAGTGAGCTCAGCGGCTCTGAGCGGGGCGTTCTGTCTACAAGACCTTTTTAAGGAGCCAGCAAAAAAGTGAAGAGAAAGGAAAGCACAAAAGCACCTTGTCTTACTAAGCACTGGAAAGGGCAGCCGGCAACCGGACGTCAAAGTGGAAAAGCAGCAAGTGAGAGGCCTGTCTCTGCCTACGGCCACACCACCCTGAACACGCCTGATCTCGTCTGATCTTGGAAGCTAAGCAGGGTTGGGCCTGGTTAGTACTTGGATGGGAGACCGCCTAGGAATACCAGGTGCTGTAGGCTTTTGCCTTTTCTTACTTCCACCAGCAGGGGTCACTCTCCTCTATGCCTTTTTTCCATTCCTTTTTTCACAAGCGCACACATGCTCCTTTCTTCTTTTCATTTGCTTTCTCTCTTGCGCTATTTAATCCTTGCAAAATACCAGCATCCTTCTCATCACCGTGGACCTCCAGCATTGTTGCTTATTTACTTTTAATACTAGGCTTCTTTTCACCAGGACCAGCGACTCCCGCATGACTGGAGGCAACCACCGCTGACCTGGAGGCAACCACCGGTAACCTGGAGGCCAGTTTACAGCACAACCCAAGCAAAACACCTTTGCAGGCCACACGACCCCCCCGAAGAGCAGCTCAAATTCACTCGCAACCATCTCACCCTCTTCCTTCATTCACTCCTGGGCGTTTCGCTCCACCCCAAGTTGCGGGTCCAGCTTGCTCTTTCTGTCACATCCCCGCGATGAACGGTTTAGCCTGCAGGAGACCCTGCGCCGAGCCATTTTTAAACACATCTGATGCGGCAGGTGTTTCATTGCTCAACAAACAACACCTATAGGGACGGCACAGCCTATGCATCGGTCCTTCGGAGACCGCCCCAGAACGGCCAGAGTTCTCGTCCCCACGCGAGCCTGAGGAAGGCTGGCCGGGCGATGGGCCAAGCAGCGTCTACTGGCCATACCACCTTGGATACGTCCGATCTCGGAAGCAAAGCAGAGATGGGTTCGGAAATACTTGGTTGGGACACCTCCTGAGAACACCAGGTATTGTAGACAATTTTGATGACGTTTTGCCATCTTGCCCAGCTCGGCTAGCATTGAGTGGCGCCTTGCTGGACACCGACCTTACGTAAAGTAGAGGCTGGAAGTCCCAAGCATCCCAAGCCCCCCAAGACCTCTAAGATAAGGACGCAACCCCGCCGCCTCTACCAGGCCTCACACCGAGCTCCTTGCCACGGCTAGGAGTGCTTATTGACCCCGCAGCCGGCCGTATGCAAATGATGGCGTTAAAAGCATCTCGCGCTGTGAAGGGGCCAGGCTTTCAGCAGCTGCCCAGGGGATGGTTTTAGAGGGCGACCGCCTAACGAGGGCCAGCAGAAGTAACGTCTTCTTCTTCAAAGAATCTTGTGTAACTAACCCAATCAGACAGCTGCCCAGGAGCTAACCTCAGTGCTAGGAAGGAGCGGGAGGGAATTGAGGGGGTGGTTCCTGCTAAGGCCCTGAAATAATAATAAGACAGGCAGGAGAGTCTGACGCATGGTGGCGGAAAAGCTGCAGGTGCAAATAGGGAATGTGGTCTCGTGCGAGCAACTTGTGCATGCTCGCTGTGTGTGAGTGTGCGCTTCCTAGGTACGGCGCGCTGCAGACAGTCAAAAGGGTTGCTCCCTTTCATTAAAAGTTAATCCCCGGCTGCAGGCTATTAGAAAGCAACTAACCGCGCTCTACTCACCCTACCCAGGTCTACCGGTGAGTCTCGCCGCTGCTCCCGGCCTGTGGCATTGGCCGCGACGCTGACGTTCCGTCGACAGCGCGGCAGCCGATCAGTGAGCTCAGCGGCTCTGAGCGGGGCGTTCTGTCTACAAGACCTTTTTAAGGAGCCAGCAAAAAAGTGAAGAGAAAGGAAAGCACAAAAGCACCTTGTCTTACTAAGCACTGGAAAGGGCAGCCGGCAACCGGACGTCAAAGTGGAAAAGCAGCAAGTGAGAGGCCTGTCTTTGCCTACAGCCACACCACCCTGAACACGCCTGATCTTGTCTGATCTCGGAAGCTAAGCAGGGTCGGGCCTGGTTAGTACTTGGATGGGAGACCACCTGGGAATACCAGGTGCTGTAGGCTTTTGCCTTTTCTTACTTCCACCAGCAGGGGTCACTCTCCTCTATGCCTTTTTTCCATTCCTTTTTTCACAAGCGCACACATGCTCCTTTCTTCTTTTCATTTGCTTTCTCTCTTGCGCTATTTAATCCTTGCAAAATACCAGCATCCTTCTCATCACCGTGGGCCTCCAGCATTGTTGCTTATTTACTTTTAATACTAGGCTTCTTTTCACCAGGACCAGCGACTCCCGCATGACTGGAGGCAACCACCGCTGACCTGGAGGCCAGTTTACAGCACAACCCAAGCAAAACACCTTTGCAGGCCACACGACCCCCCCGAAGAGCAGCTCAAATTCACTCGCAACCATCTCACCCTCTTCCTTCATTCACTCCTGGGCGTTTCGCTCCACCCCAAGTTGCGGGTCCAGCTTGCTCTTTCTGTCACATCCCCGCGATGAACGGTTTAGCCTGCAGGAGACCCTGCGCCGAGCCATTTTTAAACACATCTGATGCGGCAGGTGTTTCATTGCTCAACAAACAACACCTATAGGGACGGCACAGCCTATGCATCGGTCCTTCGGAGACCGCCCCAGAACGGCCAGAGTTCTCGTCCCCACGCGAGCCTGAGGAAGGCTGGCCGGGCGATGGGCCAAGCAGCGTCTACTGTCCATACCACCTTGGATACGTCCGATCTCGGAAGCAAAGCAGAGATGGGTTCGGAAATACTTGGTTGGGACACCTCCTGAGAACACCAGGTATTGTAGACAATTTTGATGACGTTTTGCCATCTTGCCCAGCTCGGCTAGCATTGAGTGGCGCCTTGCTGGACACCGACCTTACGTAAAGTAGAGGCTGGAAGTCCCAAGCCTCCCAAGCCTCCCAAGACCTCTAAGATAAGGACGCAACCCCGCCGCCTCTACCAGGCCTCACACCGAGCTCCTTGACACGGCTAGGAGTGCTTATTGACCCCGCAGCCGGCCGTATGCAAATGATGGCGTTAAAAGCATCTCGCGCTGTGAAGGGGCCAGGCTTTCAGCAGCTGCCCAGGGGATGGTTTTAGAGGGCGACCGCCTAACGAGGGCCAGCAGAAGTAACGTCTTCTTCTTCAAAGAAGCTTGTGTAACTAACCCAATCAGACAGCTGCCCAGGAGCTAACCTCAGTGCTAGGAAGGAGCGGGAGGGAATTGAGGGGGTGGTTCCTGCTAAGGCCCTGAAATAATAATAAGACAGGCAGGAGAGTCTGACGCATGGTGGCGGAAAAGCTGCAGGTGCAAATAGGGAATGTGGTCTCGTGCGAGCAACTTGTGCATGCTCGCTGTGTGTGAGTGTGCGCTTCCTAGGTACGGCGCGCTGCAGACAGTCAAAAGGGTTGCTCCCTTTCATTAAAAGTTAATCCCCGGCTGCAGGCTATTAGAAAGCAACTAACCGCGCTCTACTCACCCTACCCAGGTCTACCGGTGAGTCTCGCCGCTGCTCCCGGCCTGTGGCATTGGCCGCGACGCTGACGTTCCGTCGACAGCGCGGCAGCCGATCAGTGAGCTCAGCGGCTCTGAGCGGGGCGTTCTGTCTACAAGACCTTTTTAAGGAGCCAGCAAAAAAGTGAAGAGAAAAGAAAGCACAAAAGCACCTTGTCTTACTAAGCACTAGAAAGGGCAGCCGGCAACCGGACGTCAAAGTGGAAAAGCAGCAAGTGAGAGGCCTGTTTCTGCCTACGGCCACACCACCCTGAACACGCCCGATCTCGTCTTATCTTGGAAGCTAAGCAGGGTCAGGCCTGGTTAGTACTTGGATGGGAGACCACCTGGGAATACCAGGTGCTGTAGGCTTTTGCCTTTTCTTACTTCCACCAGCAGGGGTCACTCTCCTCTATGCCTTTTTTCCATTCCTTTTTTCACAAGCGCACACATGCTCCTTTCTTCTTTTCATTTGCTTTCTCTCTTGCGCTATTTAATCCTTGTAAAATACCAGCATCCTTCTCATCACCGTGGGCCTCCAGCATTGTTGCTTATTTACTTTTAATACTAGGCTTCTTTTCACCAGGACCAGCGACTCCCGCATGACTGGAGGCAACCACCGCTGACCTGGAGGCAACCACCGGTAACCTGGAGGCCAGTTTACAGCACAACCCAAGCAAAACACCTTTGCAGGCCACACGACCCCCCCGAAGAGCAGCTCAAATTCACTCGCAACCATCTCACCCTCTTCCTTCATTCACTCCTGGGCGTTTCGCTCCACCCCAAGTTGCGGGTCCAGCTTGCTCTTTCTGTCACATCCCCGCGATGAACGGTTTAGCCTGCAGGAGACCCTGCGCCGAGCCATTTTTAAACACATCTGATGCGGCAGGTGTTTCATTGCTCAACAAACAACACCTATAGGGACGGCACAGCCTATGCATCGGTCCTTCGGAGACCGCCCCAGAACGGCCAGAGTTCTCGTCCCCACGCGAGCCTGAGGAAGGCTGGCCGGGCGATGGGCCAAGCAGCGTCTACTGGCCATACCACCTTGGATACGTCCGATCTCGGAAGCAAAGCAGAGATGGGTTCGGAAATACTTGGTTGGGACACCTCCTGAGAACACCAGGTATTGTAGACAATTTTGATGACGTTTTGCCATCTTGCCCAGCTCGGCTAGCATTGAGTGGCGCCTTGCTGGACACCGACCTTACGTAAAGTAGAGGCTGGAAGTCCCAAGCATCCCAAGCCCCCCAAGACCTCTAAGATAAGGACGCAACCCCGCCGCCTCTACCAGGCCTCACACCGAGCTCCTTGCCACGGCTAGGAGTGCTTATTGACCCCGCAGCCGGCCGTATGCAAATGATGGCGTTAAAAGCATCTCGCGCTGTGAAGGGGCCAGGCATTCAGCAGCTGCCCAGGGGATGGTTTTAGAGGGCGACCGCCTAACGAGGGCCAGCAGAAGTAACGTCTTCTTCTTCAAAGAATCTTGTGTAACTAACCCAATCAGACAGCTGCCCAGGAGCTAACCTCAGTGCTAGGAAGGAGCGGGAGGGAATTGAGGGGGTGGTTCCTGCTAAGGCCCTGAAATAATAATAAGACAGGCAGGAGAGTCTGACGCATGGTGGCGGAAAAGCTGCAGGTGCAAATAGGGAATGTGGTCTCGTGCGAGCAACTTGTGCATGCTCGCTGTGTGTGAGTGTGCGCTTCCTAGGTACGGCGCGCTGCAGACAGTCAAAAGGGTTGCTCCCTTTCATTAAAAGTTAATCCCCGGCTGCAGGCTATTAGAAAGCAACTAACCGCGCTCTACTCACCCTACCCAGGTCTACCGGTGAGTCTCGCCGCTGCTCCCGGCCTGTGGCATTGGCCGCGACGCTGACGTTCCGTCGACAGCGCGGCAGCCGATCAGTGAGCTCAGCGGCTCTGAGCGGGGCGTTCTGTCTACAAGACCTTTTTAAGGAGCCAGCAAAAAAGTGAAGAGAAAGGAAAGCACAAAAGCACCTTGTCTTACTCAGCACTGGAAAGGGCAGCCGGCAACCGGACGTCAAAGTGGAAAAGCAGCAAGTGAGAGGCCTGTCTCTGCCTACGGCCACACCACCCTGAACACGCCCGATCTCGTCTGATCTTGGAAGCTAAGCAGGGTTGGGCCTGGTTAGTACTTGGATGGGAGACCGCCTGGGAATACCAGGTGCTGTAGGCTTTTGCCTTTTCTTACTTCCACCAGCAGGGGTCACTCTCCTCTATGCCTTTTTTCCATTCCTTTTTTCACAAGCGCACACATGCTCCTTTCTTCTTTTCATTTGCTTTCTCTCTTGCGCTATTTAATCCTTGCAAAATACCAGCATCCTTCTCATCACCGTGGGCCTCCAGCATTGTTGCTTATTTACTTTTAATACTAGGCTTCTTTTCACCAGGACCAGCGACTCCTGCATGACTGGAGGCAACCACCGCTGACCTGGAGGCAACCACCGGTAACCTGGAGGCCAGTTTACAGCACAACCCAAGCAAAACACCTTTGCAGGCCACACGACCCCCCCGAAGAGCAGCTCAAATTCACTCGCAACCATCTCACCCTCTTCCTTCATTCACTCCTGGGCGTTTCGCTCCACCCCAAGTTGCGGGTCCAGCTTGCTCTTTCTGTCACATCCCCGCGATGAACGGTTTAGCCTGCAGGAGACCCTGCGCCGAGCCATTTTTAAACACATCTGATGCGGCAGGTGTTTCATTGCTCAACAAACAACACCTATAGGGACGGCACAGCCTATGCATCGGTCCTTCGGAGACCGCCCCAGAACGGCCAGAGTTCTCGTCCCCACGCGAGCCTGAGGAAGGCTGGCCGGGCGATGGGCCAAGCAGCGTCTACTGGCCATACCACCTTGGATACGTCCGATCTCGGAAGCAAAGCAGAGATGGGTTCGGAAATACTTGGTTGGGACACCTCCTGAGAACACCAGGTATTGTAGACAATTTTGATGACGTTTTGCCATCTTGCCCAGCTCGGCTAGCATTGAGTGGCGCCTTGCTGGACACCGACCTTACGTAAAGTAGAGGCTGGAAGTCCCAAGCATCCCAAGCCCCCCAAGACCTCTAAGATAAGGACGCAACCCCGCCGCCTCTACCAGGCCTCACACCGAGCTCCTTGCCACGGCTAGGAGTGCTTATTGACCCCGCAGCCGGCCGTATGCAAATGATGGCGTTAAAAGCATCTCGCGCTGTGAAGGGGCCAGGCTTTTAGCAGCTGCCCAGGGGATGGTTTTAGAGGGCGACCGCCTAACGAGGGCCAGCAGAAGTAACGTCTTCTTCTTCAAAGAAGCTTGTGTAACTAACCCAATCAGACAGCTGCCCAGGAGCTAACCTCAGTGCTAGGAAGGAGCGGGAGGGAATTGAGGGGGTGGTTCCTGCTAAGGCCCTGAAATAATAATAAGACAGGCAGGAGAGTCTGACGCATGGTGGCGGAAAAGCTGCAGGTGCAAATAGTGAATGTGGTCTCGTGCGAGCAACTTGTGCATGCTCGCTGTGTGTGAGTGTGCGCTTCCTAGGTACGGCGCGCTGCAGACAGTCAAAAGGGTTGCTCCCTTTCATTAAAAGTTAATCCCCGGCTGCAGGCTATTAGAAAGCAACTAACCGCGCTCTACTCACCCTACCCAGGTCTACCGGTGAGTCTCGCCGCTGCTCCCGGCCTGTGGCATTGGCCGCGACGCTGACGTTCCGTCGACAGCGCGGCAGCCGATCAGTGAGCTCAGCGGCTCTGAGCGGGGCGTTCTGTCTACAAGACCTTTTTAAGGAGCCAGCAAAAAAGTGAAGAGAAAAGAAAGCACAAAAGCACCTTGTCTTACTAAGCACTGGAAAGGGCAGCCGGCAACCGGACGTCAAAGTGGAAAAGCAGCAAGTGAGATGCCTGTCTCTGCCTACGGCCACACCACCCTGAACACGCCCGATCTCGTCTGATCTCGGAAGCTAAGCAGGGTCAGGCCTGGTAAGTACTTGGATGGGAGACCGCCTGGGAATACCAGGTGCAGTAGTCTTTTGCCTTTTCTTACTTCCACCAGCAGGGGTCACTCTCCTCTATGCCTTTTTTCCATTCCTTTTTTCACAAGCGCACACATGCTCCTTTCTTCTTTTCATTTGCTTTCTCTCTTGCGCTATTTAATCCTTGCAAAATACCAGCATCCTTCTCATCACCGTGGGCCTCCAGCATTGTTGCTTATTTACTTTTAATACTAGGCTTCTTTTCACCAGGACCAGCGACTCCCGCATGACTGGAGGCAACCACCGCTGACCTGGAGGCAACCACCGGTAACCTGGAGGCCAGTTTACAGCACAACCCAAGCAAAACACCTTTGCAGGCCACACGACCCCCCCGAAGAGCAGCTCAAATTCACTCGCAACCATCTCACCCTCTTCCTTCATTCACTCCTGGGCGTTTCGCTCCACCCCAAGTTGCGGGTCCAGCTTGCTCTTTCTGTCACATCCCCGCGATGAACGGTTTAGCCTGCAGGAGACCCTGCGCCGAGCCATTTTTAAACACATCTGATGCGGCAGGTGTTTCATTGCTCAACAAACAACACCTATAGGGACGGCACAGCCTATGCATCGGTCCTTCGGAGACCGCCCCAGAACGGCCAGAGTTCTCGTCCCCACGCGAGCCTGAGGAAGGCTGGCCAGGCGATGGGCCAAGCAGCGTCTACTGGCCATACCACCGTGGATACGTCCGATCTCGGAAGCAAAGCAGAGATGGGTTCGGAAATACTTGGTTGGGACACCTCCTGAGAACACCAGGTATTGTAGACAATTTTGATGACGTTTTGCCATCTTGCCCAGCTCGGCTAGCATTGAGTGGCGCCTTGCTGGACACCGACCTTACGTAAAGTAGAGGCTGGAAGTCCCAAGCATCCCAAGCCCCCCAAGACCTCTAAGATAAGGACGCAACCCCGCCGCCTCTACCAGGCCTCACACCGAGCTCCTTGCCACGGCTAGGAGTGCTTATTGACCCCGCAGCCGGCCGTATGCAAATGATGGCGTTAAAAGCATCTCGCGCTGTGAAGGGGCCAGGCTTTCAGCAGCTGCCCAGGGGATGGTTTTAGAGGGCGACCGCCTAACGAGGGCCAGCAGAAGTAACGTCTTCTTCTTCAAAGAATCTTGTGTAACTAACCCAATCAGACAGCTGCCCAGGAGCTAACCTCAGTGCTAGGAAGGAGCGGGAGGGAATTGAGGGGGTGGTTCCTGCTAAGGCCCTGAAATAATAATAAGACAGGCAGGAGAGTCTGACGCATGGTGGCGGAAAAGCTGCAGGTGCAAATAGTGAATGTGGTCTCGTGCGAGCAACTTGTGCATGCTCGCTGTGTGTGAGTGTGCGCTTCCTAGGTACGGCGCGCTGCAGACAGTCAAAAGGGTTGCTCCCTTTCATTAAAAGTTAATCCCCGGCTGCAGGCTATTAGAAAGCAACTAACCGCGCTCTACTCACCCTACCCAGGTCTACCGGTGAGTCTCGCCGCTGCTCCCGGCCTGTGGCATTGGCCGCGACGCTGACGTTCCGTCGACAGCGCGGCAGCCGATCAGTGAGCTCAGCGGCTCTGAGCGGGGCGTTCTGTCTACAAGACCTTTTTAAGGAGCCAGCAAAAAAGTGAAGAGAAAAGAAAGCACAAAAGCACCTTGTCTTACTAAGCACTGGAAAGGGCAGCCGGCAACCGGACGTCAAAGTGGAAAAGCAGCAAGTGAGATTCATGTCTCTGCCTACGGCCACACCACCCTGAACACGCCCGATCTCGTCTGATCTTGGAAGCTAAGCAGGGTCGGGCCTGGTTAGTACTTGGATGGGAGACCACCTGGGAATACCAGGTGCTGTAGGCTTTTGCCTTTTCTTACTTCCACCAGCAGGGGTCACTCTCCTCTATGCCTTTTTTCCATTCCTTTTTTCACAAGCGCACACATGCTCCTTTCTTCTTTTCATTTGCTTTCTCTCTTGCGCTATTTAATCCTTGCAAAATACCAGCATCCTTCTCATCACCGTGGGCCTCCAGCATTGTTGCTTATTTACTTTTAATACTAGGCTTCTTTTCACCAGGACCAGCGACTCCCGCATGACTGGAGGCAACCACCGCTGACCTGGAGGCAACCACCGGTAACCTGGAGGCCAGTTTACAGCACAACCCAAGCAAAACACCTTTGCAAGTGACACGACCCCCCCGAAGAGCAGCTCAAATTCACTCGCAACCATCTCACCCTCTTCCTTCATTCACTCCTGGGCGTTTCGCTCCACCCCAAGTTGCGGGTCCAGCTTGCTCTTTCTGTCACATCCCCGCGATGAACGGTTTAGCCTGCAGGAGACCCTGCGCCGAGCCATTTTTAAACACATCTGATGCGGCAGGTGTTTCATTGCTCAACAAACAACACCTATAGGGACGGCACAGCCTATGCATCGGTCCTTCGGAGACCGCCCCAGAACGGCCAGAGTTCTCGTCCCCACGCGAGCCTGAGGAAGGCTGGCCGGGCGATGGGCCAAGCAGCGTCTACTGGCCATACCATCTTGGATACGTCCGATCTCGGAAGCAAAGCAGAGATGGGTTCGGAAATACTTGGTTGGGACACCTCCTGAGAACACCAGGTATTGTAGACAATTTTGATGACGTTTTGCCATCTTGCCCAGCTCGGCTAGCATTGAGTGGCGCCTTGCTGGACACCGACCTTACGTAAAGTAGAGGCTGGAAGTCCCAAGCATCCCAAGCCCCCCAAGACCTCTAAGATAAGGACGCAACCCCGCCGCCTCTACCAGACCTCACACCGAGCTCCTTGCCACGGCTAGGAGTGCTTATTGACCCCGCAGCCGGCCGTATGCAAATGATGGCGTTAAAAGCATCTCGCGCTGTGAAGGGGCCAGGCTTTCAGCAGCTGCCCAGGGGATGGTTTTAGAGGGCGACCGCCTAACGAGGGCCAGCAGAAGTAACGTCTTCTTCTTCAAAGAATCTTGTGTAACTAACCCAATCAGACAGCTGCCCAGGAGCTAACCTCAGTGCTAGGAAGGAGCGGGAGGGAATTGAGGGGGTGGTTCCTGCTAAGGCCCTGAAATAATAATAAGACAGGCAGGAGAGTCTGACGCATGGTGGCGGAAAAGCTGCAGGTGCAAATAGGGAATGTGGTCTCGTGCGAGCAACTTGTGCATGCTCGCTGTGTGTGAGTGTGCGCTTCCTAGGTACGGCGCGCTGCAGACAGTCAAAAGGGTTGCTCCCTTTCATTAAAAGTTAATCCCCGGCTGCAGGCTATTAGAAAGCAACTAACCGCGCTCTACTCACCCTACCCAGGTCTACCGGTGAGTCTCGCCGCTGCTCCCGGCCTGTGGCATTGGCCGCGACGCTGACGTTCCGTCGACAGCGCGGCAGCCGATCAGTGAGCTCAGCGGCTCTGAGCGGGGCGTTCTGTCTACAAGACCTTTTTAAGGAGCCAGCAAAAAAGTGAAGAGAAAGGAAAGTACAAAAGCATCTCGTCTTACTAAGCACTGGAAAGGGCAGCCGGCAACCGGACGTCAAAGTGGAAAAGCAGCAAGTGAGAGGCCTGTCTCTGCCTACGGCCACACCACCCTGAACACGCCTGATCTCGTCTGATCTTGGAAGCTAAGCAGGGTCGGGTCTTGTTAGTACTTGGATGGGAGACCGCCTGGGAATACCAGGTGCTGTAGGCTTTTGCCTTTTCTTACTTCCACCAGCAGGGGTCACTCTCCTCTATGCCTTTTTTCCATTCCTTTTTTCACAAGCGCACACATGCTCCTTTCTTCTTTTCATTTGCTTTCTCTCTTGCGCTATTTAATCCTTGCAAAATACCAGCATCCTTCTCATCACCGTGGGCCTCCAGCATTGTTGCTTATTTACTTTTAATACTAGGCTTCTTTTCACCAGGACCAGCGACTCCCGCATGACTGGAGGCAACCACCGCTGACCTGGAGGCAACCACCGGTAACCTGGAGGCCAGTTTACAGCACAACCCAAGCAAAACACCTTTGCAGGCCACACGACCCCCCCGAAGAGCAGCTCAAATTCACTCGCAACCATCTCACCCTCTTCCTTCATTCACTCCTGGGCGTTTCGCTCCACCCCAAGTTGCGGGTCCAGCTTGCTCTTTCTGTCACATCCCCGCGATGAACGGTTTAGCCTGCAGGAGACCCTGCGCCGAGCCATTTTTAAACACATCTGATGCGGCAGGTGTTTCATTGCTCAACAAACAACACCTATAGGGACGGCACAGCCTATGCATCGGTCCTTCGGAGACCGCCCCAGAACGGCCAGAGTTCTCGTCCCCACGCGAGCCTGAGGAAGGCTGGCCGGGCGATGGGCCAAGCAGCGTCTACTGGCCATACCACCTTGGATACGTCCGATCTCGGAAGCAAAGCAGAGATGGGTTCGGAAATACTTGGTTGGGACACCTCCTGAGAACACCAGGTATTGTAGACAATTTTGATGACGTTTTGCCATCTTGCCCAGCTCGGCTAGCATTGAGTAGCGCCTTGCTGGACACCGACCTTACGTAAAGTAGAGGCTGGAAGTCCCAAGCATCCCAAGCCCCCCAAGACCTCTAAGATAAGGACGCAACCCCGCCGCCCCTACCAGGCCTCACACCGAGCTCCTTGCCACGGCTAGGAGTGCTTATTGACCCCGCAGCCGGCCGTATGCAAATGATGGCGTTAAAAGCATCTCGCGCTGTGAAGGGGCCAGGCTTTCAGCAGCTGCCCAGGGGATGGTTTTAGAGGGCGACCGCCTAACGAGGGCCAGCAGAAGTAACGTCCTATTCTTCAAAGAATCTTGTGTAACTAACCCAATCAGACAGCTGCCCAGGAGCTAACCTCAGTGCTAGGAAGGAGCGGGAGGGAATTGAGGGGGTGGTTCCTGCTAAGGCCCTGAAATAATAATAAGACAGGCAGGAGAGTCTGACGCATGGTGGCGGAAAAGCTGCAGGTGCAAATAGGGAATGTGGTCTCGTGCGAGCAACTTGTGCATGCTCGCTGTGTGTGAGTGTGCGCTTCCTAGGTACGGCGCGCTGCAGACAGTCAAAAGGGTTGCTCCCTTTCATTAAAAGTTAATCCCCGGCTGCAGGCTATTAGAAAGCAACTAACCGCGCTCTACTCACCCTACCCAGGTCTACCGGTGAGTCTCGCCGCTGCTCCCGGCCTGTGGCATTGGCCGCGACGCTGACGTTCCGTCGACAGCGCGGCAGCCGATCAGTGAGCTCAGCGGCTCTGAGCGGGGCGTTCTGTCTACAAGACCTTTTTAAGGAGCCAGCAAAAAAGTGAAGAGAAAAGAAAGCACAAAAGCACCTTGTCTTACTAAGCACTGGAAAGGGCAGCCGGCAACCGGACGTCAAAGTGGAAAAGCAGCAAGTGAGAGGCCTGTCTCTGCCTACGGCCACACCACCCTGAACATGCCCGATCTCGTCTGATCTCGGAAGCTAAGCAGGGTCGGGCCTGGTTAGTACTTGGATGGGAGACCGCCTGGGAATACCAGGTGCTGTAGGCTTTTGCCTTTTCTTACTTCCACCAGCAGGGGTCACTCTCCTCTTTGCCTTTTTTCCATTCCTTTTTTCACAAGCGCACACATGCTCCTTTCTTCTTTTCATTTGCTTTCTCTCTTGCGCTGTTTAATCCTTGCAAAATACCAGCATCCTTCTCATCACCGTGGGCCTCCAGCATTGTTGCTTATTTACTTTTAATACTAGGCTTCTTTTCACCAGGACCAGCGACTCCCGCATGACTGGAGGCAACCACCGCTGACCTGGAGGCAACCACCGGTAACCTGGAGGCCAGTTTACAGCACAACCCAAGCAAAACACCTTTGCAGGCCACACGACCCCCCCGAAGAGCAGCTCAAATTCACTCGCAACCATCTCACCCTCTTCCTTCATTCACTCCTGGGCGTTTCGCTCCACCCCAAGTTGCGGGTCCAGCTTGCTCTTTCTGTCACATCCCCGCGATGAACGGTTTAGCCTGCAGGAGACCCTGCGCCGAGCCATTTTTAAACACATCTGATGCGGCAGATGTTTCATTGCTCAACAAACAACACCTATAGGGACGGCACAGCCTATGCATCGGTCCTTCGGAGACCGCCCCAGAACGGCCAGAGTTCTCATCCCCACGCGAGCCTGAGGAAGGCTGGCCGGGCGATGGGCCAAGCAGCGTCTACTGGCCATACCACCTTGGATACGTCCGATCTCGGAAGCAAAGCAGAGATGGGTTCGGAAATACTTGGTTGGGACACCTCCTGAGAACACCAGGTATTGTAGACAATTTTGATGACGTTTTGCCATCTTGCCCAGCTCGGCTAGCATTGAGTGGCGCCTTGCTGGACACCGACCTTACGTAAAGTAGAGGCTGGAAGTCCCAAGCATCCCAAGCCCCCCAAGACCTCTAAGATAAGGACGCAACCCCGCCGCCTCTACCAGGCCTCACACCGAGCTCCTTGCCACGGCTAGGAGTGCTTATTGACCCCGCAGCCGGCCGTATGCAAATGATGGCGTTAAAAGCATCTCGCGCTGTGAAGGGGCCAGGCATTCAGCAGCTGCCCAGGGGATGGTTTTAGAGGGCGACCGCCTAACGAGGGCCAGCAGAAGTAACGTCTTCTTCTTCAAAGAATCTTGTGTAACTAACCCAAT
>NW_027362764.1:691444724-691477224 GCF_046119375.1 Phyllobates terribilis
GTCTACTGGCCATACCACCGTGGATACGTCCGATCTCGGAAGCAAAGCAGAGATGGGTTCGGAAATACTTGGTTGGGACACCTCCTGAGAACACCAGGTATTGTAGACAATTTTGATGACGTTTTGCCATCTTGCCCAGCTCGGCTAGCATTGAGTGGCGCCTTGCTGGACACCGACCTTACGTAAAGTAGAGGCTGGAAGTCCCAAGCATCCCAAGCCCCCCAAGACCTCTAAGATAAGGACGCAACCCCGCCGCCTCTACCAGGCCTCACACCGAGCTCCTTGCCACGGCTAGGAGTGCTTATTGACCCCGCAGCCGGCCGTATGCAAATGATGGCGTTAAAAGCATCTCGCGCTGTGAAGGGGCCAGGCTTTCAGCAGCTGCCCAGGGGATGGTTTTAGAGGGCGACCGCCTAACGAGGGCCAGCAGAAGTAACGTCTTCTTCTTCAAAGAATCTTGTGTAACTAACCCAATCAGACAGCTGCCCAGGAGCTAACCTCAGTGCTAGGAAGGAGCGGGAGGGAATTGAGGGGGTGGTTCCTGCTAAGGCCCTGAAATAATAATAAGACAGGCAGGAGAGTCTGACGCATGGTGGCGGAAAAGCTGCAGGTGCAAATAGGGAATGTGGTCTCGTGCGAGCAACTTGTGCATGCTCGCTGTGTGTGAGTGTGCGCTTCCTAGGTACGGCGCGCTGCAGACAGTCAAAAGGGTTGCTCCCTTTCATTAAAAGTTAATCCCCGGCTGCAGGCTATTAGAAAGCAACTAACCGCGCTCTACTCACCCTACCCAGGTCTACCGGTGAGTCTCGCCGCTGCTCCCGGCCTGTGGCATTGGCCGCGACGCTGACGTTCCGTCGACAGCGCGGCAGCCGATCAGTGAGCTCAGCGGCTCTGAGCGGGGCGTTCTGTCTACAAGACCTTTTTAAGGAGCCAGCAAAAAAGTGAAGAGAAAGGAAAGCACAAAAGCACCTTGTCTTACTAAGCACAGGAAAGGGCAGCCGGCAACCGGACGTCAAAGTGGAAAAGCAGCAAGTGAGAGGCCTGTCTCTGCCTACGGCCACACCACCCTGAACACGCCCGATCTCGTCTGATCTTGGAAGCTAAGCAGGGTTGGGCCTGGTTAGTACTTGGATGGGAGACCGCCTGGGAATACCAGGTGCTGTAGGCTTTTGCCTTTTCTTACTTCCACCAGCAGGGTCACTCTCCTCTATGCCTTTTTTCCATTCCTTTTTTCACAAGCGCACACATGCTCCTTTCTTCTTTTCATTTGCTTTTCTCTCTTGCGCTATTTAATCCTTGCAAAATACCAGCATCCTTCTCATCACCGTGGGCCTCCAGCATTGTTGCTTATTTACTTTTAATACTAGGCTTCTTTTCACCAGGACCAGCGACTCCCGCATGACTGGAGGCAACCACCGCTGACCTGGAGGCAACCACCGGTAACCTGAGGCCAGTTTACAGCACAACCCAAGCAAAACACCTTTGCAGGCCACACGACCCCCCCGAAGAGCAGCTCAAATTCACTCGCAACCATCTCACCCTCTTCCTTCATTCACTCCTGGGCGTTTCGCTCCACCCCAAGTTGCGGGTCCAGCTTGCTCTTTCTGTCACATCCCCGCGATGAACGGTTTAGCCTGCAGGAGACCCTGCGCCGAGCCATTTTTAAACACATCTGATGCGGCAGGTGTTTCATTGCTCAACAAACAACACCTATAGGGAAGGCACAGCCTATGCATCGGTCCTTCGGAGACCGCCCCAGAACGGCCAGAGTTCTCGTCCCCACGCGAGCCTGAGGAAGGCTGGCCGGGCGATGGGCCAAGCAGCGTCTACTGGCCATACCATCTTGGATACGTCCGATCTCGGAAGCAAAGCAGAGATGGGTTCGGAAATACTTGGTTGGGACACCTCCTGAGAACACCAGGTATTGTAGACAATTTTGATGACGTTTTGCCATCTTGCCCAGCTCGGCTAGCATTGAGTGGCGCCTTGCTGGACACCGACCTTACGTAAAGTAGAGGCTGGAAGTCCCAAGCATCCCAAGCCCCCCAAGACCTCTAAGATAAGGACGCAACCCCGCCGCCTCTACCAGACCTCACACCGAGCTCCTTGCCACGGCTAGGAGTGCTTATTGACCCCGCAGCCGGCCGTATGCAAATGATGGCGTTAAAAGCATCTCGCGCTGTGAAGGGGCCAGGCTTTCAGCAGCTGCCCAGGGGATGGTTTTAGAGGGCGACCGCCTAACGAGGGCCAGCAGAAGTAACGTCTTCTTCTTCAAAGAATCTTGTGTAACTAACCCAATCAGACAGCTGCCCAGGAGCTAACCTCAGTGCTAGGAAGGAGCGGGAGGGAATTGAGGGGGTGGTTCCTGCTAAGGCCCTGAAATAATAATAAGACAGGCAGGAGAGTCTGACGCATGGTGGCGGAAAAGCTGCAGGTGCAAATAGGGAATGTGGTCTCGTGCGAGCAACTTGTGCATGCTCGCTGTGTGTGAGTGTGCGCTTCCTAGGTACGGCGCTGCAGACAGTCAAAAGGGTTGCTCCCTTTCATTAAAAGTTAATCCCCGGCTGCAGGCTATTAGAAAGCAACTAACCGCGCTCTACTCACCCTACCCAGGTCTACCGGTGAGTCTCGCCGCTGCTCCCGGCCTGTGGCATTGGCCGCGACGCTGACGTTCCGTCGACAGCGCGGCAGCCGATCAGTGAGCTCAGCGGCTCTGAGCGGGGCGTTCTGTCTACAAGACCTTTTAAGGAGCCAGCAAAAAAGTGAAGAGAAAAGAAAGCACAAAAGCACCTTGTCTTACTAAGCACTGGAAAGGGCAGCCGGCAACCGGACGTCAAAGTGGAACAGCAGCAAGTGAGATGCCTGTCTCTGCCTACGGCCACCACCCTGAACACGCCCCGATCTCGTCTGATCTCGGAAGCTAAGCAGGGTCAGGCCTGGTTAGTACTTGGATGGGAGACCGCCTGGGAATACCAGGTGCTGTAGGCTTTTGCCTTTTCTTACTTCCACCAGCAGGGGTCACTCTCCTCTATGCCTTTTTTCCATTCCTTTTTTCACAAGCGCACACATGCTCCTTTCTTCTTTTCATTTGCTTTCTCTCTTGCGCTATTTAATCCTTGCAAAATACCAGCATCCCTTCTCATCACCGTGGGCCTCCAGCATTGTTGCTTATTTACTTTTAATACTAGGCTTCTTTTCACCAGGACCAGCGACTCCCGCATGACTGGAGGCAACCACCGCTGACCTGGAGGCAACCACCGGTAACCTGGAGGCCAGTTTACAGCACAACCCAAGCAAAACACCTTTGCAGGCCACACGACCCCCCCGAAGAGCAGCTCAAATTCACTCGCAACCATCTCACCCTCTTCCTTCATTCACTCCTGGGCGTTTCGCTCCACCCCAAGTTGCGGGTCCAGCTTGCTCTTTCTGTCACATCCCCGCGATGAACGGTTTAGCCTGCAGGAGACCCTGCGCCGAGCCATTTTTAAACACATCTGATGCGGCAGGTGTTTCATTGCTCAACAAACAACACCTATAGGGACGGCACAGCCTATGCATCGGTCCTTCGGAGACCGCCCCAGAACGGCCAGAGTTCTCGTCCCCACGCGAGCCTGAGGAAGGCTGGCCAGGCGATGGGCCAAGCAGCGTCTACTGGCCATACCACCGTGGATACGTCCGATCTCGGAAGCAAAGCAGAGATGGGTTCGGAAATACTTGGTTGGGACACCTCCTGAGAACACCAGGTATTGTAGACAATTTTGATGACGTTTTGCCATCTTGCCCAGCTCGGCTAGCATTGAGTGGCGCCTTGCTGGACACCGACCTTACGTAAAGTAGAGGCTGGAAGTCCCAAGCATCCCAAGCCCCCCAAGACCTCTAAGATAAGGACGCAACCCCGCCGCCTCTACCAGGCCTCACACCGAGCTCCTTGCCACGGCTAGGAGTGCTTATTGACCCCGCAGCCGGCCGTATGCAAATGATGGCGTTAAAAGCATCTCGCGCTGTGAAGGGGCCAGGCTTTCAGCAGCTGCCCAGGGGATGGTTTTAGAGGGCGACCGCCTAACGAGGGCCAGCAGAAGTAACGTCTTCTTCTTCAAAGAATCTTGTGTAACTAACCCAATCAGACAGCTGCCCAGGAGCTAACCTCAGTGCTAGGAAGGAGCGGGAGGGAATTGAGGGGGTGGTTCCTGCTAAGGCCCTGAAATAATAATAAGACAGGCAGGAGAGTCTGACGCATGGTGGCGGAAAAGCTGCAGGTGCAAATAGGGAATGTGGTCTCGTGCGAGCAACTTGTGCATGCTCGCTGTGTGTGAGTGTGCGCTTCCTAGGTACGGCGCGCTGCAGACAGTCAAAAGGGTTGCTCCCTTTCATTAAAAGTTAATCCCCGGCTGCAGGCTATTAGAAAGCAACTAACCGCGCTCTACTCACCCTACCCAGGTCTACCGGTGAGTCTCGCCGCTGCTCCCGGCCTGTGGCATTGGCCGCGACGCTGACGTTCCGTCGACAGCGCGGCAGCCGATCAGTGAGCTCAGCGGCTCTGAGCGGGGCGTTCTGTCTACAAGACCTTTTTAAGGAGCCAGCAAAAAAGTGAAGAGAAAGGAAAGCACAAAAGCACCTTGTCTTACTAAGCACTGGAAAGGGCAGCCGGCAACCGGACGTCAAAGTGGAAAAGCAGCAAGTGAGAGGCCTGTCTCTGCCTACGGCCACACCACCCTGAACACGCCCGATCTCGTCTGATCTCGGAAGCTAAGCAGGGTTGGGCCTGGTTAGTACTTGGATGGGAGACCGCCTGGGAATACCAGGTGCTGTAGGCTTTTGCCTTTTCTTACTTCCACCAGCAGGGGTCACTCTCCTCTATGCCTTTTTTCCATTCCTTTTTTCACAAGCGCACACATGCTCCTTTCTTCTTTTCATTTGCTTTCTCTCTTGCGCTATTTAATCCTTGCAAAATACCAGCATCCTTCTCATCACCGTGGGCCTCCAGCATTGTTGCTTATTTACTTTTAATACTAGGCTTCTTTTCACCAGGACCAGCGACTCCCGCATGACTGGAGGCAACCACCGCTGACCTGGAGGCAACCACCGGTAACCTGGAGGCCAGTTTACAGCACAACCCAAGCAAAACACCTTTGCAGGCCACACGACCCCCCCGAAGAGCAGCTCAAATTCACTCGCAACCATCTCACCCTCTTCCTTCATTCACTCCTGGGCGTTTCGCTCCACCCCAAGTTGCGGGTCCAGCTTGCTCTTTCTGTCACATCCCCGCGATGAACGGTTTAGCCTGCAGGAGACCCTGCGCCGAGCCATTTTTAAACACATCTGATGCGGCAGGTGTTTCATTGCTCAACAAACAACACCTATGGGGACGGCACAGCCTATGCATCGGTCCTTTGGAGACCGCCCCAGAACGGCCAGAGTTCTCGTCCCCACGCGAGCCTGAGGAAGGCTGGCCGGGCGATGGGCCAAGCAGCGTCTACTGGCCATACCACCTTGGATATGTCCGATCTCGGAAGCAAAGCAGAGATGGGTTCGGAAATACTTGGTTGGGACACCTCCTGAGAACACCAGGTATTGTAGACAATTTTGATGACGTTTTGCCATCTTGCCCAGCTCGGCTAGCATTGAGTGGCGCCTTGCTGGACACCGACCTTACGTAAAGTAGAGGCTGGAAGTCCCAAGCATCCCAAGCCCCCCAAGACCTCTAAGATAAGGACGCAACCCCGCCGCCTCTACCAGACCTCACACCGAGCTCCTTGCCACGGCTAGGAGTGCTTATTGACCCCGCAGCCGGCCGTATGCAAATGATGGCGTTAAAAGCATCTCGCGCTGTGAAGGGGCCAGGCTTTCAGCAGCTGCCCAGGGGATGGTTTTAGAGGGCGACCGCCTAACGAGGGCCAGCAGAAGTAACGTCTTCTTCTTCAAAGAATCTTGTGTAACTAACCCAATCAGACAGCTGCCCAGGAGCTAACCTCAGTGCTAGGAAGGAGCGGGAGGGAATTGAGGGGGTGGTTCCTGCTAAGGCCCTGAAATAATAATAAGACAGGCAGGAGAGTCTGACGCATGGTGGCGGAAAAGCTGCAGGTGCAAATAGGGAATGTGGTCTCGTGCGAGCAACTTGTGCATGCTCGCTGTGTGTGAGTGTGCGCTTCCTAGGTACGGCGCGCTGCAGACAGTCAAAAGGGTTGCTCCCTTTCATTAAAAGTTAATCCCCGGCTGCAGGCTATTAGAAAGCAACTAACCGCGCTCTACTCACCCTACCCAGGTCTACCGGTGAGTCTCGCCGCTGCTCCCGGCCTGTGGCATTGGCCGCGACGCTGACGTTCCGTCGACAGCGCGGCAGCCGATCAGTGAGCTCAGCGGCTCTGAGCGGGGCGTTCTGTCTACAAGACCTTTTTAAGGAGCCAGCAAAAAAGTGAAGAGAAAAGAAAGCACAAAAGCACCTTGTCTTACTAAGCACTGGAAAGGGCAGCCGGCAACCGGACGTCAAAGTGGAACAGCAGCAAGTGAGATGCCTGTCTCTGCCTACGGCCACACCACCCTGAACACGCCCGATCTCGTCTGATCTCGGAAGCTAAGCAGGGTCAGGCCTGGTTAGTACTTGGATGGGAGACCGCCTGGGAATACCAGGTGCTGTAGGCTTTTGCCTTTTCTTACTTCCACCAGCAGGGGTCACTCTCCTCTATGCCTTTTTTCCATTCCTTTTTTCACAAGCGCACACATGCTCCTTTCTTCTTTTCATTTGCTTTCTCTCTTGCGCTATTTAATCCTTGCAAAATACCAGCATCCTTCTCATCACCGTGGGCCTCCAGCATTGTTGCTTATTTACTTTTAATACTAGGCTTCTTTTCACCAGGACCAGCGACTCCCGCATGACTGGAGGCAACCACCGCTGACCTGGAGGCAACCACCGGTAACCTGGAGGCCAGTTTACAGCACAACCCAAGCAAAACACCTTTGCAGGCCACACGACCCCCCCGAAGAGCAGCTCAAATTCACTCGCAACCATCTCACCCTCTTCCTTCATTCACTCCTGGGCGTTTCGCTCCACCCCAAGTTGCGGGTCCAGCTTGCTCTTTCTGTCACATCCCCGCGATGAACGGTTTAGCCTGCAGGAGACCCTGCGCCGAGCCATTTTTAAACACATCTGATGCGGCAGGTGTTTCATTGCTCAACAAACAACACCTATAGGGACGGCACAGCCTATGCATCGGTCCTTCGGAGACCGCCCCAGAACGGCCAGAGTTCTCGTCCCCACGCGAGCCTGAGGAAGGCTGGCCAGGCGATGGGCCAAGCAGCGTCTACTGGCCATACCACCGTGGATACGTCCGATCTCGGAAGCAAAGCAGAGATGGGTTCGGAAATACTTGGTTGGGACACCTCCTGAGAACACCAGGTATTGTAGACAATTTTGATGACGTTTTGCCATCTTGCCCAGCTCGGCTAGCATTGAGTGGCGCCTTGCAGGACACCGACCTTACGTAAAGTAGAGGCTGGAAGTCCCAAGCATCCCAAGCCCCCCAAGACCTCTAAGATAAGGACGCAACCCCGCCGCCTCTACCAGGCCTCACACCGAGCTCCTTGCCACGGCTAGGAGTGCTTATTGACCCCGCAGCCGGCCGTATGCAAATGATGGCGTTAAAAGCATCTCGCGCTGTGAAGGGGCCAGGCTTTCAGCAGCTGCCCAGGGGATGGTTTTAGAGGGCGACCGCCTAACGAGGGCCAGCAGAAGTAACGTCTTCTTCTTCAAAGAATCTTGTGTAACTAACCCAATCAGACAGCTGCCCAGGAGCTAACCTCAGTGCTAGGAAGGAGCGGGAGGGAATTGAGGGGGTGGTTCCTGCTAAGGCCCTGAAATAATAATAAGACAGGCAGGAGAGTCTGACGCATGGTGGCGGAAAAGCTGCAGGTGCAAATAGGGAATGTGGTCTCGTGCGAGCAACTTGTGCATGCTCGCTGTGTGTGAGTGTGCGCTTCCTAGGTACGGCGCGCTGCAGACAGTCAAAAGGGTTGCTCCCTTTCATTAAAAGTTAATCCCCGGCTGCAGGCTATTAGAAAGCAACTAACCGCGCTCTACTCACCCTACCCAGGTCTACCGGTGAGTCTCGCCGCTGCTCCCGGCCTGTGGCATTGGCCGCGACGCTGACGTTCCGTCGACAGCGCGGCAGCCGATCAGTGAGCTCAGCGGCTCTGAGCGGGGCGTTCTGTCTACAAGACCTTTTTAAGGAGCCAGCAAAAAAGTGAAGAGAAAAGAAAGCACAAAAGCACCTTGTCTTACTAAGCACTGGAAAGGGCAGCCGGCAACCGGACGTCAAAGTGGAAAAGCAGCAAGTGAGAGGCCGGTCTCTGCCTACGGCCACACCACCCTGAACACGCCCGATCTCGTCTGATCTTGGAAGCTAAGCAGGGTCGGGCCTGGTTAGTACTTGGATGGGAGACCGCCTGGGAATACCAGGTGCTGTAGGCTTTTGCCTTTTCTTACTTCCACCAGCAGGGGTCACTCTCCTCTATGCCTTTTTTCCATTCCTTTTTTCACAAGCGCACACATGCTCCTTTCTTCTTTTCATTTGCTTTCTCTCTTGCGCTATTTAATCCTTGCAAAATACCAGCATCCTTCTCATCACCGTGGGCCTCCAGCATTGTTGCTTATTTACTTTTAATACTAGGCTTCTTTTCACCAGGACCAGCGACTCCCGCATGACTGGAGGCAACCACCGCTGACCTGGAGGCAACCACCGGTAACCTGGAGGCCAGTTTACAGCACAACCCAAGCAAAACACCTTTGCAGGCCACACGACCCCCCCGAAGAGCAGCTCAAATTCACTCGCAACCATCTCACCCTCTTCCTTCATTCACTCCTGGGCGTTTCGCTCCACCCCAAGTTGCGGGTCCAGCTTGCTCTTTCTGTCACATCCCCGCGATGAACGGTTTAGCCTGCAGGAGACCCTGCGCCGAGCCATTTTTAAACACATCTGATGCGGCAGGTGTTTCATTGCTCAACAAACAACACCTATGGGGACGGCACAGCCTATGCATCGGTCCTTCGGAGACCGCCCCAGAACGGCCAGAGTTCTCGTCCCCACGCG
This sequence comes from Phyllobates terribilis, assembly GCF_046119375.1. Classification (NCBI taxonomy): domain Eukaryota; kingdom Metazoa; phylum Chordata; class Amphibia; order Anura; family Dendrobatidae; genus Phyllobates; species Phyllobates terribilis. Next base: position 691,453,808 of record NW_027362764.1, read on the forward strand.
AGCCTGAGGAAGGCTGGCCGGGCGATGGGCCAAGCAGCGTCTACTGGCCATACCATCTTGGATACGTCCGATCTCGGAAGCAAAGCAGAGATGGGTTCGGAAATACTTGGTTGGGACACCTCCTGAGAACACCAGGTATTGTAGACAATTTTGATGACGTTTTGCCATCTTGCCCAGCTCGGCTAGCATTGAGTGGCGCCTTGCTGGACACCGACCTTACGTAAAGTAGAGGCTGGAAGTCCCAAGCATCCCAAGCCCCCCAAGACCTCTAAGATAAGGACGCAACCCCGCCGCCTCTACCAGACCTCACACCGAGCTCCTTGCCACGGCTAGGAGTGCTTATTGACCCCGCAGCCGGCCGTATGCAAATGATGGCGTTAAAAGCATCTCGCGCTGTGAAGGGGCCAGGCTTTCAGCAGCTGCCCAGGGGATGGTTTTAGAGGGCGACCGCCTAACGAGGGCCAGCAGAAGTAACGTCTTCTTCTTCAAAGAATCTTGTGTAACTAACCCAATCAGACAGCTGCCCAGGAGCTAACCTCAGTGCTAGGAAGGAGCGGGAGGGAATTGAGGGGGTGGTTCCTGCTAAGGCCCTGAAATAATAATAAGACAGGCAGGAGAGTCTGACGCATGGTGGCGGAAAAGCTGCAGGTGCAAATAGGGAATGTGGTCTCGTGCGAGCAACTTGTGCATGCTCGCTGTGTGTGAGTGTGCGCTTCCTAGGTACGGCGCGCTGCAGACAGTCAAAAGGGTTGCTCCCTTTCATTAAAAGTTAATCCCCGGCTGCAGGCTATTAGAAAGCAACTAACCGCGCTCTACTCACCCTACCCAGGTCTACCGGTGAGTCTCGCCGCTGCTCCCGGCCTGTGGCATTGGCCGCGACGCTGACGTTCCGTCGACAGCGCGGCAGCCGATCAGTGAGCTCAGCGGCTCTGATCGGGGCGTTCTGTCTACAAGACCTTTTTAAGGAGCCAGCAAAAAAGTGAAGAGAAAAGAAAGCACAAAAGCACCTTGTCTTACTAAGCACTGGAAAGGGCAGCCGGCAACCGGACGTCAAAGTGGAAAAGCAGCAAGTGAGAGGCCTGTCTCTGCCTACGGCCACACCACCCTGAACACGCCCGATCTCGTCTGATCTTGGAAGCTAAGCAGGGTCGGGCCTGGTTAGTACTTGGATGGGAGACCGCCTGGGAATACCAGGTGCTGTAGGCTTTTGCCTTTTCTTACTTCCACCAGCAGGGGTCACTCTCCTCTATGCCTTTTTTCCATTCCTTTTTTCACAAGCGCACACATGCTCCTTTCTTCTTTTCATTTGCTTTCTCTCTTGCGCTATTTAATCCTTGCAAAATACCAGCATCCTTCTCATCACCGTGGGCCTCCAGCATTGTTGCTTATTTACTTTTAATACTAGGCTTCTTTTCACCAGGACCAGCGACTCCCGCATGACTGGAGGCAACCACCGCTGACCTGGAGGCAACCACCGGTAACCTGGAGGCCAGTTTACAGCACAACCCAAGCAAAACACCTTTGCAGGCCACACGACCCCCCCGAAGAGCAGCTCAAATTCACTCGCAACCATCTCACCCTCTTCCTTCATTCACTCCTGGGCGTTTCGCTCCACCCCAAGTTGCGGGTCCAGCTTGCTCTTTCTGTCACATCCCCGCGATGAACGGTTTAGCCTGCAGGAGACCCTGCGCCGAGCCATTTTTAAACACATCTGATGCGGCAGGTGTTTCATTGCTCAACAAACAACACCTATGGGGACGGCACAGCCTATGCATCGGTCCTTCGGAGACCGCCCCAGAACGGCCAGAGTTCTCGTCCCCACGCGAGCCTGAGGAAGGCTGGCCGGGCGATGGGCCAAGCAGCGTCTACTGGCCATACCATCTTGGATACGTCCGATCTCGGAAGCAAAGCAGAGATGGGTTCGGAAATACTTGGTTGGGACACCTCCTGAGAACACCAGGTATTGTAGACAATTTTGATGACGTTTTGCCATCTTGCCCAGCTCGGCTAGCATTGAGTGGCGCCTTGCTGGACACCGACCTTACGTAAAGTAGAGGCTGGAAGTCCCAAGCATCCCAAGCCCCCCAAGACCTCTAAGATAAGGACGCAACCCCGCCGCCTCTACCAGACCTCACACCGAGCTCCTTGCCACGGCTAGGAGTGCTTATTGACCCCGCAGCCGGCCGTATGCAAATGATGGCGTTAAAAGCATCTCGCGCTGTGAAGGGGCCAGGCTTTCAGCAGCTGCCCAGGGGATGGTTTTAGAGGGCGACCGCCTAACGAGGGCCAGCAGAAGTAACGTCTTCTTCTTCAAAGAATCTTGTGTAACTAACCCAATCAGACAGCTGCCCAGGAGCTAACCTCAGTGCTAGGAAGGAGCGGGAGGGAATTGAGGGGGTGGTTCCTGCTAAGGCCCTGAAATAATAATAAGACAGGCAGGAGAGTCTGACGCATGGTGGCGGAAAAGCTGCAGGTGCAAATAGGGAATGTGGTCTCGTGCGAGCAACTTGTGCATGCTCGCTGTGTGTGAGTGTGCGCTTCCTAGGTACGGCGCGCTGCAGACAGTCAAAAGGGTTGCTCCCTTTCATTAAAAGTTAATCCCCGGCTGCAGGCTATTAGAAAGCAACTAACCGCGCTCTACTCACCCTACCCAGGTCTACCGGTGAGTCTCGCCGCTGCTCCCGGCCTGTGGCATTGGCCGCGACGCTGACGTTCCGTCGACAGCGCGGCAGCCGATCAGTGAGCTCAGCGGCTCTGAGCGGGGCGTTCTGTCTACAAGACCTTTTTAAGGAGCCAGCAAAAAAGTGAAGAGAAAAGAAAGCACAAAAGCACCTTGTCTTACTAAGCACTGGAAAGGGCAGCCGGCAACCGGACGTCAAAGTGGAAAAGCAGCAAGTGAGAGGCCTGTCTCTGCCTACGGCCACACCACCCTGAACACGCCCGATCTCGTCTGATCTTGGAAGCTAAGCAGGGTCGGGCCTGGTTAGTACTTGGATGGGAGACCGCCTGGGAATACCAGGTGCTGTAGGCTTTTGCCTTTTCTTACTTCCACCAGCAGGGGTCACTCTCCTCTATGCCTTTTTTCCATTCCTTTTTTCACAAGCGCACACATGCTCCTTTCTTCTTTTCATTTGCTTTCTCTCTTGCGCTATTTAATCCTTGCAAAATACCAGCATCCTTCTCATCACCGTGGGCCTCCAGCATTGTTGCTTATTTACTTTTAATACTAGGCTTCTTTTCACCAGGACCAGCGACTCCCGCATGACTGGAGGCAACCACCGCTGACCTGGAGGCAACCACCGGTAACCTGGAGGCCAGTTTACAGCACAACCCAAGCAAAACACCTTTGCAGGCCACACGACCCCCCCGAAGAGCAGCTCAAATTCACTCGCAACCATCTCACCCTCTTCCTTCATTCACTCCTGGGCGTTTCGCTCCACCCCAAGTTGCGGGTCCAGCTTGCTCTTTCTGTCACATCCCCGCGATGAACGGTTTAGCCTGCAGGAGACCCTGTGCCGAGCCATTTTTAAACACATCTGATGCGGCAGGTGTTTCATTGCTCAACAAACAACACCTATGGGGACGGCACAGCCTATGCATCGGTCCTTCGGAGACCGCCCCAGAACGGCCAGAGTTCTCGTCCCCACGCGAGCCTGAGGAAGGCTGGCCGGGCGATGGGCCAAGCAGCGTCTACTGGCCATACCATCTTGGATACGTCCGATCTCGGAAGCAAAGCAGAGATGGGTTCGGAAATACTTGGTTGGGACACCTCCTGAGAACACCAGGTATTGTAGACAATTTTGATGACGTTTTGCCATCTTGCCCAGCTCGGCTAGCATTGAGTGGCGCCTTGCTGGACACCGACCTTACGTAAAGTAGAGGCTGGAAGTCCCAAGCATCCCAAGCCCCCCAAGACCTCTAAGATAAGGACGCAACCCCGCCGCCTCTACCAGACCTCACACCGAGCTCCTTGCCACGGCTAGGAGTGCTTATTGACCCCGCAGCCGGCCGTATGCAAATGATGGCGTTAAAAGCATCTCGCGCTGTGAAGGGGCCAGGCTTTCAGCAGCTGCCCAGGGGATGGTTTTAGAGGGCGACCGCCTAACGAGGGCCAGCAGAAGTAACGTCTTCTTCTTCAAAGAATCTTGTGTAACTAACCCAATCAGACAGCTGCCCAGGAGCTAACCTCAGTGCTAGGAAGGAGCGGGAGGGAATTGAGGGGGTGGTTCCTGCTAAGGCCCTGAAATAATAATAAGACAGGCAGGAGAGTCTGACGCATGGTGGCGGAAAAGCTGCAGGTGCAAATAGGGAATGTGGTCTCGTGCGAGCAACTTGTGCATGCTCGCTGTGTGTGAGTGTGCGCTTCCTAGGTACGGCGCGCTGCAGACAGTCAAAAGGGTTGCTCCCTTTCATTAAAAGTTAATCCCCGGCTGCAGGCTATTAGAAAGCAACTAACCGTGCTCTACTCACCCTACCCAGGTCTACCGGTGAGTCTCGCCGCTGCTCCCGGCCTGTGGCATTGGCCGCGACGCTGACGTTCCGTCGACAGCGCGGCAGCCGATCAGTGAGCTCAGCGGCTCTGAGCGGGGCGTTCTGTCTACAAGACCTTTTTAAGGAGCCAGCAAAAAAGTGAAGAGAAAAGAAAGCACAAAAGCACCTTGTCTTACTAAGCACTGGAAAGGGCAGCCGGCAACCGGACGTCAAAGTGGAAAAGCAGCAAGTGAGAGGCCTGTCTCTGCCTACGGCCACACCACCCTGAACACGCCCGATCTCGTCTGATCTCGGAAGCTAAGCAGGGTTGGGCCTGGTTAGTACTTGGATGGGAGACCGCCTGGGAATACCAGGTGCTGTAGGCTTTTGCCTTTTCTTACTTCCACCAGCAGGGGTCACTCTCCTCTATGCCTTTTTTCCATTCCTTTTTTCACAAGCGCACACATGCTCCTTTCTTCTTTTCATTTGCTTTCTCTCTTGCGCTATTTAATCCTTGCAAAATACCAGCATCCTTCTCATCACCGTGGGCCTCCAGCATTGTTGCTTATTTACTTTTAATACTAGGCTTCTTTTCACCAGGACCAGCGACTCCCGCATGACTGGAGGCAACCACCGCTGACCTGGAGGCAACCACCGGTAACCTGGAGGCCAGTTTACAGCACAACCCAAGCAAAACACCTTTGCAGGCCACACGACCCCCCCGAAGAGCAGCTCAAATTCACTCGCAACCATCTCACCCTCTTCCTTCATTCACTCCTGGGCGTTTCGCTCCACCCCAAGTTGCGGGTCCAGCTTGCTCTTTCTGTCACATCCCCGCGATGAACGGTTTAGCCTGCAGGAGACCCTGCGCCGAGCCATTTTTAAACACATCTGATGCGGCAGGTGTTTCATTGTTCAACAAACAACACCTATGGGGACGGCACAGCCTATGCATCGGTCCTTCGGAGACCGCCCCAGAACGGCCAGAGTTCTCGTCCCCACGCGAGCCTGAGGAAGGCTGGCCGGGCGATGGGCCAAGCAGCGTCTACTGGCCATACCATCTTGGATACGTCCGATCTCGGAAGCAAAGCAGAGATGGGTTCGGAAATACTTGGTTGGGACACCTCCTGAGAACACCAGGTATTGTAGACAATTTTGATGACGTTTTGCCATCTTGCCCAGCTCGGCTAGCATTGAGTGGCGCCTTGCTGGACACCGACCTTACGTAAAGTAGAGGCTGGAAGTCCCAAGCATCCCAAGCCCCCCAAGACCTCTAAGATAAGGACGCAACCCCGCCGCCTCTACCAGACCTCACACCGAGCTCCTTGCCACGGCTAGGAGTGCTTATTGACCCCGCAGCCGGCCGTATGCAAATGATGGCGTTAAAAGCATCTCGCGCTGTGAAGGGGCCAGGCTTTCAGCAGCTGCCCAGGGGATGGTTTTAGAGGGCGACCGCCTAACGAGGGCCAGCAGAAGTAACGTCTTCTTCTTCAAAGAATCTTGTGTAACTAACCCAATCAGACAGCTGCCCAGGAGCTAACCTCAGTGCTAGGAAGGAGCGGGAGGGAATTGAGGGGGTGGTTCCTGCTAAGGCCCTGAAATAATAATAAGACAGGCAGGAGAGTCTGACGCATGGTGGCGGAAAAGCTGCAGGTGCAAATAGGGAATGTGGTCTCGTGCGAGCAACTTGTGCATGCTCGCTGTGTGTGAGTGTGCGCTTCCTAGGTACGGCGCGCTGCAGACAGTCAAAAGGGTTGCTCCCTTTCATTAAAAGTTAATCCCCGGCTGCAGGCTATTAGAAAGCAACTAACCGCGCTCTACTCACCCTACCCAGGTCTACCGGTGAGTCTCGCCGCTGCTCCCGGCCTGTGGCATTGGCCGCGACGCTGACGTTCCGTCGACAGCGCGGCAGCCGATCAGTGAGCTCAGCGGCTCTGAGCGGGGCGTTCTGTCTACAAGACCTTTTTAAGGAGCCAGCAAAAAAGTGAAGAGAAAGGAAAGCACAAAAGCACCTTGTCTTACTAAGCACTGGAAAGGGCAGCCGGCAACCGGACGTCAAAGTGGAAAAGCAGCAAGTGAGAGGCCTGTCTCTGCCTACGGCCACACCACCCTGAACACGCCCGATCTTGTCTGATCTCGGAAGCTAAGCAGGGTCGGGCCTGGTTAGTACTTGGATGGGAGACCGCCTGGGAATACCAGGTGCTGTAGGCTTTTGCCTTTTCTTACTTCCACCAGCAGGGGTCACTCTCCTCTATGCCTTTTTTCCATTCCTTTTTTCACAAGCGCACACATGCTCCTTTCTTCTTTTCATTTGCTTTCTCTCTTGCGCTATTTAATCCTTGCAAAATACCAACATCCTTCTCATCACCGTGGGCCTCCAGCATTGTTGCTTATTTACTTTTAATACTAGGCTTCTTTTCACCAGGACCAGCGACTCCCGCATGACTGGAGGCAACCACCGCTGACCTGGAGGCAACCACCGGTAACCTGGAGGCCAGTTTACAGCACAACCCAAGCAAAACACCTTTGCAGGCCACACGACCACCCCGAAGAGCAGCTCAAATTCACTCGCAACCATCTCACCCTCTTCCTTCATTCACTCCTGGGCGTTTCGCTCCACCCCAAGTTGCGGGTCCAGCTTGCTCTTTCTGTCACATCCCCGCGATGAACGGTTTAGCCTGCAGGAGACCCTGCGCCGAGCCATTTTTAAACACATCTGATGCGGCAGGTGTTTCATTGCTCAACAAACAACACCTATAGGGACGGCACAGCCTATGCATCGGTCCTTCGGAGACCGCCCCAGAACGGCCAGAGTTCTCGTCCCCACGCGAGCCTGAGGAAGGCTGGCCAGGCGATGGGCCAAGCAGCGTCTACTGGCCATACCACCGTGGATACGTCCGATCTCGGAAGCAAAGCAGAGATGGGTTCGGAAATACTTGGTTGGGACACCTCCTGAGAACACCAGGTATTGTAGACAATTTTGATGACGTTTTGCCATCTTGCCCAGCTCGGCTAGCATTGAGTGGCGCCTTGCTGGACACCGACCTTACGTAAAGTAGAGGCTGGAAGTCCCAAGCATCCCAAGCCCCCCAAGACCTCTAAGATAAGGACGCAACCCCGCCGCCTCTACCAGGCCTCACACTGAGCTCCTTGCCACGGCTAGGAGTGCTTATTGACCCCGCAGCCGGCCGTATGCAAATGATGGCGTTAAAAGCATCTCGCGCTGTGAAGGGGCCAGGCTTTCAGCAGCTGCCCAGGGGATGGTTTTAGAGGGCGACCGCCTAACGAGGGCCAGCAGAAGTAACGTCTTCTTCTTCAAAGAATCTTGTGTAACTAACCCAATCAGACAGCTGCCCAGGAGCTAACCTCAGTGCTAGGAAGGAGCGGGAGGGAATTGAGGGGGTGGTTCCTGCTAAGGCCCTGAAATAATAATAAGACAGGCAGGAGAGTCTGACGCATGGTGGCGGAAAAGCTGCAGGTGCAAATAGGGAATGTGGTCTCGTGCGAGCAACTTGTGCATGCTCGCTGTGTGTGAGTGTGCGCTTCCTAGGTACGGCGCGCTGCAGACAGTCAAAAGGGTTGCTCCCTTTCATTAAAAGTTAATCCCCGGCTGCAGGCTATTAGAAAGCAACTAACCGCGCTCTACTCACCCTACCCAGGTCTACCGGTGAGTCTCGCCGCTGCTCCCGGCCTGTGGCATTGGCCGCGACGCTGACGTTCCGTCGACAGCGCGGCAGCCGATCAGTGAGCTCAGCGGCTCTGAGCGGGGCGTTCTGTCTACAAGACCTTTTTAAGGAGCCAGCAAAAAAGTGAAGAGAAAGGAAAGCACAAAAGCACCTTGTCTTACTAAGCACAGGAAAGGGCAGCCGGCAACCGGACGTCAAAGTGGAAAAGCAGCAAGTGAGAGGCCTGTCTCTGCCTACGGCCACACCACCCTGAACACGCCCGATCTCGTCTGATCTCGGAAGCTAAGCAGGGTTGGGCCTGGTTAGTGCTTGGATGGGAGACCGCCTGGGAATACCAGGTGCTGTAGGCTTTTGCCTTTTCTTACTTCCACCAGCAGGGGTCACTCTCCTCTATGCCTTTTTTCCATTCCTTTTTTCACAAGCGCACACATGCTCCTTTCTTCTTTTCATTTGCTTTCTCTCTTGCGCTATTTAATCCTTGCAAAATACCAGCATCCTTCTCATCACCGTGGGCCTCCAGCATTGTTGCTTATTTACTTTTAATACTAGGCTTCTTTTCACCAGGACCAGCGACTCCCGCATGACTGGAGGCAACCACCGCTGACCTGGAGGCAACCACCGGTAACCTGGAGGCCAGTTTACAGCACAACCCAAGCAAAACACCTTTGCAGGCCACACGACCCCCCCGAAGAGCAGCTCAAATTCACTCGCAACCATCTCACCCTCTTCCTTCATTCACTCCTGGGCGTTTCGCTCCACCCCAAGTTGCGGGTCCAGCTTGCTCTTTCTGTCACATCCCCGCGATGAAAGGTTTAGCCTGCAGGAGACCCTGCGCCGAGCCATTTTTAAACACATCTGATGCGGCAGGTGTTTCATTGCTCAACAAACAACACCTATAGGGACGGCACAGCCTATGCATCGGTCCTTCGGAGACCGCCCCAGAACGGCCAGAGTTCTCGTCCCCACGCGAGCCTGAGGAAGGCTGGCCGGGCGATGGGCCAAGCAGTGTCTACTGGCCATACCATCTTGGATACGTCCGATCTCGGAAGCAAAGCAGAGATGGGTTCGGAAATACTTGGTTGGGACACCTCCTGAGAACACCAGGTATTGTAGACAATTTTGATGACGTTTTGCCATCTTGCCCAGCTCGGCTAGCATTGAGTGGCGCCTTGCTGGACACCGACCTTACGTAAAGTAGAGGCTGGAAGTCCCAAGCATCCCAAGCCCCCCAAGACCTCTAAGATAAGGACGCAACCCCGCCGCCTCTACCAGGCCTCACACCGAGCTCCTTGCCACGGCTAGGAGTGCTTATTGACCCCGCAGCCGGCCGTATGCAAATGATGGCGTTAAAAGCATCTCGCGCTGTGAAGGGGCCAGGCTTTCAGCAGCTGCCCAGGGGATGGTTTTAGAGGGCGACCGCCTAACGAGGGCCAGCAGAAGTAACGTCTTCTTCTTCAAAGAATCTTGTGTAACTAACCCAATCAGACAGCTGCCCAGGAGCTAACCTCAGTGCTAGGAAGGAGCGGGAGGGAATTGAGGGGGTGGTTCCTGCTAAGGCCCTGAAATAATAATAAGACAGGCAGGAGAGTCTGACGCATGGTGGCGGAAAAGCTGCAGGTGCAAATAGGGAATGTGGTCTCGTGCGAGCAACTTGTGCATGCTCGCTGTGTGTGAGTGTGCGCTTCCTAGGTACGGCGCGCTGCAGACAGTCAAAAGGGTTGCTCCCTTTCATTAAAAGTTAATCCCCGGCTGCAGGCTATTAGAAAGCAACTAACCGCGCTCTACTCACCCTACCCAGGTCTACCGGTGAGTCTCGCCGCTGCTCCCGGCCTGTGGCATTGGCCGCGACGCTGACGTTCCGTCGACAGCGCGGCAGCCGATCAGTGAGCTCAGCGGCTCTGAGCGGGGCGTTCTGTCTACAAGACCTTTTTAAGGAGCCAGCAAAAAAGTGAAGAGAAAAGAAAGCACAAAAGCACCTTGTCTTACTAAGCACTGGAAAGGGCAGCCGGCAACCGGACGTCAAAGTGGAAAAGCAGCAAGTGAGAGGCCTGTCTCTGCCTACGGCCACACCACCCTGAACACGCCCAATCTCGTCTGATCTTGGAAGCTAAGCAGGGTCGGGCCTGGTTAGTACTTGGATGGGAGACCGCCTGGGAATACCAGGTGCTGTAGGCTTTTGCCTTTTCTTACTTCCACCAGCAGGGGTCACTCTCCTCTATGCCTTTTTTCCATTCCTTTTTTCACAAGCGCATACATGCTCCTTTCTTCTTTTCATTTGCTTTCTCTCTTGCGCTATTTAATCCTTGCAAAATACCAGCATCCTTCTCATCACCGTGGGCCTCCAGCATTGTTGCTTATTTACTTTTAATACTAGGCTTCTTTTCACCAGGACCAGCGACTCCCGCATGACTGGAGGCAACCACCGCTGACCTGGAGGCAACCACCGGTAACCTGGAGGCCAGTTTACAGCACAACCCAAGCAAAACACCTTTGCAGGCCACACGACCCCCCCGAAGAGCAGCTCAAATTCACTCGCAACCATCTCACCCTCTTCCTTCATTCACTCCTGGGCGTTTCGCTCCACCCCAAGTTGCGGGTCCAGCTTGCTCTTTCTGTCACATCCCCGCGATGAACGGTTTAGCCTGCAGGAGACCCTGCGCCGAGCCATTTTTAAACACATCTGATGCGGCAGGTGTTTCATTGCTCAACAAACAACACCTATGGGGACGGCACAGCCTATGCATCGGTCCTTCGGAGACCGCCCCAGAACGGCCAGAGTTCTCGTCCCCACGCGAGCCTGAGGAAGGCTGGCCGGGCGATGGGCCAAGCAGCGTCTACTGGCCATACCATCTTGGATACGTCCGATCTCGGAAGCAAAGCAGAGATGGGTTCGGAAATACTTGGTTGGGACACCTCCTGAGAACACCAGGTATTGTAGACAATTTTGATGACGTTTTGCCATCTTGCCCAGCTCGGCTAGCATTGAGTGGCGCCTTGCTGGACACCGACCTTACGTAAAGTAGAGGCTGGAAGTCCCAAGCATCCCAAGCCCCCCAAGACCTCTAAGATAAGGACGCAACCCCGCCGCCTCTACCAGACCTCACACCGAGCTCCTTGCCACGGCTAGGAGTGCTTATTGACCCCGCAGCCGGCCGTATGCAAATGATGGCGTTAAAAGCATCTCGCGCTGTGAAGGGGCCAGGCTTTCAGCAGCTGCCCAGGGGATGGTTTTAGAGGGCGACCGCCTAACGAGGGCCAGCAGAAGTAACGTCTTCTTCTTCAAAGAATCTTGTGTAACTAACCCAATCAGACAGCTGCCCAGGAGCTAACCTCAGTGCTAGGAAGGAGCGGGAGGGAATTGAGGGGGTGGTTCCTGCTAAGGCCCTGAAATAATAATAAGACAGGCAGGAGAGTCTGACGCATGGTGGCGGAAAAGCTGCAGGTGCAAATAGGGAATGTGGTCTCGTGCGAGCAACTTGTGCATGCTCGCTGTGTGTGAGTGTGCGCTTCCTAGGTACGGCGCGCTGCAGACAGTCAAAAGGGTTGCTCCCTTTCATTAAAAGTTAATCCCCGGCTGCAGGCTATTAGAAAGCAACTAACCGCGCTCTACTCACCCTACCCAGGTCTACCGGTGAGTCTCGCCGCTGCTCCCGGCCTGTGGCATTGGCCGCGACGCTGACGTTCCGTCGACAGCGCGGCAGCCGATCAGTGAGCTCAGCGGCTCTGAGCGGGGCGTTCTGTCTACAAGACCTTTTTAAGGAGCCAGCAAAAAAGTGAAGAGAAAAGAAAGCACAAAAGCACCTTGTCTTACTAAGCACTGGAAAGGGCAGCCGGCAACCGGACGTCAAAGTGGAAAAGCAGCAAGTGAGATGCCTGTCTCTGCCTACGGCCACACCACCCTGAACACGCCCGATCTCGTCTGATTTCGGAAGCTAAGCAGGGTCAGGCCTGGTTAGTACTTGGATGGGAGACCGCCTGGGAATACCAGGTGCTGTAGGCTTTTGCCTTTTCTTACTTCCACCAGCAGGGGTCACTCTCCTCTATGCCTTTTTTCCATTCCTTTTTTCACAAGCGCACACATGCTCCTTTCTTCTTTTCATTTGCTTTCTCTCTTGCGCTATTTAATCCTTGCAAAATACCAGCATCCTTCTCATCACCGTGGGCCTCCAGCATTGTTGCTTATTTACTTTTAATACTAGGCTTCTTTTCACCAGGACCAGCGACTCCCGCATGACTGGAGGCAACCACCGCTGACCTGGAGGCAACCACCGGTAACCTGGAGGCCAGTTTACAGCACAACCCAAGCAAAACACCTTTGCAGGCCACACGACCCCCCCGAAGAGCAGCTCAAATTCACTCGCAACCATCTCACCCTCTTCCTTCATTCACTCCTGGGCGTTTCGCTCCACCCCAAGTTGCGGGTCCAGCTTGCTCTTTCTGTCACATCCCCGCGATGAACGGTTTAGCCTGCAGGAGACCCTGCGCCGAGCCATTTTTAAACACATCTGATGCGGCAGGTGTTTCATTGCTCAACAAACAACACCTATAGGGACGGCACAGCCTATGCATCGGTCCTTCGGAGACCGCCCCAGAACGGCCAGAGTTCTCGTCCCCACGCGAGCCTGAGGAAGGCTGGCCAGGCGATGGGCCAAGCAGCGTCTACTGGCCATACCACCGTGGATACGTCCGATCTCGGAAGCAAAGCAGAGATGGGTTCGGAAATACTTGGTTGGGACACCTCCTGAGAACACCAGGTATTGTAGACAATTTTGATGACGTTTTGCCATCTTGCCCAGCTCGGCTAGCATTGAGTGGCGCCTTGCAGGACACCGACCTTACGTAAAGTAGAGGCTGGAAGTCCCAAGCATCCCAAGCCCCCCAAGACCTCTAAGATAAGGACGCAACCCCGCCGCCTCTACCAGGCCTCACACCGAGCTCCTTGCCACGGCTAGGAGTGCTTATTGACCCCGCAGCCGGCCGTATGCAAATGATGGCGTTAAAAGCATCTCGCGCTGTGAAGGGGCCAGGCTTTCAGCAGCTGCCCAGGGGATGGTTTTAGAGGGCGACCGCCTAACGAGGGCCAGCAGAAGTAACGTCTTCTTCTTCAAAGAATCTTGTGTAACTAACCCAATCAGACAGCTGCCCAGGAGCTAACCTCAGTGCTAGGAAGGAGCGGGAGGGAATTGAGGGGGTGGTTCCTGCTAAGGCCCTGAAATAATAATAAGACAGGCAGGAGAGTCTGACGCATGGTGGCGGAAAAGCTGCAGGTGCAAATAGGGAATGTGGTCTCGTGCGAGCAACTTGTGCATGCTCGCTGTGTGTGAGTGTGCGCTTCCTAGGTACGGCGCGCTGCAGACAGTCAAAAGGGTTGCTCCCTTTCATTAAAAGTTAATCCCCGGCTGCAGGCTATTAGAAAGCAACTAACCGCGCTCTACTCACCCTACCCAGGTCTACCGGTGAGTCTCGCCGCTGCTCCCGGCCTGTGGCATTGGCCGCGACGCTGACGTTCCGTCGACAGCGCGGCAGCCGATCAGTGAGCTCAGCGGCTCTGAGCGGGGCGTTCTGTCTACAAGACCTTTTTAAGGAGCCAGCAAAAAAGTGAAGAGAAAAGAAAGCACAAAAGCACCTTGTCTTACTAAGCACTGGAAAGGGCAGCCGGCAACCGGACGTCAAAGTGGAAAAGCAGCAAGTGAGAGGCCTGTCTCTGCCTACGGCCACACCACCCTGAACACGCCCGATCTCGTCTGATCTTGGAAGCTAAGCAGGGTTGGGCCTGGTTAGTACTTGGATGGGAGACCGCCTGGGAATACCAGGTGCTGTAGGCTTTTGCCTTTTCTTACTTCCACCAGCAGGGGTCACTCTCCTCTATGCCTTTTTTCCATTCCTTTTTTCACAAGCGCACACATGCTCCTTTCTTCTTTTCATTTGCTTTCTCTCCTGCGCTATTTAATCCTTGCAAAATACCAGCATCCTTCTCATCACCGTGGGCCTCCAGCATTGTTGCTTATTTACTTTTAATACTAGGCTTCTTTTCACCAGGACCAGCGACTCCCGCATGACTGGAGGCAACCACCGCTGACCTGGAGGCAACCACCGGTAACCTGGAGGCCAGTTTACAGCACAACCCAAGCAAAACACCTTTGCAGGCCACACGACCACCCCGAAGAGCAGCTCAAATTCACTCGCAACCATCTCACCCTCTTCCTTCATTCACTCCTGGGCGTTTCGCTCCACCCCAAGTTGCGGGTCCAGCTTGCTCTTTCTGTCACATCCCCGCGATGAACGGTTTAGCCTGCAGGAGACCCTGCGCCGAGCCATTTTTAAACACATCTGATGCGGCAGGTGTTTCATTGCTCAACAAACAACACCTATAGGGACGGCACAGCCTATGCATCGGTCCTTCGGAGACCGCCCCAGAACGGCCAGAGTTCTCGTCCCCACGCGAGCCTGAGGAAGGCTGGCCAGGCGATGGGCCAAGCAGCGTCTACTGGCCATACCACCGTGGATACGTCCGATCTCGGAAGCAAAGCAGAGATGGGTTCGGAAATACTTGGTTGGGACACCTCCTGAGAACACCAGGTATTGTAGACAATTTTGATGACGTTTTGCCATCTTGCCCAGCTCGGCTAGCATTGAGTGGCGCCTTGCTGGACACCGACCTTACGTAAAGTAGAGGCTGGAAGTCCCAAGCATCCCAAGCCCCCCAAGACCTCTAAGATAAGGACGCAACCCCGCCGCCTCTACCAGGCCTCACACCGAGCTCCTTGCCACGGCTAGGAGTGCTTATTGACCCCGCAGCCGGCCGTATGCAAATGATGGCGTTAAAAGCATCTCGCGCTGTGAAGGGGCCAGGCTTTCAGCAGCTGCCCAGGGGATGGTTTTAGAGGGCGACCGCCTAACGAGGGCCAGCAGAAGTAACGTCTTCTTCTTCAAAGAATCTTGTGTAACTAACCCAATCAGACAGCTGCCCAGGAGCTAACCTCAGTGCTAGGAAGGAGCGGGAGGGAATTGAGGGGGTGGTTCCTGCTAAGGCCCTGAAATAATAATAAGACAGGCAGGAGAGTCTGACGCATGGTGGCGGAAAAGCTGCAGGTGCAAATAGGGAATGTGGTCTCGTGCGAGCAACTTGTGCATGCTCGCTGTGTGTGAGTGTGCGCTTCCTAGGTACGGCGCGCTGCAGACAGTCAAAAGGGTTGCTCCCTTTCATTAAAAGTTAATCCCCGGCTGCAGGCTATTAGAAAGCAACTAACCGCGCTCTACTCACCCTACCCAGGTCTACCGGTGAGTCTCGCCGCTGCTCCCGGCCTGTGGCATTGGCCGCGACGCTGACGTTCCGTCGACAGCGCGGCAGCCGATCAGTGAGCTCAGCGGCTCTGAGCGGGGCGTTCTGTCTACAAGACCTTTTTAAGGAGCCAGCAAAAAAGTGAAGAGAAAAGAAAGCACAAAAGCACCTTGTCTTACTAAGCACTGGAAAGGGCAGCCGGCAACCGGACGTCAAAGTGGAAAAGCAGCAAGTGAGAGGCCTGTCTCTGCCTACGGCCACACCACCCTGAACACGCCCGATCTCGTCTGATCTCGGAAGCTAAGCAGGGTTGGGCCTGGTTAGTACTTGGATGGGAGACCGCCTGGGAATACCAGGTGCTGTAGGCTTTTGCCTTTTCTTACTTCCACCAGCAGGGGT
Organism: Phyllobates terribilis; assembly: GCF_046119375.1. Lineage (NCBI taxonomy): Eukaryota > Metazoa > Chordata > Amphibia > Anura > Dendrobatidae > Phyllobates > Phyllobates terribilis. The sequence continues at coordinate 691,469,645 of NW_027362764.1, forward strand.
CACTCTCCTCTATGCCTTTTTTCCATTCCTTTTTTCACAAGCGCACACATGCTCCTTTCTTCTTTTCATTTGCTTTCTCTCTTGCGCTATTTAATCCTTGCAAAATACCAGCATCCTTCTCATCACCGTGGGCCTCCAGCATTGTTGCTTATTTACTTTTAATACTAGGCTTCTTTTCACCAGGACCAGCGACTCCCGCATGACTGGAGGCAACCACCGCTGACCTGGAGGCAACCACCGGTAACCTGGAGGCCAGTTTACAGCACAACCCAAGCAAAACACCTTTGCAGGCCACACGACCCCCCCGAAGAGCAGCTCAAATTCACTCGCAACCATCTCACCCTCTTCCTTCATTCACTCCTGGGCGTTTCGCTCCACCCCAAGTTGCGGGTCCAGCTTGCTCTTTCTGTCACATCCCCGCGATGAACGGTTTAGCCTGCAGGAGACCCTGCGCCGAGCCATTTTTAAACACATCTGATGCGGCAGGTGTTTCATTGCTCAACAAACAACACCTATAGGGACGGCACAGCCTATGCATCGGTCCTTCGGAGACCGCCCCAGAACGGCCAGAGTTCTCGTCCCCACGCGAGCCTGAGGAAGGCTGGCCAGGCGATGGGCCAAGCAGCGTCTACTGGCCATACCACCGTGGATACGTCCGATCTCGGAAGCAAAGCAGAGATGGGTTCGGAAATACTTGGTTGGGACACCTCCTGAGAACACCAGGTATTGTAGACAATTTTGATGACGTTTTGCCATCTTGCCCAGCTCGGCTAGCATTGAGTGGCGCCTTGCTGGACACCGACCTTACGTAAAGTAGAGGCTGGAAGTCCCAAGCATCCCAAGCCCCCCAAGACCTCTAAGATAAGGACGCAACCCCGCCGCCTCTACCAGGCCTCACACCGAGCTCCTTGCCACGGCTAGGAGTGCTTATTGACCCCGCAGCCGGCCGTATGCAAATGATGGCGTTAAAAGCATCTCGCGCTGTGAAGGGGCCAGGCTTTCAGCAGCTGCCCAGGGGATGGTTTTAGAGGGCGACCGCCTAACGAGGGCCAGCAGAAGTAACGTCTTCTTCTTCAAAGAATCTTGTGTAACTAACCCAATCAGACAGCTGCCCAGGAGCTAACCTCAGTGCTAGGAAGGAGCGGGAGGGAATTGAGGGGGTGGTTCCTGCTAAGGCCCTGAAATAATAATAAGACAGGCAGGAGAGTCTGACGCATGGTGGCGGAAAAGCTGCAGGTGCAAATAGGGAATGTGGTCTCGTGCGAGCAACTTGTGCATGCTCGCTGTGTGTGAGTGTGCGCTTCCTAGGTACGGCGCGCTGCAGACAGTCAAAAGGGTTGCTCCCTTTCATTAAAAGTTAATCCCCGGCTGCAGGCTATTAGAAAGCAACTAACCGCGCTCTACTCACCCTACCCAGGTCTACCGGTGAGTCTCGCCGCTGCTCCCGGCCTGTGGCATTGGCCGCGACGCTGACGTTCCGTCGACAGCGCGGCAGCCGATCAGTGAGCTCAGCGGCTCTGAGCGGGGCGTTCTGTCTACAAGACCTTTTTAAGGAGCCAGCAAAAAAGTGAAGAGAAAGGAAAGCACAAAAGCACCTTGTCTTACTAAGCACAGGAAAGGGCAGCCGGCAACCGGACGTCAAAGTGGAAAAGCAGCAAGTGAGAGGCCTGTCTCTGCCTACGGCCACACCACCCTGAACACGCCCGATCTCGTCTGATCTCGGAAGCTAAGCAGGGTTGGGCCTGGTTAGTACTTGGATGGGAGACCGCCTGGGAATACCAGGTGCTGTAGGCTTTTGCCTTTTCTTACTTCCACCAGCAGGGGTCACTCTCCTCTATGCCTTTTTTCCATTCCTTTTTTCACAAGCGCACACATGCTCCTTTCTTCTTTTCATTTGCTTTCTCTCTTGCGCTATTTAATCCTTGCAAAATACCAGCATCCTTCTCATCACCGTGGGCCTCCAGCATTGTTGCTTATTTACTTTTAATACTAGGCTTCTTTTCACCAGGACCAGCGACTCCCGCATGACTGGAGGCAACCACCGCTGACCTGGAGGCAACCACCGGTAACCTGGAGGCCAGTTTACAGCACAACCCAAGCAAAACACCTTTGCAGGCCACACGACCCCCCCGAAGAGCAGCTCAAATTCACTCGCAACCATCTCACCCTCTTCCTTCATTCACTCCTGGGCGTTTCGCTCCACCCCAAGTTGCGGGTCCAGCTTGCTCTTTCTGTCACATCCCCGCGATGAACGGTTTAGCCTGCAGGAGACCCTGCGCCGAGCCATTTTTAAACACATCTGATGCGGCAGGTGTTTCATTGCTCAACAAACAACACCTATAGGGACGGCACAGCCTATGCATCGGTCCTTCGGAGACCGCCCCAGAACGGCCAGAGTTCTCGTCCCCACGCGAGCCTGAGGAAGGCTGGCCAGGCGATGGGCCAAGCAGCGTCTACTGGCCATACCACCGTGGATACGTCCGATCTCGGAAGCAAAGCAGAGATGGGTTCGGAAATACTTGGTTGGGACACCTCCTGAGAACACCAGGTATTGTAGACAATTTTGATGACGTTTTGCCATCTTGCCCAGCTCGGCTAGCATTGAGTGGCGCCTTGCTGGACACCGACCTTACGTAAAGTAGAGGCTGGAAGTCCCAAGCATCCCAAGCCCCCCAAGACCTCTAAGATAAGGACGCAACCCCGCCGCCTCTACCAGGCCTCACACCGAGCTCCTTGCCACGGCTAGGAGTGCTTATTGACCCCGCAGCCGGCCGTATGCAAATGATGGCGTTAAAAGCATCTCGCGCTGTGAAGGGGCCAGGCTTTCAGCAGCTGCCCAGGGGATGGTTTTAGAGGGCGACCGCCTAACGAGGGCCAGCAGAAGTAACGTCTTCTTCTTCAAAGAATCTTGTGTAACTAACCCAATCAGACAGCTGCCCAGGAGCTAACCTCAGTGCTAGGAAGGAGCGGGAGGGAATTGAGGGGGTGGTTCCTGCTAAGGCCCTGAAATAATAATAAGACAGGCAGGAGAGTCTGACGCATGGTGGCGGAAAAGCTGCAGGTGCAAATAGGGAATGTGGTCTCGTGCGAGCAACTTGTGCATGCTCGCTGTGTGTGAGTGTGCGCTTCCTAGGTACGGCGCGCTGCAGACAGTCAAAAGGGTTGCTCCCTTTCATTAAAAGTTAATCCCCGGCTGCAGGCTATTAGAAAGCAACTAACCGCGCTCTACTCACCCTACCCAGGTCTACCGGTGAGTCTCGCCGCTGCTCCCGGCCTGTGGCATTGGCCGCGACGCTGACGTTCCGTCGACAGCGCGGCAGCCGATCAGTGAGCTCAGCGGCTCTGAGCGGGGCGTTCTGTCTACAAGACCTTTTTAAGGAGCCAGCAAAAAAGTGAAGAGAAAGGAAAGCACAAAAGCACCTTGTCTTACTAAGCACAGGAAAGGGCAGCCGGCAACCGGACGTCAAAGTGGAAAAGCAGCAAGTGAGAGGCCTGTCTCTGCCTACGGCCACACCACCCTGAACACGCCCGATCTCGTCTGATCTCGGAAGCTAAGCAGGGTTGGGCCTGGTTAGTACTTGGATGGGAGACCGCCTGGGAATACCAGGTGCTGTAGGCTTTTGCCTTTTCTTACTTCCACCAGCAGGGGTCACTCTCCTCTATGCCTTTTTTCCATTCCTTTTTTCACAAGCGCACACATGCTCCTTTCTTCTTTTCATTTGTTTTCTCTCTTGCGCTATTTAATCCTTGCAAAATACCAACATCCTTCTCATCACCGTGGGCCTCCAGCATTGTTGCTTATTTACTTTTAATACTAGGCTTCTTTTCACCAGGACCAGCGACTCCCGCATGACTGGAGGCAACCACCGCTGACCTGGAGGCAACCACCGGTAACCTGGAGGCCAGTTTACAGCACAACCCAAGCAAAACACCTTTGCAGGCCACACGACCACCCCGAAGAGCAGCTCAAATTCACTCGCAACCATCTCACCCTCTTCCTTCATTCACTCCTGGGCGTTTCGCTCCACCCCAAGTTGCGGGTCCAGCTTGCTCTTTCTGTCACATCCCCGCGATGAACGGTTTAGCCTGCAGGAGACCCTGCGCCGAGCCATTTTTAAACACATCTGATGCGGCAGGTGTTTCATTGCTCAACAAACAACACCTATAGGGACGGCACAGCCTATGCATCGGTCCTTCGGAGACCGCCCCAGAACGGCCAGAGTTCTCGTCCCCACGCGAGCCTGAGGAAGGCTGGCCGGGCGATGGGCCAAGCAGCGTCTACTGGCCATACCACCTTGGATACGTCCGATCTCGGAAGCAAAGCAGAGATGGGTTCGGAAATACTTGGTTGGGACACCTCCTGAGAACACCAGGTATTGTAGACAATTTTGATGACGTTTTACCATCTTGCCCAGCTCGGCTAGCATTGAGTGGCGCCTTGCTGGACACCGACCTTACGTAAAGTAGAGGCTGGAAGTCCCAAGCATCCCAAGCCCCCCAAGACCTCTAAGATAAGGACGCAACCCCGCCGCCTCTACCAGGCCTCACACCGAGCTCCTTGCCACGGCTAGGAGTGCTTATTGACCCCGCAGCCGGCCGTATGCAAATGATGGCGTTAAAAGCATCTCGCGCTGTGAAGGGGCCAGGCTTTCAGCAGCTGCCCAGGGGATGGCTTTAGAGGGCGACCGCCTAACGAGGGCCAGCAGAAGTAACGTCTTCTTCTTCAAAGAATCTTGTGTAACTAACCCAATCAGACAGCTGCCCAGGAGCTAACCTCAGTGCTAGGAAGGAGCGGGAGGGAATTGAGGGGGTGGTTCCTGCTAAGGCCCTGAAATAATAATAAGACAGGCAGGAGAGTCTGACGCATGGTGGCGGAAAAGCTGCAGGTGCAAATAGGGAATGTGGTCTCGTGCGAGCAACTTGTGCATGCTCGCTGTGTGTGAGTGTGCGCTTCCTAGGTACGGCGCGCTGCAGACAGTCAAAAGGGTTGCTCCCTTTCATTAAAAGTTAATCCCCGGCTGCAGGCTATTAGAAAGCAACTAACCGCGCTCTACTCACCCTACCCAGGTCTACCGGTGAGTCTCGCCGCTGCTCCCGGCCTGTGGCATTGGCCGCGACGCTGACGTTCCGTCGACAGCGCGGCAGCCGATCAGTGAGCTCAGCGGCTCTGAGCGGGGCGTTCTGTCTACAAGACCTTTTTAAGGAGCCAGCAAAAAAGTGAAGAGAAAAGAAAGCACAAAAGCACCTTGTCTTACTAAGCACTGGAAAGGGCAGCCGGCAACCGGACGTCAAAGTGGAAAAGCAGCAAGTGAGAGGCCTGTCTCTGCCTACGGCCACACCACCCTGAACACGCCCGATCTCGTCTGATCTCGGAAGCTAAGCAGGGTCGGGCCTGGTTAGTACTTGGATGGGAGACCACCTGGGAATACCAGGTGCTGTAGGCTTTTGCCTTTTCTTACTTCCACCAGCAGGGGTCACTCTCCTCTATGCCTTTTTTCCATTACTTTTTTCACAAGCGCACACATGCTCCTTTCTTCTTTTCATTTGCTTTCTCTCTTGCGCTATTTAATCCTTGCAAAATACCAGCATCCTTCTCATCACCGTGGACCTCCAGCATTGTTGCTTATTTACTTTTAATACTAGGCTTCTTTTCACCAGGACCAGCGACTCCCACATGACTGGAGGCAACCACCGCTGACCTGGAGGCAACCACTGGTAACCTGGAGGCCAGTTTACAGCACAACCCAAGCAAAACACCTTTGCAGGCCACACGACCCCCCCCCGAAGAGCAGCTCAAATTCACTCGCAACCATCTCACCCTCTTCCTTCATTCACTCCTGGGCGTTTCGCTCCACCCCAAGTTGCGGGTCCAGCTTGCTCTTTCTGTCACATCCCCGCGATGAACGGTTTAGCCTGCAGGAGACCCTGCGCCGAGCCATTTTTAAACACATCTGATGCGGCAGGTGTTTCATTGCTCAACAAACAACACCTATAGGGACGGCACAGCCTATGCATCGGTCCTTCGGAGACCGCCCCAGAACGGCCAGAGTTCTCGTCCCCACGCGAGCCTGAGGAAGGCTGGCCGGGCGATGGGCCAAGCAGCGTCTACTGGCCATACCACCTTGGATACGTCTGATCTCGGAAGCAAAGCAGAGATGGGTTCGGAAATACTTGGTTGGGACACCTCCTGAGAACACCAGGTATTGTAGACAATTTTGATGACGTTTTGCCATCTTGCCCAGCTCGGCTAGCATGGAGTGGCGCCTTGCTGGACACCGACCTTACGTAAAGTAGAGGCTGGAAGTCCCAAGCCTCCCAAGCCCCCCAAGACCTCTAAGATAAGGACGCAACCCCGCCGCCTCTACCAGGCCTCACACCGAGCTCCTTGCCACCGCTAGGAGTGCTTATTGACCCCGCAGCCGGCCGTATGCAAATGATGGCGTTAAAAGCATCTCGCGCTGTGAAGGGGCCAGGCTTTCAGCAGCTGCCCAGGGGATGGTTTTAGAGGGCGACCGCCTAACGAGGGCCAGCAGAAGTAACGTCTTCTTCTTCAAAGAATCTTGTGTAACTAACCCAATCAGACAGCTGCCCAGGAGCTAACCTCAGTGCTAGGAAGGAGCGGGAGGGAATTGAGGGGGTGGTTCCTGCTAAGGCCCTGAAATAATAATAAGACAGGCAGGAGAGTCTGACGCATGGTGGCGGAAAAGCTGCAGGTGCAAATAGGGAATGTGGTCTCGTGCGAGCAACTTGTGCATGCTCGCTGTGTGTGAGTGTGCGCTTCCTAGGTACGGCACGCTGCAGACAGTCAAAAGGGTTGCTCCCTTTCATTAAAAGTTAATCCCCGGCTGCAGGCTATTAGAAAGCAAATAACCGAGCTCTACTCACCCTACCCAGGTCTACCGGTGAGTCTCGCCGCTGCTCCCGGCCTGTGGCATTGGCCGCGACGCTGACGTTCCGTCGACAGAGCGGCAGCCGATCAGTGAGCTCAGCGGCTCTGAGCGGGGCGTTCTGTCTACAAGACCTTTTTAAGGAGCCAGCAAAAAAGTGAAGAGAAAGGAAAGCACAAAACCACCTTGTCTTACTAAGCACTGGAAAGGGCAGCCGGCAACCAGACGTCAACGTAGAAAAGCAGCAAGTGAGAGGCCTGTCTCTGCCTACGGCCACACCACCCTGAACACACCCGATCTCGTCTGATCTTGGAAGCTAAGCAGGGTTGGGCCTGGTTAGTACTTGGATGGGAGACCGCCTGGGTATACCAGGTGCTGTAGGCTTTTGCTTTTTCTTACTTCCACCAGCAGTGGTCACTCTCCTCTATGCCTTTTTTCCATTCCTTTTTTCACAAGCGCACACATGCTCCTTTCTTCTTTTCATTTGCTTTCTCTCTTGCGCTATTTAATCCTTGCAAAATACCAGCATCCTTCTCATCACCGTGGGCCTCCAGCATTGTTGCTTATTTACTTTTAATACTAGGCTTCTTTTCACCAGGACCAGCGACTCCCGCATGACTGGAGGCAACCACCGCTGACCTGGAGGCAACCACCGGTAACCTGGAGGCCAGTTTACAGCACAACCCAAGCAAA